>NC_052112.1:5349422-5381943 GCF_012273895.1 Zerene cesonia | reverse complement strand
TATAGCATTTCTCCCTGCTCCTTAAATATATATTCTGTATTACCTAAAAACTACTATGATATTTAACACAATCATTAATAATTTTCTCATTATCACGAACTATGTTTAATTCCAAGTAATAAACATCAACAATAATTTGTATGCAGCATGCGTGAAATATAAAAGATTTATGCTCTATAATAAGACATTATCTTACACAGTTGTAAATTTTTATATCTCAATGTACAGCAGTTAGCTATTTTTTTCCATGAAAAATAAATCGGCGCTGGGTTAAAGCTAAAGGCAAAATTATTCACAGCGGTAAGTACTCATGTCGGTACGTGAAATTTCGGTGTTCAGAAAAAAACAAGGTCGTTACAAGGTTCTTATGCGATATTCCTCACGGCGCGCGGTTCCGTAGACGCTCTTATAATATAATAAAGATTAGTTACCTGCCTACCTGATAAAATCACTTGTTCGTAAACACGCCATCTAACCGATTATAAGTTATCAGTATGTAAAATATATTTCGCATTGATGTCATGATTATTATGATGCAATGAAAATGTAATATGTCAAAATTGTAGTTACAAATGTTTATTCATATTTTGTCACGCTCAAATCGCTTACGATGTACAACATACCTACCCGTCATACATTAAATCCGAATCGGAAAATAGGGACCAAATTGCAACCACGGAAATTAATTTCCAAGTACTCTAAATATGAATGATATTTATTATACAGTATAATAAGCCATTTATTATTTATATGAACTCTTAAAATCAAATTCAAAATCAATATTAGATTTCTTAGCACTCATGCTTTAGTATACTAACAACTCCACTCGCCCCTTTGTTTCGTTAGTACCAAAATTGTAAATCATCAAATCATTCATCAAATCATCACACTTAGAAAAATTTTGCCAAAAGATATAGTGTTTCTATAAAAGTATTTCTTTGTTGCTGGCTAGACGAGCTTAATTGACATAATAGCTTCCGTTGTAGACAAGCGTAAGGGTCACTCTCTTCATGGTTGGAGAACCCTAAAACACGGTCAACTCCTTAAATATTTAAGGGATGTAAGATGGCCGCTAAGCTCGCAAAAATACCAAAGCAATTAGAGTTTTTGTTCAAACATTTGAGAAACGTGTTCCGTAAGTCTGGAAAATAATTTCCTCTCATTTTGATTAAATGGTTTCATCATTGCATGCAATTGTGACACGCAGAAAGAAATAAGTATTTATACGATAAACCTACTTCTTTGTATTTGTCTATTTGATGGAGTCTTTATCTATTCTTCAATATGAATCTCATATCATAAAACGCTACGATAATACTTTAATGGAGAGAGTTTAAATCACTACCTCGTAGGATATAATAAATGCGAAAATAACGAAATGTAAAATTTATATTATTTTAAAAGAGCAACTACAGAGTTTATTTCCGGCTCTTCTCTATAGAAACTGCCTTCCGAACTGGTGGTAAATGTTATAACTGTGTAATATGACGATTCAAAAGTGCTTCTATAAGAAGTCTAGTTGAATGAATAAATGTTTGAGTTTGAGTTTGAACTCTGTCTCTGTCTGTATACTCTTCACGCCTAAAACAGTGAATCAATTTGGATGAAATTTTATAAAAAGGCAGTTTAGTAGATACAAAGGTTGGTAGTTTATTTCACTTGTTGATCTTTTGATTCATAGACATGCCGGTTTCCTCACGATGTTTTCCTTCACCGTTTTAAGCAGTGGTGATGTTATCCACATGTGCAGATAAATTGAAAAATCAATTTATTTCCTGCACGTTCGCCCGGTCTCGAACCCCGACTTATCAATTTGTGAAGTCGAGGTTCTCACCACTGAGCTACCACTTTTTGTGTAGAATTATAATATGTATAAATGATCGCTGTTAAACTTTACTCAGTTGACTGGTAAAACGAATTGGATGGAATTAAATAATGTATGCTGTCTATATAATACCTATTCATTCTTCTCAGACTTGCAGGCATTTTTGAATGAAAATTCCGATGCTTCTTCGTGAGCATACTTGTATAATCGCAATGTTATGATGGTACTGATAACCAGCATTATATTAGCTCATATTAAGTTATCTTAATATATATATACATTTTGGTATTTATGAAAAGGTTACCGATATCTATAAAATCATTTTTATATTTTTTTATAATTTATTAATTGCATTTAATTGAAAACAGATTAACTAAACGTAAAAATAAAAAAAAATACAATCAAATTTACTATTAACAAAGTTTAATCTTTAGTTTTATAGCATTGAAATGCTTTATAAATGAGAAATTTTGAAATTGTTATTAATTTAGTTTTCATTATTTATATATTAACTATAGGTATCTCACTTCTTATCATATAATTGATTATTATTTATTATTTTATTCTGCTGGATCATAATTATGCAATTGGTAAATTATGCAAAAAGATGGCTATTTAAGTGATTTACTTAGCCCACCGCCCATGACAAAAATTACACGTTGAAACATGAATTAATTAGTATTCTATTTATATATTATATTAAATAGCTTTAAATTTATATTCTCCCTTCAGCTAGAAAAGAAAAAATTATATAGGATGAAAAATAAAACACATTTGGTTTCTAATCAGCATTACATATACCGGCTCAAATATGCCCAGTGACCTTTGTATCAAACATATTATTTAAATAATTATATACTCACTGGTGTGTCGTTACATTGAAGAATAGATGTGAATACTGTGGCGCCGAGTCCTCAGGTCCGTGCGGAGCCGGGAAAGACATAACAAGCAGTACCGGTTTCCTCGTAAATCTTCGCTTCGACGCTCTCAAAAACGCTATTGAGTCATTCGCAATTAAATCTGGATAGTAATCCTGGAACAATCACAATGATATGTAGCTGGCTTGTGGCCAATGTCGTTGTAAATCATCGCATTGTTTACAGTTTCATTCTTGGAAATTAGCTGCCATTACAAATCCGTAAAATAAATACACTATGCACATACACATATTTGAATATTTGCGGTCACAAATTACAGTAGGATAAGTCGTATATGTTTTTAGGATGAATATAATTCTATTTAAAAAGTATAGAAGTGATATGTCCAACGCTGGGAAAGAAATCATTTAAATAAAACATTTCTAATTAGATAAATACTTTTTTTTGTGATTTAAAAGAAAAAGTATAATGTGAATAATATGAACAGAATACAGATACATACTTTGATTATCTAAAATTCCAAAAGTACCAATAATATAAAAAAAAACAGTTTAAATGCTGCAATGCTAATTTAATTATTTATTTGTCTTCACTAAAAATATACATCGAACTCTATGTATTCAATAATAATATTTTAACAATAACATATTTAACTTACCTTAAAATAATCATCGCCATGTTTGATTTTTTTCCCATTCATGTTAATACTGTAGTTGTAATACTTTGAGTTCATTATAAGACCGCCCCATTCGCGCCAACCAGGTGGGATGTAGGAACCGTTGTATTTGTTCAAATATTTGCCGAAATAACCTGTGAACAAAATAAACACTACTCATTTCAATTTGTCAGTATGAGGAAGTTAATAATCAAATCAAATAATCAAACTAAACAAAAGAATCAAAATATGAGAACAACAAAATCTATCGACATTATTTTGATGTATGAAAATCCGATTGCTCGTAAACATTTTTAATAATTAAAATATGTTAATAAGCACTTTACGTTACATATCTTATATACAAAACACAGAAGTAACACCCATTACGTAAGCATTCTGTCAAAACGTAATAAAACCTAATACATAAATGTATGTCATTATCTGGCATGATAACTCATATATATGATGCCCGTATCCAAATTTAAAGAAGACCTTTAACCTCATTAAGACCAGATATTTATCGGTCCCAGGGCAGGGAGCTTTGCTCCTATTTCACGGAGGACTCTGGAATTTCATTTCGCCCGACCTTAATCTCTTCACGGACGTTGACTGAAATCTCTCACCCCCTTTTATGACCGCTCGAAATGCTTGCATTGGTTTTCGTTTCTTAATTGAAAAAATGCAAAATTGATTAAACAGAGACAGCTTATCCATGGCTATTTCATTGTTTATTTATTCTGTTAGAAGGACCTTATCACTTGAGGAAATGAGGGAACAAATAGAATTTAAATGATAGAAATACAAAAAGCATATATCTATAAATACTTTGAGCTCAGTAACTTGTGCACAAAATTATAACACTTATTGATTATATACTTGAAAATTATGAAATTTAACAAATATAGATAATATAACATGAAAAGCATTTAATATACAATAATCCATCGAAAATCGTTCCACGTCTATTTAGATGGGTTGTAAATTGTGCCTATTTATCGAAACTTTTAACGATACTTTTGAGAGAGAGGTCACCATCCAGTTTCCGTCCTTCATATCCTCACATCAAACTTTGTTGTAAACCAAACTAATCTTCACATAAATAATCTCGCCTCTTGTCTGATATGCATTTTTATAGCAGCGTGTCGTGCTTATAAGAGGGTAACTACCTTACTTCTACAGACAAGATCAAATAATTCCACTTTAAAATGCCATGTTAGCCAAAGTGACTAGTTAAAAATTGTAACCTACATCCAATTTTATTTTGTTTTAACGAGCCAACACAGTGCTTAACCCACATCGTTGTTAAAAACTCAAATTTCGAGCGGTAAGTGACACCATTTCTTCGTTCCGTTGTCATTCACAACGTAACGAGCTCACCTTAGCCCCGGGCACCTTCCTGGCGCAATCTTTGTTACCTTATAATTTATTATTTTAATTAAATCCTTTTAAACTGTTCACATTTTCCAGATCTATTCACTATCTATATATGGAAAGTTTCAATGGAGCATAATAAATCGTGGTTTTAATTAATGGACAAATTATTTTTTACCTCAACTGCTGGCAATATAAACCGTTGAAAAGGAGTTCTGTACAAAACAATTCATAATAGCAACTATATATCAAATTATTGCAATAATTTACAATAAAGTGTGAGGTTTCGTAACTTGATGTCTGATTTGTTGGACTTTTGATTCGCACGGAAATGTTCTGAAGCAAATGTATAAACTAGTTCGATTTTATCATTGGTATCCACTCAACAGCTCTAAGTTATTTCACAGGCCAACAATTTACTAATTCATTTAATATTGAACGGCAATTAATCATTTCCACAGTGCTTGTTGCAGTCGTCGATGTAATTTACGATCTCTTAGAGATGATAATAGATTTTAAATGCTATGTTATTTTGAGCGCTTAGCTTACCTTTACATTGTAGTTGAAAGACTATTATTGTGATAACGTTATATCGCATTCTTGACCTACATTAGGCCTAATAAAGGCGTCCTTCGAACATTAATCATCTTCAATAACATTTATGATTGCAACTCATTGTTGATAGAAAAATAAACGCAATCACAAATAATTAATGTCCATATTATGTTTATTCCAATTATTGGGATTTGATCAGTTTAGATGAAGTAACAATTCTTGCAATTCGAACATTTTCCCAGAAACTATATACTATATCTATACTACTACTACTACTACTACTACTACTACTACTACTACTACTACTGCTACTAATACTACTACTACTACTAAAGATTAACATCACATAGATATATATACGAAATGTCTGCCCCTGTTGTATATCCTGTCACGAAGAAAACAGTTATTTTTGTATATATATATATATAGTAGGTTTGAAGACCTATGCAATATCACAAACATTAATTGATTTGCAAGATAATAATTGTGCAGTCAAATAACTAGCTGGTTCATATCCTGGTGAGTCAATCGTAATAAATATGTCAACGGTTTGCCACTTATCTTTCCATTTAAACGAACGTGATGTCACGCAACACTGTTTAATTTACACAATCACTTTCAGACTATGGTAGGTCTCATTCTAGTGTTCTATGAGTCAACAATAGAGTTAAATTCTGTAAACTGCGACTTTATGCGATTGTAGAACTTACAAATCGCATTCTAAACGACCATCACTAACGAACAATTTCAACTTAGCTATTTAAACAGCATATCGTATTAAATAATTTTAACGTTTAAAATGTAAAGTACGTTTGTTTTAGTCAACCTCTTCGCATTGATTTGCTTAAAAGCCTTCCAAATACAAACATAACTTGTTTTATTTTTCTTCTAAAGTTGCATTGTCATATCATGCTAAGCGTAATATTAAAACATAAAAAAATGAAATAAAAAGTAATTTCCATAACAGCTGGAATCGAGCGGTCCATTGACAAAACTTGTGAATGGTGTGCGCAGAGGCAGCGAGGCGCCGCGCCGCCCACACTCAAGCGCGAGCGGAAGCAATTAAACCTACGAGGTACAAATTAAGAATCGCCTATTATTAAAACGTGTTTTTTTTTTAATGATTTATTTAATATCAATAGTTTTATTACCGTCTCCGAAATATTGTTTAAGGATCTAGTATTTATTTTTACAATTGTAACAGATTCAGTATTTTGAAGTATTAATTTAATTTATTTCAAAATATCGGATACAATTTATTAATGAAAGTATCATACGTTCATGTACTAACATCCAATTTATTACGTTAACGAAAATAATATCAAATATGGTGATGAGTAGTATAAGTATAAGTGATGAGTAGTTAAGCTTAATTTAATTTACAACCATGTTATGAATGGTATTTAACGAGGTGGTGAAGTGGCACGTGCGACACCCACACGAGCGAAGAGGAAGTGGCGTCCGCTTTGAACATCTACCCGCAAACTGGCTACTGAAATGCGTGGTAAGGGTTACAAGCTTTAAGCGTATAACATACTATATTTTAAAAATAATATATAGCATAAAGAGAACATATTGGGCAAATATTATGTTAGCTATTTATATAGTGTGCGTGGATGTATATCTATGCGTACTTATTTCTTTAGAAGTATAATTGAATTACAATAACGGGTATTTTAGCTTTTAGTGATTAAATATTAAAATTGGAATCAGAGAATTATTTTTGTGAAAAATGAAAGAAGTTTTTCTTTTTCTCTCTCTTCGCAATTCATTGACTTTACTCATTCTAATTCTGTTGGAATCGGTAAGTATAAAGATAAAAGAGAGAATATTGTTATATAGAATGCAGACATTTTAAAAAGAGCTTTTTAACTCGTGTTGTACTCACTGTGTACCACAATATAAGCTTAAGTATTTGCGTGACCCATGTGGGCGTTCCACACTAACTGTCGATTATACAAATCGATGAATTATTTAACAGTGTCCGATGTTGCAAGCTATCGCTAGAGCAACGCTATAAATCTGTAGGTACAATAAATATTTATTAGAATTATACACTATCGCATTATTTACTTCTTGGAAATGTTAGCGCTCTTAATATTTGTTTTAGTAGATATTTAATGTGCAACAACAACAATTAGTCTCCAACTCGCTTCGCAAATCGTTTGCATTACAGGTAAGAGCCTACAAATAGGTTTCAGAAGAAAGTAAATAATTTTGAACCAAGAATGTTTCTAGGAAAGGCTTTCTATATATTTAGATTAAATGTTTGCAATAGAAATAGGCCATCAGTAAATGTAATTATTCAAATTACAATGTGTTACCATCCGAGAAAGCTGTTATCACTTTATCAGGCCAGATGTTTTCTGAGAATTCACCACAAATGCTTAAATTATAAACATTCGCTTGAATGTGTTGTACAAAATTAGGGGCTAAGCATGATGTTTAATGAAATATGTATTATAGTCCAATATACAGTTCAAAATAAAGTGATGAGATAAACTAAAATATTCGGTGATAAAATTTCAAATTTAAATTTATAGTGATTCGGTGGTAAAATTTCAAATTTAAATGTATAGTGAATAATTGAAATCAACTTGGAACTACACAAAACAACGAATGTTTCCATGTCTATAAACAGTATCAATGAAACAAATCAATTTCCGAAGTTTTGAGAATCCAGATGTTTATCAAAACATTCCTTGATATTTTTTTTGCCCACTTTAATGGCTATGACCAAAAATAAACTAACGAGCTGCTATCGACAGTGGGTGGCCACCGTAACAAGATCGAGTCAAGGACGTACATTGACAACTTAATTAGGAACAGCGAACACAATGCTCATCGATAATATGCTGTGGCTGTGATAACTTAAATGTTATCTTTCATATTCATATTTCAATCTATACCAAAATGTGATGGGTAAAAAAATACTTCTTTCTTAGTCGAGCATGCTTCGGCACGCATTGGGCCAGCTCGCACCGGGCAACCACACCGAGAAAACCGGCGTAAAATAGCATCCTGCTGTGATTCGTTCGGTGAGTGCGGGAGCCGGAGGCTCATTTCCTTTTCCTTACCCTTCCCAGTGCTTTCCTTTATTCCTCTCGACAATCCTTTCGTAATCCCTTCCCAATTTAAAGTCGGCAATCCATTTGTAGAGGCGTAAGGTCTGCAATGGACCTTATGCCTCTCCAAATGTTCATGGGCGTTGGTAGCGCTTACCATCAGGCGTCCCACCAGCTCCATTGTCGACTATGACATAAAAAAATACCTCATGAATGAAAATCCTCCTGTTTTAGATGTCTGTTTTTAAGTCTATACTATTACATAAAACTGCTAGTTTTATTGAATTCATTTGTTCTATTTATCTTTTCCTTTGACTTCGCGGGCAAAGCCGAGAGCGGATATAGTTTCCATATTAAAATAAACATAAACCACAATATATTAATTACCACCAGACTGTTTTTCATTATTATTTTTTGGAAAAGAAATAAATATATTGCTGGGTCTCATATATATTTTTTTCTAGGAAAACAGTCAGTGCAGTAAATGCTGCCTTGTAGTACCATCAAAATAACTTTTTTCATAAAAAAATGTACTCGTAATTGACACCACATTTTGCCATAACCACACAATCCCAATTTCAAACTGTGGTTTCAAACATCAGTAATAAGCAACCGCACCACTGAAATATGTTTGACATTTTAGTGCTTTACATTATAAATGACTTCCGTTTAAGTCATTATAATTCAGAATAGTTAATTTAATAGTACCACATTTAGGAACGTTGGAATATATGTACTGAATTAAAATATACAAATTACAAATAAATCTTTTAATGAGAAAATAATACTAAATAAATTAACAAATCAACAGTTAAGTTTGTTTTTTTTTCGGATTATTATATTATGTTCATACTATATAAGCTACGTACGTAGTGCTATCTCAAATTTCTACATATCTTATATCGAACTAGCGGTCCGCCCAGGTTTCGCCCTTGGTATATATATATCCTAAATTCTTCCTCATTAAATGGGATGTGTATGTAAGGATTATGTTTATGGGAAAATAATTTTTCAAAACGGACCAGTAGAACCTGACATTAGCGCGTTCAAACAAACAAAATACCTCTTTAGCTTTATAATATTAATTATAGATTATAGCTTATTTAATGATCAATATTTTATAATAGAATTTATCATACTGCGATAAAAAAAATCACACAACTATTTAATTATAGCTACTAGCTACTCCTCCCAGATTGTCCCGGGGTATAAACATACATTTATCTGTACGAGTATGTTACTCCAGGATAATGTAGCTTTCTGTGGATGACAGTGGTTTCATAAAATCTTTCCTCTTTTTAATGTACGACATTTGTTATGTATTCAGACAAATTTTTAGAGTGTAGGCAAAGTTTAATAAACTTATCAAGCATTATTTTGTTACTTTTAGTAGAGACGAAGAATCAATTATCTTCATTTCATCCCGACACTATGTTTTAATTAACTATAATATCACTACAATGACATGGATTATAAAAATTTAAAAACCTTTTTTCAAACAACCTTATAAAACATATACTCTCGTCTACACACGTATTTTCTATTAAATAAATAACCATAAATAAATTTACATCGCAAGCATATATAATAAGAGACCAGAGCCCAGTTCTATTAGACGAATACCTTTATATTAGACGTGAGTAGGCCGTATACGGGCTCGTTCATTCATTTGCTCTAATGAATGAACAAATTATAAAATCAAACTGGGAGTCATTTACATTTTATTGCCGTAATGAAATTTCATAAAAATCAACGTGGAGATATGATATGTAATGAAGCAGGTTAACCCACACATATTAACTAATGTGTGTTTTATTGCATAAACAGGTAAGGGCCTATTTGGAGAGTTATAAAAATAACTGGATATACCTACATTTTTGTGACTAGTGTGATTGTGTGAAGTTCCATATAGCATGTCCCTAATGGGATATGGAGGCCGATGCTTAATACATCTATCTCTGACAAGTTGTAGTAAGAAAGATAATATGATTGATTTGATTGATTGATGACATAATTTTTTTTTTTGTTAAATAATATGCATTTGTAAATAGAACAACTCAACATTTTGAATCTGTATACGTAGTAAGTGCTTATTCGATGTTTCATAAATCTCCCAATCGTTAATATTTTTAACAATAAAGAAAGTTGAATTCTGTGGGCGTACAGTCGAAGTAAATTAACGCCCGCCCAGTTTTAATCAGGATATCCAGGCAAAACATTAACACAACCGCAATTGAAACAAATGACACTTAGGAAAATTACAATAAAAAATCTTCGAACGACGCTCGTAATTATGAAAAAGTAGAATTAGATTCAATTAGTGACCTCCTCGTCCTAATAGACTCTTCCTTGTCTCTTTAATGAATGGAGGAGCGCAGTTTGGAAGTTTTATTGTCTTTAATTGGATTGAGATATTTTAATTTGCTACCCAATTTAAAATTACTCGTACAATTTAATGATAGTAAACATAATTGAGAAAATCTTATAAGATACATATTTCATACATAACGCAACATGTCATAGTACTCGCAAAGTCATTATTTTTAAGTTTCGTTGTGGCAACAAATGTGTTCAAATTCTCTTTTTTACAAGTTCACGGACGCAAGCTGTACTTAAAATAAAGCTTTCATTACGAATCTCTATGAAAGACTAACGAGAGCGATATTTTTATCGCTGCGACGCGACTCATTCAGTGCAATGGTTTGTGAAAAGAAACATGCATCGTGACTCACATTCCAATTTCGAGGGATTTGTATGGATTTACTGGCGTTCAGGAGTTTTATTTTCGTTGAAGTTTACACAAAGAACAACGTATGCTTTTTCTATTTGGTTATAATTTACAACGAGTTCCTTAGCCGAATGTTTTACTTTTACAAGTGGTTTTTTTAACATTATAAAATGCCATGCCAATGGTAATATGGTATTCTTATAAACAACATTATGTAGATAGTGGCATATAGGAATTAAGAAAAATCTAAAAACGCTAAAGGAGTCAACGAGGCCGATTTTGGTGACGACTAAAACTGCATAATGGCATTTATTTAAAACTAGTTCTAACTAGGAAAAACGCTTTATAACTGAAAACAAATTTTAACTGTTTTTTATATAATTATTTACAACAAGTACATAAAAATGATTTGTTGAGACTTATCTTTAATTCTTTAGAAGCTTGATTTTTAATAGGAATTCTTAATTATAGTTATGTGACCTATTCGCCTACAACCTTTCCGCAGGGCCACTTAACGACGCGCCCTACGCAACATTTACAAATCAGCGATTACGAAATGTTTTTCTTAAAGTTTAGAGCGTACCAAATCAAGATTTGAATTTCGTGAAATATGTCTTAATGAGAACATATTTTACTATACTACTTCTACTAAATACGTGTTTTATTCTGCCTTAAAAAAGAAAATGCATAATACGCCTCTGGATATCTCCTAATTTATTATATATCATCATAATCATAACTCCACAAAATTTGATAGGACAGAAAAAATCACAATTATAAATCCCGCTATCCATTGAAGTAGACAGAATATACATCTAGATTACCTACTTGTTAATAAACATATCAACCCCAAGGCATTACCATATCTACAAAATTATATTCAAAGGCTTATCAAGGCCTAAACGTAGGTACTGTTATTAGTAACCGCTTACTAAAGTAGATGTTGTATTTAAATGCTTTCACGTCAAGACTACTTTACTGGTATGACAGAGAAAGCGGTTTGATCTTCTAATAGCATCTAATGTTTGACCTTACGAGCTTTTGTTACTATGTGTTTTGAGGGCAATAAAAATGCTGTCATTTTGACAGCTGTGATAGTGAGCCATAAATGTGACACACTTGGTTCTCATTTATGGTTATTTATAAAAAAATTATATTCTTCAAATAATATATATGCAATACAGTTTAACATGTGATTAAAAAGCGGAATACTGTTTGCTCCTCAATCGAAAAAGAAGTTATCGACTTAAAGAAATCTTTACTCTTTTATAGCAATATTTGAATAATACATATGCTAATAAACAAGTGACACTTATTTTCAATCAAAGTGTGAATAAAAATTTTCAAACATTTTTCATTCCATTCATATAATAAGCGTATATCACATCTGTAGACTTGAAATACGACTAAAGATTTGTTATGTAATAATTTATGCATTCTTTAACACACCTTTAAATATCTATTTTGTGGTTTACAAAGGCGAAGAGAAGCGATAGTGTTATTAAATTGTAGCGAGTGATTGTTTTATACGTTTTCATGCTTAAAATTATTCACAATATAATAACATAAATGTTCATTGCGTATTAGCACACGTCATTCCTTATTATCCGCCATATATTGTTGCCGTATTAATAGTAATGGACACTTGCGGCGGAGTGACATGCATCATGCGAGGTCAACGCTGTACTTTGATTTGATTTTATCTCGACATGAAGCTTGATGAATATGAATTTGTTAACAGTATAGCACCCTAATACTTTAGCCAAAATGTAAAAAACATTGAGAAAATTTGAAAGAATAGAAAAAATTTGATCACGAGGCAGGATTCGAACCTGCGTACCTTGCCTAACCGTAGCAACATTTATAAAGCATTTCAATGCTATAAAACTAAAAATTAAATGTAAAAAACATTTTTTTTCATATTTATCCATATAAAAAATGATTATGAAAAAAAATTTAGATACTCTATGAAGATTTTTCTAGAGGTGTTTTTTATTGAGAAAACAAAACGTTTATTAAATACAGGATTAAGATAACAATAGAAAAGACTCATTTGTTACTATGCAAGATTCAATATAAAACATGTCTTTAAGGATACAGAATATCAGTATTTATGAATAATAATTAAATTATATAATATTTCAGTAACAAATAGTGGATAAACCAAAATGATTCATTAAATTATCTCAGCAAACAAATGTCTTTATTTATACATATGTTCTCAAAAAGTCCCTAGAAGTTTATCATTTCGTTAAAATATTTACTTCAACAAGCTCCCGTCTGCTAAGAAGTACGAACGGCCTGCGGTATTTGTATTGCCAGAACAAATATTTACTTCGGAGAGGATCAAGTCTACCTCCCCAGTTTATAGAGCAGACTGCATTTCGATCTTTATTAACTTAGTGATGCACATTAGTTTAATGTGCAGGTTGCGCTGTTTATTCGAACTTGAGATTTTTGCTTTGATCGAAGTAATATGTATGTAATTTTACATAATTTTTTAGGCATGTATATTACCTTTCTGTTTAGAACATCTATGTGAAAAAATGGATTAAAATAATTATCTGTATCTGGCCACGATATTGGTAAGAAAAACTTAAAATATAGACAATTAATGACAACCACTCAAGGAAACATAACTATACATAATACATGATAACAATTAGTATAGTATGTTTTTCAACCGAATCAACAACACGCACCTTAGGCATGCGTCCATCGATGAACTGGGTTTGCGATTTAATATAAGATCTAACATCTCTTCGGGCTAACCGCTCAATAAAAATAAAATTGAACTCCACACTGTTAATTTATTAACTACCACAATATAAATTGAAGTTTTTACGAGAGTATTATAAGTTAAAGAAGTTTCAAAGTATTCGTATAAAATGAAACACACGAAAATAAGTTAATATTATGAGTATCATTATTGCAGTTCTACTAAAGCAACGCTCTAACAATATTTTAAGACAAACGTAGGCTTAGTAGAAGATGACCGCGACTTTCTATTTATATTGTATAAACTTTATTCAGATTGCAAACGACTAGACAGCACGGCGTCGACAGCGCCCACGCATACAAGTTTACAATAACGTATACTGTTTCAACACCATTTACATACTGACACATGTCTTCATTAATTTATCGAAAATTTACAAAATTTTATTACATCAAAATACCCGCATTTAAGTTTTATTCCATATTTAGTATAATAGTTTTTATTGGTGCTAGATGAAATTAACAGTAGGCCTAGAATGACTAATTTTTTTTTGTGATGTGATTATAATTAAAGATATGAAATCAACTTTTGGCCCATGTCCCTTTTGAATAATCCTACTAATATTATAAATGCGAAAGTTTGTAAGGATGTGTGTATGTTTGTTACTCTTTCACGCAAAAACTACTGAACCGATTGCAATGAAATTTGTTACGTAAACAGCTGGACAACTGGAATAATATGTAGGCAACTTTTTATCCCGATATTTCTACGGGGTACGGACTTACGCGGGTGAAACCGTGGGGCGTAGCTAGTCATTTCTAAAAGTCAGTTGGTATCGAATAATTTTAAATAACAGAATTTAGTAGCTTTAGGGTAACAGTACCAGAGTTTCTTTGACTTATTCCAAGTCAAAGACCAGCGAATTCCGTCGTATATTTACTTGAGAGTTGAGATGCTATCGTTAAAAGGTGTGCCTGACCCCTGAATAACACAAAGGCACATTAAGGACCCATTCCCTTTCCCAGTGGAGCATGACAACAGACTGTACCTTAGCAGGATAATTTTGCATAATTAAACCTAAGTCTTTGTACTAGAATCGCTGGAGTATTTTATAAATTTGATGGTATCATGCTCTATTGTTAAATTAAACACTTTTATAAACACAATAAAGGAACTCAACATAAATAGGATTGTTAAAACGCTGATGAACATTTAAAAAGTATTCCACACTTCTAACTTGCCTTATTCGCTATATTCTTATAATTAATACACGTTGAATTTTCTTTACACGTTTGTTATTTTAAAATATGAGTAGTTGAACACTATGTTTAAAATTACTCGATGGTATTTTCCTTAGCTGTGTTAATTACACATTGCGCAGGTAATATGTAAAAGGTTAACTGTTTCTAGCCAATCCAAGACAATGCTACGTAAATAACTAGCCGTCTTTACATAATATGAACATTATGTTTCAAACCTTGGTCGAGTAATTAAGCTGAAACATTGTTTATTATTACATTCAGATAATGGAACTGAATTTTGCATAAATGCTTATTACATCCTTATTATTACGCGGCGAGTATTTCGGGCTAAATGGACACTACACGTTAGTTTATTCTATATATTAATTGGTCCACTATAAATATTTATCTTACAAACGGACTATCTCCATTAGACAAAATGTATAATAGTTCAATGATATCTTCTCCATACTCTACTGTCTACACTTGAAGAAAACCAACAAGCTCTATAAACAGCAACCCACACACTTTCATCTGTTAACGGAAGCAGCAATCTATGTGATTAGATTGAGCAAAGAATCTAAAATACTGGTCTTCCCTCATGTGTAGGCGTACCCTTCGCCCACATGCCCGTGCGGAAGGGAAAGCACAGGGCGAATTTATTATAGCTCGTTTGGAACATAAATTTACCAACTAAATGGACTCTTTAACGGCACAGTGATAAATCGTCGACACGTGCTGCTTGTCACATAGGGCACTTATTTAAATTGCACTGGAATGAACAATAAAACACGAGATAAGCTTTAATACTGAAAATACTAGGTAAAAGTTCACATGTAATAATGCAAATGTAACTAGTGCTATCACAATTCACCGCTCTGCTTTGAGAGTTATTTACCGACAGCAATCCGAAACTATTCGTCGCGTGCCATAAATTCCTTTATCAATTTAAACAATAACCCTCCAATAAATCGCAACGTTCATTGCAAGTGATTCCTTCCGTTAGGTCCAAATCACGACTGTTCATAATGTCTTCGCCGGATGGTCTATCGGTCACCCCAAATACCGGCAAGGACATTTCTATCTGAATTTATTCATTCGTGACGGCAACAGTAGGTATCGCAAGTGTGATGTGACCAAATGGCCAGCGTCCGGCGACCCACGTGCGCCCACGCCCAACCTATGATGATATTTAAACAAATCCCGAGACTACTGTCGGGTACAATCGCGCTATTGACTTATGGCTCTTTGTAATGCTCTAGGATTAGATAACAGTCGGACAAGCGTAAAGATTGTGTCGCTTTACACTCAGTTTTGTTGTCGTGCATTTGATAGTGTTTACGGTTTTCCATTTCTTAGATTGCGCACATAAATCGATAGCGTATCGTCGTACTGGAATAGCCGGAATAATGTGCTATTGAAATGCAATACAAGTTTTGCATTTCTATCTCGAGGTAGGTTAGGTGTCAAAAGAGAATTTGACTTAGAATACATATAGGTATTTATTTCTAGGAAAGTTGGAAAAATATGTTCTATATCAAGATATTATTTATTATATATAATAAATTAAGGTAAATATTGTTTATATATAATAAATTAAGGTAGCCTTGTATAGATTTATTCGTCACTTTGTCTAATATTGTAAATGCTAAAGTTACTATGTGTCTATTTCTTCATGCCTAAACCAGTGATCCGATTTTTATGAAATATGGTACAATGATAGCTTCAATTTCCAGAAAGAACATTGTCTCATAATCCCGGATCATCGAAATATAATTATAAACTAGTCGTATATATAGTTAGCATGCTAATATAGACCCGATTATATCAACCTGTGGTTCAACTCTATGAATAAAACTTTATGAAACAGTAAATTTAAGCTGGTCGGTCGCTTGTGTTTCTGATGTTATTGCATCATTAACACGTGTCTTAGGGCACCATTTCTCGTCTACGGTTTTTTATTATATTTTATGAACATACTCGTACATAAAGTAGACAATCAACTATAGTCGATGATTTCAGTGCATATAATAATGACATTAAAAAACAGATCTCCCTCGCTAGAAATGTTCGCAAAAAGTAATTACTTTTTTATAAATATAGGTATGCTGACACAGTATTCGTTATAAACTTGATTGCAATGCAAAAAGACCTCTTCTGTCGTGCTTTTTGCGATTTACAAATGTAAGGAAAATTTAAAAATTTACAAATGTAACAAAACACAAGCTAAACATACTTTCGTTAATATCTTTTTAAGATTGTCATCAGACGCAATACGAATAAAAATATATAAAACATTCGAAATAGCGAGTATGAAACTTAGCCTATTAAAGGTCTTCTCAAAAATTTTAATAATTTAGCATTATGAAATTTTAGTCGTATAAGTAACATCCATAGTAAATCATTCAAGCAAATAAATTGACACAAACATATAAGACGTCGTAAAACCTTATATCCCAAATTAAGAAGCAATAAAATGTTACAAAATGATTTGCTATAAAGGTGTTACATTCCACCGGCATATCGGAATGTAACATGTTATGCTTTAGTGAAGCATTCTCAGGTGCTGTCAGTATCGTATATCGAATGCTTACGAGCAATAGCTCTATTGACAATCAGAATCAATCTAACAACATTTTAAAAGGATAATACCATAAATGATTTCACGCTTCTATAACAATTTATATGATCATAAATGTACACGGATGTTAAGGTTCTGTTACGTAAAATATGTGATTATAGATAGAGAGAAAACCCATTTAAGACTTGCATGGTCATTGTTTTTTTTTTTTTCAACATGCATATTTAACACTTGTTTAATCACTCGTGTTTCCCTCTCCTCTTTTAACAGGTTTTACATTAGTATAAATTAGATTTCACTACCGTCTCGTTCTAAGATTTATTAAATAACACGAAAGCGGCTAAACATCGGTGAAATCTGTCGGTAACTCTTCATCCTGAAGCTTACAATTTATATATAGCTTGACAAAACATCAAAGGATTATTTATGTTGTCAGCCTTCAATCTTCACGTTAGAAAATAAAACATTACAAAACACACTTACTAGGATAGGATACATTACGTATATAGATCCGACACATTTATGAGAGGTGAAGACTTACGGGTTGTGTATATTGAAAATACACATCCTTTCTTATGAGATCTTTTGTGTTACCATAGCGCCCTAAGGGACTGATGTTTTATTATTGCCTGATTCTCACATACTACTTGCAAAACCTTAATGAAAGTGTAGATTTAAACGTTGTTAAAACTTAAATGTGAATTTTACTTATAGAAGAAGAAAATAACGAAACTTACCCGTACGATATCCAGCGTTTGAAAGATACGTAGCAAATGTATTAGTTTCGTGCTTGGCCTGCCACATCGGAGAGGAGCAGTTGTCGTTATTTGTAAACACATTGTGGTTGTGCACGTATACACCGGTAAGCAGTGAACTCCTAATAAAAAAATTGCAAATATGAAATTAA
This sequence comes from Zerene cesonia, assembly GCF_012273895.1. NCBI lineage: Eukaryota > Metazoa > Arthropoda > Insecta > Lepidoptera > Pieridae > Zerene > Zerene cesonia. Next base: position 5,363,415 of record NC_052112.1, on the reverse strand, counting down.
GATAATGGCGCAAAGTTAGACAAAAGACATAGATTTTATCCCACAAACAAAATTATTAGTTAAAATACATGTAATTATAAATACATAAGTGTATTATTGATGAATTATATAAAAGTTGCGAATGTTTTTAATACCAATACAAACACTCTTGTGCTGGAAATACATAATTACACCAACTGTATAAGAAATAAACGTACCGTGAGGGACAGCACATTGGCGTAGTAGTGTAGGCGTGACGAAACTCCGCACCGGCACTTCTTATTGCTTTCATTGTACGCGGCATAAAATTTAAACTGCCCAGTTCAACGTCTTGATCATCTGTCAGAACCAAAATGATATTAGGCTTCTTCTCGCGTGGCTGCGGGTACGGTATGAAACCACCAGTTTGCCATTTGTTAGCTGCCTTAGCCTTAAAGCGTGTTGTATTTTCTCTTATCGGTGCTGAAGATCTTTCCGGAGCTTTGTTCTGCACCTGTTTCCTTCTTTCGTATGATTTTTCAGTGGTACCTTTTGTATGCTTGTCTTTCCTGGATTTATCATTTTTAAATGGATTCGTTCTGTTTAAAGATTCTTCCGATGATTCAGACCCTCTCCGTCGGTCGCGTCTTACCTCATGTTCTCTTTCCCAAAATCTTCGTCTGTCACCACGGTACCTGGAGCTGTTACGGTGTCTCAAATTGCGTCTCTCCGGCAAGTCTGTTAATGTACCGTTAAAGGTAGTTCGATTCCTATTGTTTTCTTTATTCCTTAGCTCTCTCGCCCTTAGCGTGTCATCGTCCTCGAACGAATCTCTCTTTGCGGAAATTATTAAAAAATTCCATGTAAGAAGGAGTGATATTATTTTCAAATTCATATTTTATTCAATGTTTTTAATATTACACAAATAATGGCCGTAATATATTGTGATTTCTATGTTATTTTACAGTCAAATCACCTTCAGGTTGTTATAGATTGTAAGTACCAATAGCATAGCTTAAATCGAAGTGCCATTTTGAGTCGCTTCCTGTAACAAAAGAAAATGTATTTATAGTAAATTTGCAACACTCCAATCTATTTCAATTAGGTTAAGTATTTCAAAATTGAAATAAGTTCATACGCTATTTCGTCCCAAATTATTCGACGAGTAACTTACGTGAATGAAAAGCAAGGCAGTTGTATAACTACGTAGGAGGGTCTACGTCGAATGGCTTTTAAAAAAATTACATCTTTGAGAATGTAAATATTTCCCTGTATTGCTTAGAAATGAGTTACTGTAGCAGCTTTGCTTAATTTTAAAACTGTACTAGCTTTTTGACCGTCGCTTCGTGTTCTTGTTCTTTAAGTTTTACAATTACTGCTATGGACTATGAATATTACAACTGTTTTCTCGATCTCGAAATTTATTTGTAATAGATTTGTTACAGGAGAGATTTTTGATATCATGAAGGCATCTATCAATGCTGAATATAAATTACACTTTAAAAACTTATATGTTTTATGTGTCTTACTTTTATATCTATATACATGATTTAATAAAAAACTACACCGTTCTTTTCCATCCTTGTCTAATAAACATATATTTATTAAATTCATTACTATAAAATATGTACGAATTAAGGTAAATTTTCTTTCCAAATTGTAATGAAACAAGTAAAAAATGTATTATTACCCTCTTTTATATATAAAATAGATGACGAGATACATTGCATTACTAAGTTGTATAGCGTCGACGCCTAGCGCTGACCTCCAATTGATTTAAAACGCATTTATGTATTTGGAATTGAAACGCAGTTTTATTCATCATCTTAAATTGCTGCAATGATTGTCAACCAGTATGGTCAATTATTGTCATAAATAAATCCCAATTTATATACCCACCTATTTAATTGAATTACATTCAGTCCTGGTAAATTCATTGTAAAATGACTCACCCAGTGGTGAAATTAAATTTTATGTTTAGACCTTAGATATACTTAAGAAGTAATAATGGCAAGAATTTGTGCACATTTTATTGAAAACGATTAAGCAATACATATCAATATGACAATCAACTTTTTCACCATGCGCATAATTTATCTTGCACCAAATGTATTTAATCACAACAGCTGCGTAGATTTACATGTTTCTGTGGTGAAAGCACGCATTTCTCGTAAACCTCGTTGAATTAGATCAAAATGCGTAATTTTAACTCAAAGTAACTTTACGCTAACAAAAACAGTTATTGCTTCGGGCACTTTCCCTGAAAGTATAAACAAATATTTGCAACGTGCCGCGAAATTGTAATTTATGTATTCCCGCCTAATGTTTAGACGATATTGGCACGTCCTATTTCCAAAGATACTAATATAACTCCTAGCGTTAGACCAAATAAATATGGAGGAATATGGTTTCGCAACAGTCTCAGATACCTACTTTTGTATCTAGTAATAATTAATTTAGGGAAAGTAAAACGTTATCTCGTATTCATTTTAAAACAAACATACAAATTTTGAAACGAATCGTCTCTGCAGAAACTTGGGTTGTAACAATGTTAATGATCATTATAAATTAGAAGTTAATCACCCGCTCTCCAAAGTTTTGCCCGCTGTCAAAGAAGTTTTATGTAAATCTCCTTAACGATTTCTGGAACCAAACTTTATCCTCCATTAATATTTGAATCGAGAAAATGCTATTCGCGGTAATTAGTAACTTTATGTATCCATTATATTCATAATGTGTTTCAGCTAATGTAATATCGTTGAAAGAATCCTTACAACACTGATTATGAAGACTCAATGCAACGTTGATATAAAATAATAAATGCATTTAAACCAAATTGTTGCTCTAGTTAATGTTCGACTCACTATTAAGCTAGGGTATTATTCTACTTGTAATAAAATAAGTTCCAGAGCACGGGCATGATTGGCTTCATAGGCTACGCATCACGAACACGCTCCTAACAATACCTTGTACATTTTATGCTCGAGCGGACTCCTAAGTATTCTAAAGGTGAGAACAAAGGAATCGTTAAGGACTATGTAAATAGCGGGTGCAAGACGTTTCTTCTTTCGTGAGCTCACATAATTCCATAATTAAACATTCCCTTATCTTGTCTATCTTTCGGTGCAATTTGCTTAAGGTTGGGTTTATTAAATTTTTTTGGAGAAACATTTTTCATTTCAGCTCTTCACAAATATAATGAAAAACTGTCTTTTTATACAGTACCTATGTATAACATTATTTCAATTTACCAACCTTAAAAATTAAAAGTTATAATTTAGGTTATGATTTTCAAACTAGGTAATCCTTACTAATATTATAAATTCGAAAGCGTGTTTTTTAGGCTGGATTTTTTTTCTTTTCTTAATTCTTTCTTATGTCGTAGCGGGCAACTGAGCTGGTGGTTCGCCTGATGGTTAGCGATCACCACCGCCCATGAACATTAGAAGTTCTGGGCGAATCTCCCATTTTCGGTTTCGGGTAGCATGGAGCAGGAATTGTATCGTATAATCGTATTTGCAAATCAAAGGATTGATGACTGGAAAAAAATTGTAAGAAAATGAAATTTTCTTTTAACTTACTACTTAGACATTATTTAAAACCAAGGGTCCACCAACATCCAACTACGGAAACTCTTTATATTATTAGCACTGTATTAATTTATATATCACCAGTATAGAAATCTAGGTAGGGCACGCGAAAACTGAAAACATTTTAGCTGTTATTATATAGTGTAATTTGTATCTGACATTGCAATTATTATTAAATGTGATATTGACTGTAAAGTTGATTAATACAACCGCATCGTGTGACACATTAAATTAGTGAGAAGTTACGACGGCCGTAATGAAATGCTACGGTCATGTTACATTACATTAAGTTAACTCTCAATTGATATTTACATACAATTAAATAGGCGTCATTATTTTGTTATAGCATATGGTTACATGCCTATTAATTTGTAATAGCCCAAATTATTCTCACAAATGAATCTGGTATATATAACCAACCAAAGTATTTAACAAGCGGTGTACAAAATATCTATATTCTATACTTGTAATTTAAAGCTGAAGAGATTGTTTGTTTGAACGCGCTAATCTTCAAGAATTTCTGGACAGATTTCAAATATTATTTCAATATATTATACCAAATGTATATTAATTATCCTTACAGTTAGATTTGTTTATGATGTCTAAGTGCTATAGGCTATAGACGTACCACGATCGAAACCGGGTACGACCGCTGATAAAATATAAAGTACTTAAATTAATATCATTCTAATCATCTATTGTATATTATCTATTTTATCAGTGTATTAATTACTAAAATTTGTCAGGTCAAATCATCAATTAATCGGATATTAAACATTGAACAACCTATACAAATTTCAAATTCAAATTAATATAAATAATTTAAAATGTAAAAAACAAATAACCTACGTATTTCATTTCTCCTGTGTAATTACTTATTTGGAATGTGTCATGCTCGATGCAATTTATGAATCGTGTATAAATAATATGGGACGTGTGTCGTAAACAAGATTCAATGATTTCGACAAATATCAAAGTTCAGACACGGGCGAAAGCAGAGCGGCTATTGATTCATTTACTGCTCGTTTGTATACTTTTTACATCGAGTTATATTGATTGGTGTGCCATTTTTATCCTTGTTGATTGGCGATATAGCTAGTGATTAAAAATACTATTGAAATGGGTGTTAATAATATTTACTCATAGTGATTTTGCAGGAGGACGCAGTTTGTGAAGTCTCTTGTCGCAATGTTAGTTACCATACTCCTCCAAAACGGCTGGAACGATTTTCATTAAATTTTGTGTGCATATCGAGTAAATCTGAGAACCGGCATCTATTTTTCACACCCTTAAATGATAAGAACAGCGTTTGCCGGGTCAGCCAGTAAGAATATAAAGCTGAAGAGTTTGTTTATCTGAGGAACTAAGATACCATTTTAAAAAATTCTTTAGCATTTTTTTTTATTCTCAGTATTAGATATATAAGGGGACCTGGGCACTATAAGCTATATATATAGTATTTAATACGACAAAAATATATAAGACATCTTCTGCGGTGATATGAATAAACTTACTAAGGTGTTTCTGTCTATGGATTACTTTTACCGGACTGTTCTTTAAAACTGGTGTCGTGTCATTTTGATATTTTACTTCTCACGTAGGCCATCGTCAATATTAAAAACTACTACCACTATTAACGAAGGCGTGCTCAGTCCTGTTGCTGTCGATAAATAATTCGTTAAGAGGTTTACATGGTATACGCAAAACGAGGATGGAAAGTACAAACCTGCCTCCGGCAAGGGCTGGCAAATTCATGTTACGATAGACCTAAGCTCTTCATAAACTAAAAGATAAGAGGATTTAGATACCAATATGATATACATTCAACAAACACATAGAGATATTTTGTAAGGTAATATATTATCAAACACGATTGCCAAATTGATCTGCAATTATCATACTTTTAAAATCGATAAACAGAATACCTAACGAGTCTATGCTTACATGGTAAAACCCCGAATCAACTAAAAATTCATTCGAACACATTTAATCACCAATACAACATTGCTTTAGTTCAATCAAGGTTTCTTGTGGTTTTATTAAACTAGCAATTTTCGCCCACTACGAACATGGTATATTTAGTCTCACTCAGCACTCAGCAAATTATCCAAGTACAATATATTTAATTTTTCAATCGTTTCAGCGGTTCTGAGGTTAGAGCGTTTAAACAGAGTTTTTTGCCGGCTCTTCTCGGTAGAAACTGCCTTCCGAACCGGTGGTAAAAGTTATAACTGTGTAATATGACGATTCAAAAGTGCTTCTATAAGAAGTCTAGTTGAATGAATAAATGATTGAGTTTGAGTTTGAAAAAACAAATCGGATTTATATTAGGTATCATCATGGTTTGTTATTTGTATTTGACAGCCCTAAAGCCTAAAGTCAGTATTATTTAACGCCCGGAGAGAGGATTAACGTACAAGTCTGCACTGTGATAAGCTTGTAATAAACCTCCGGAAGATTATAGAACAGTAACGACTCTTTGAACACAATATTAATAACATGTTAAATGTCACTAAGGGCAAGGCCCTTCTTATGATAAATATAGTTCATAAGCTTTAATGAATTTGTTAGTGCATTAGGAATAGACATTGGCTGTTCTTTGTCAAGTAAATGATAATGAGTATGTTTGAGTAGGTAACAAAAATAATGATTATTAGGTACACAATATTTCTTGTCTAGCAGAACGCTCTATGTACACATTATTTATTAATTTAATAGATTTTATTATACATATTTAAACCTTCCTCTTGAATCACTCTATCTATGAACAAATTATCTATCTATCAAAAAACCCCATCAAAATCCGTTGCGTAATTTTAAAGATTAAAGTAAAAAAAAATAGTGACATAGGACAGAGAAAGCGACTTTTTTATACTATGTTGTGATATGCTTGGATACGTTACTTCTCGTGCTTTTAAGTAATTGACAAAAAGCAAAGGAAACTGATTGATTGATCTATTAACGCACAGCCCAAACTACTGGACCATACTGGATAAAACAGGTGATTGCATGGGATGCAAATTTGTACGATAAAAAATTATTTTGACCACGCGGGCGAAGCTGCAGGCAATAGGCAGTTAGGTTATAAATTGGATATTAAAAAGTACTCAACTTTTATTTATGCCGTGTAATTGTACCATGATAATCATATCGAAATCCACTACTTCTCACTTCTTTCGTATACGTTGCTGTTAATGAAAGTATTATAACTATATGTATATTTACAATATTAATATTTTAAAGAACAAAATTCTATGGAACTTGTTGAATAAAGTAAATTGGGAGTGCTACAAAGAGTGTCTGAGAGCTATTTCTAGAACAATAAAAGCTGGAGGTGTTTTAAACTCAATGCACCCGCGGGCTTAATTTTACAACTAGATCGTGTTTTAGTGCAGTTAGCTTCAAGGTAAGTTTATTTTTATCTTTTTAAAGACTCACTTTTCCAAAGATAGTTTCATTCGATATTACTTCTACATCTCTAAGCGGATTTCTTACTGAATTTACGTAAGCAATTAATGAAAATGAATTTCAACTAAAGAATATGTAGAAACAAAAAAATTAATTTAATACCTACCCTAATAAATTCATTTTTAGAAACACAGGAGAGGAAAAGTATATAAGGTTTTTTAACCTTTGTTTCAGAAGCAAATTATTCTATATAAATAAAAATGAATCACCAAACGTATTACTTATCGTAAAACTCGAAAAAGACTCGACCAATTCGGCAATTTCATTTTTGTTAAAGTACAAGGAAGGTTCTTATGGAGCGAAAAAACGGACCGGTCCGGGTGGAGCGCTAGTATATTATGTAATAAACCATTTTCTTGTGTATTTGCGAAATAAGAAAATTATTTCTAGTGCTGATGCATAATTTACACATTCCAAACAAACCTTGATAGAACTATGTGGTTGCGTATTTAACGGATTCCCACGGATCTATGCGCAGACGCAGGTCGAGCCAGATGGCGCCGGTTCCTGTGTCTTAATTTATTTGCCGTCGAAAATACATCATGCATTAACAGACACTATTATTTGTTAATACCTAATTAGCTACTTTATATATAAATTGTACTATAAACAATATAATTTTAAAGCTACTCGATACACTAGAAGTTTATAAGTTGTATTATTTTTCTAAAATAACATTTTTTTAATATATAAACATGAAGTTGCATACCAGTATATTAGTAGCCTAAGTCTAATTACAACAACAATCTGCGAGTGAAATCATATTTTAGGTTATATTTATTTATAATTAGTCGGAACAAACTGTATTGTAGGTATAAACATGCACGCATACATCATGCATACGTATTTGCAGTAGGAAAAAGTGGTCATTTCAATACTACAAACATGCACTCGAATTATATTTATTTATTTATAACATATAATCACTTAACTGTTATATAAAGTTAATTAAAAATCTTGTTACAACATAAATGGCTAAGCGCATAATATAACTTTTGCTTGGAAATCAAATTAAATTTAACAGTTAATCTTGGCTAAGCTTATTCTTAAATTCATAGAATACTCATAAACTTCAGAACGTAAGTTTTAAGAACAATATTCTCAACGAATTTGCGTCATAATTGAACTTATAACAATGATAAATGTTCTGGATCGTACACGTGACTCCAAGGCTCACTTTGATTTGTTATTGTTGTAGACAGCCGCTATAAACACTGCACAAATGTTCGCCGAACGCAAAACAATAATATTCCAGTAATATTTTATCGTGTACAATTTGTACCTATTTCGTTTCCACGGTATATAAATAGGCTTTAAAATGCACGCAAAATATGAAGCAGTATCCAGGTGTCATTCGAGAAATTTTGTTAAGAACGTGCTGTATCTATTTCGATTTCATGTTTTTAGAAAATGAAAAGAATATATCCTACCTATATTCCGAATTTGAAAACATTTTCTTTAATTTCGATAAAAATTGTATTGTAATCGTGTTGTTTCGTAAATATCCACCAATCAAATATTATTCCTATTGTTCCATACGCTAGTCCCGATTCCCGACTTGGCGTCGTCAAAACACTGAAATACACAATTACTCGTCTACATTTAGCTAATATTAGATGAACTCAAATGTGCATGCGGACTGATGTCAGCTACAAAATTACTCTAGGAATAAACTTTATTTATCCATGTATTAAATACTGGCATGGAACTAAGAATCGAGATGATCAAATGACATTATTAAAAAAGGATTTTTATAACTTATACCGTTATGAGCCTTTCGTTGCAATAAATAAATAATTGAATAACACTAATATTGCAATTGTGAAAGGTTGTTTGTTTGGATGATTGTCCGTCTATCTTACGTAAGAGCTAACTTGGGTGATAGGATACTTTTTATGACGATTTAATTCTTCTTTATCCTTGGGATTAAATAAGAATAGACAGTTGCAAAATCATTTCTAAATGTCCTTATTCCACGCGGGCATATTCTACGATACACACACGCAGTCGTTTTTGCGTCATCATCGGTTACAATAGAATAACATAGAAAATTTGGAAATTTTAAACAGTCTAAAATCCCGTATATAATCCTGTTCTCGAAATATTTTTGATTTATAAACACGCTTATAATAGTTTGCCTAACGAAAAGTGTTCATGGCTACGATCTCCTCTACTAAAATGGGCTATGTTGTGGAGCAACTCAATTTTGAAATTCGAAATTATTTGAAGATCGCACCAGAATTACTAGGCATAATAGTAAGAGCAGCGAAGAAACTAGAACAAGAAAAGATCACCTCACCGCCCAGATTATTACAAGACTAACTTATCTTGTCGTCCGGTGGCAACCAACCGGCTGTAAAAACTCACTCATATTATATGCATTTATTCATCTTGAATCAATTAATTATACAAGTATTAAGTATAGCAACGCATATCTAATATACAAAATTTACTATCCGTCTGCTCAAAACAAATCAAATATCAGATTAAAAGTAAGCATAATAGATTAAACTGATTCGGATTTTGAGACAAAATTTTACTAATTTCGGTAAATACGTTTTGAGCCAAAGCAGTTTGGGGTGCATCAAAACATTTTCTATTCACACGATGTCATTAGCATTGAGAAATGTTGCCAAGTTTACGCCAACAATATGTTTCTAAACTCAAGAAATTATTACCAACCTTCACAATAGGGAATGGAGAGTTATGAATAATTCAGTCTTCTATTTAAGAGTGACGTGAATAAGTACATATTTAAACTATTCAATTTATAACAAGAATGCTAAGTTATTATAATAAATCACAGGTGTCACTATTCCATTCATTTTAGTACACTTTCACGTACATGTATACTATTAATTTTAATTATAAAACTTTATTAAACGATATTAAGAGTTAAGACTAACGCTTAATTAAGAATAAAAAAAACCAAATTGATTTTGCAGAATTAAAGTCGCAAAATATACAATAACCATATTAATATATGCTAAATAGTTGATTAATCTTACAAAACAAATGTGACTTTTAATTTAGTGCCGTCTTAGACAATCTTATAAGTGAAATACACATATTTTTAAGATAAATAATACGGGCCACAGACGGGCCAAAATTGTTTTATTCTAAGAAAAAGGTTAAAGGATAATTAATCTATAATTTAAGAAGATAAACAGATTTATGCACGGATAATCGAAATTTTTTTTGCCTCCCTGTTACACACGAACAATTATAATGTAGTTTATGAATTGACACATTACGAATGATAGCAAAAAAATTTGCAGTGATAATAAACTTGATAGTTTCTTAGTAATACCACGCTGCTTGAATATGATATTTTATGTGGTCTTAAATTTCGCAAAGGGTGGTCTTGAATCCTTACAAATAAGGATACTGGATTTAAATATGTTGGCATTGTATTACAACCCGAAATAGATACATGTATTTTACATTATTTTAACTCCATCCAATGATGGGACAGAGTTTGTCGTCTTCTGATAAAATTTTACTCAATTTATTAACTAAGTCAAGCGTAATTGAATATTTTTAAATTAGATATTAAAATTAAATTGGCATATGCTTAATAAACCGTAAATGCCACCACCGCCACATAGCCACACAGGCACGTATTAAACTGTCCAATAAGAAAACTGATACCAGAATAATCAGCGAAGACTGTATTTTATTCTCAGCGGACAGTTGACGTCTCTGGTCGTCTAATTAAACGGTCTTGGATGCCAACGATAATTTCGTTGAGACATTTTGTAAATATTCCTTCAATATCTTTAAGATATATCCTGCGTTTTAATAATTTTTAAAATTTTTAAGCACTATAAATAAGCTATTTGTCAGCACTGTCGATACTCGATATCTTTAGTTGGTGCTTATAATGCAAGTTTCTTTCAAGATTTTATTACTTCGTTATAAATATGATGATAACACAATTCTGTGTTATCATCATATTTATACGCTAAACTGTTATGGAATTAGTTTGTATTTTTAATTTATTTTTGTAGATAAACTCATTGTTATAAAATAACACAAAGCAGACACTTAAATTAATCACCGAAATATGTTCGACTATACTAGACTAGACTAATAAAATAAAATTGGAAAAAAAGTCACATAAATTTAGATAGGGCTTTATTTTGTGGTTTACTAGCTTGTTATTTTTTGTGTTGTATGCAAGAAATTTTTATTTTATTTATTTATTTATGTAAGATACTCCTGTGACTGCTAAACATGTTTTATATTTATTTGAAATTCATCAAAAATATTAAAGCAAATCTTTCTACTACGTTTATATATGTAATTCCTTACTACATGTGGCAAGTTTATAGCATACTAGCTGCGCCCCGCGGTTTCACCCGCGTAAGTCTGTATCCCGTAGGAATATCGGGATAAAAAGTTAGCCATATGTTATTCCAGTTATCTAGCGCTCTACTTACAAATTTCATTGCAATCGATTCAGTAGTTTTTGCGTGAAAGAACAACAAACAAACACACATCCTTACAAACTTTCGCATTTATAATATTAGTAGGATGAAAGCTGTATGTAGATAATACTTCTATCGCCGCAGTGTCTATATTTGTACGAGATATATAACACACCTGCATATGTGTAAGCCTTTAAAGTACTTGTGTTGCTATGCTGTAAAAGTCGTTAATGTTGCTATTATAGGTGTTATTCATAGAAAGCAAAATCATGAATCGAGTCGAGCCCACAAAGAAACCTGTTTAGGCATATCTCGATTGTGAATACCAAGTTTGTTTTAGGTCCAAGCACTCTTTACTAAGGGGCCTGATTGAAATATGATCTTCTCTTATTATTAGATTTCCTATTATTAGATTAAATTTCGTAAGTATAAAGTAAAGATACTAAATGAAGAGGTGCAACAGAACCGCTCTATCGTTTATAAACAATTATAAATCAAAACGGTTTGTTATAATCTCTTTTAAGCAGATCAAAAAAGTTTAAATGCCCTTATAATATGGACGAATCGCGAAAAAGAAGTGTATTCCAAATACCGCTTAGGCTGTAACAATTAAATCCAACTGTCTCTCTAATCAAAACGTAAACTAATTAATTTAATCACTTAAAGATTTATTAAGTTAAATGTAATTATAAAAATAATTGTAACACAAAAAAAATCTGAGTGTAATTGCGACATTGAGATACTTTCTACGTTTGTCTAATAAAACCCTCTTTCTTATTCTAATCAAGTAAAGCAGACTAAAATCATTTCCATGAATGCTAAATTACTGAGACCCTCCTCAAAACGAATACTAATTAGATTATTTGTTACTTTCTTCCAAATGTATTAGCACCAGCAAAACAATATACTTACTTAAGAGTTTCTAAATTCACAAACCTCTAACATATAACATATTATATACATTCGGTTTGTTCTACACAATTTCCGAGCCTTTTAGTGCTATTTTGAAACCTTACACAGGTTCCAAGTGCCAGTCACTAACACTAAAATCATATATTGTAAAAGCCGAAATTAAACTACAAACATTTTAGTTTTATTAACATCATGGTTCCATAATTTCATTATTATTCTGTTTTACTAAATAAATACCAATTGACATATCCAACATGCTTTTTTCAGCCATTATCGATATTATCAACTAAAATCAAGTGCACAATTTCCACAGTAGATATAAGTTAATTTTCTTCTAGAATACACCTTATAATATCATGTTGATCCTCTTTATTATCAATTATTCCAATCACTTTAATTATATTATTAACAAAGCATATAATCTAATTAGAAATTTGCCTCCACCCACCTGAAACACGGGTCTACATAACGTGTAATACATTCGATATAATAATTTATCTTAATTCAAAATTCAGTGAATCGCCTTTATTTTAGAGTTAAAATCAAAGCTATGTCCCATCTGTACATAATATTATCAGACAGAACAAGGTTTCCTACTCTCTGATGTTGTTTCAGTGGAGGTAAACCGTTTCGTAGAGTTAAATAAGAGTTCCGTATTAGTATATTACATAAAGCAATGAATACAGTTTAAAAAGATGTACAACAATGAACTGGCAACTTCCTTATTATTGACAAGAAATCATGATAAGTAAATAAGTCTCCATCGATTCGTGTGGATTGTGACGTTGTTGTGATTTTTCATTTAATCAACGATGAAAATGAGACAAAATTATTATTACAATTACCAATTATTTTATAAGTTGAATTTATTAGCTATATTATATGTAAATACCGTTATCTTATAAAGGTATCCATTAAAAATACGTTAACTGCTTCAATTATCTTGTCAGGATTATGGTAATCGGATGAATCTAAAAAATAGATACACACAATCTTTACATAGACAATCATAGAGCATGAATTATAAAAAAATTCAATTAAATTAAAGAATTGTGTCTGTCTATCTGTTTTCCTGTTTGTTCTCCGGAACTACTGGACGGATTTGATCGATTTTTTTTTGTATAGGTATTAAGTATAGTCAAGTATAATCAATATAGGCTATCAATGTTTTGGACAGTTTAATCAAAACACCTGATGCAGAACCATAACATACCAACTAAACTATAAGACATAAAATTTGTGCTATAATAAAAATGACACTTTCTACTGTGAATTAATAAAAATAATTGTACTGGAATTCTCGATGTGGAACTGCAAGAACCCAGCTACAATTTAAATAGAAATGTCTTAGCAAAAGTTGTTCCGTCTGAAGGGCATTTTCTGTCAACTTATTGTAATCGAGATCTGGAACGTCTGATGCCAATCTATCACTGTATGATTATAAAATAACATAAGCTAGCAATATCTTTGTTCTTTCAGTGTACTCTTGCATTCTGCAAATTCGGAATTTCAGGAAGAATAATTTTATACTTTTATATCTAAGTAAAACCTAATTTAATATAATAGTCCAAGAAAATGGGTAGGGTAAATGCGAATTTGAGATTAAAACTTGAATTTTTGATATAATTTACTTTG
>NC_052112.1:5334617-5348422 GCF_012273895.1 Zerene cesonia | reverse complement strand
AAAGTAAATTATATCAAAAATTCAAGTTTTAATCTCAAATTCGCATTTACCCTACCCATTTTCTTGGACTATAAATACTCCAGTGGTTCACGTCCAAAGTTCACGCAAACGAAATCGCAGGCACCAACTAGTAATAAATTAATACTAACAGTCATAAACAGTTCGCATAGGATTTTTAAACACTTCATCCGTAAGAATGAAATCTTTTTATTAGGTAAGGTTCCTACGATTAGCATTAATTTGTTTTGCCTGATAAAATGCCATTTAAATTGCGTTATTTGTTGTTGTCTCGCTTTAAGACAATATTCATATTAAATTAGATACAGTTCCAAGAAATGAAAATTACTTACTTTTTACATAATACATTAAAAAAAACAATACCACGTTATAATAACTGACCCTAAGTCTTATGGGGTGGAAAGCGTCTATCGCTTATAGGCTAGTTTAGTCGTTCGTTGTTTTTTTTTTTTATTTTGTAAATTTGTTTATAATGTAGTTGAAAATAAATGTTTTTTTCATTCATTTTAATAAATCAATAAAAAAATAAGAACAAATACAGAATCCGCTATATTTGAATAGAGCTGCAACGGTTATCATTAAATATTTCGTCTTATCTTTTATTTTAATTAATTGGTAGGTTGATATGTTACATGCAAATTCCATAAAAATCTTAAAATAATTATAAAGACATGTTTGAAAGGAAACAGAGATAACGGTAATATAATATGTAACTCGGCAAAAGCAATATTTTATAAGTATGTACAACTACTTTCAATGATATCCGCAGAGATCACATTAAGATTATGTTAGATATTTTGCATACAACCTGTTTGCAATGTTTTGAAACCGACACACCTGATTTGAGCAGGCTTAACATTCTTATAAGCCTCTATTCCACAAAATTTATAGCGTCACGGTCAATGACGGGTCAAAATTGTTATACATAAAATATTTTACAACATCTGTTCGGCGATACCTACAATCTACATTCCAAGCAATATGTAAATATGTATAACTTTATACATCGTAAATTGTGGTTAATTATATTGCGTGTTGAAAATATGTATATAATGGAGCTTTTTGAGCATTCAAAACTTCAAAGACTTAAAAATAGTATGTAAACGTTTAAGGATTGAAGAATTTGATGAAGAAGGTTGTATGCAAACATAATACGTAATCTCAATAAGATGTTTGAATTATTCCGAAAGTTATCGTTTCACATATTTATTGGTAAATGTAAATCACATGTTTTCTTAAAAAAATGAATTTATATCTACATTATTTCAGAAATATTACGTGAAGTTCGGTATTGGTTTAAATTAAAATAACGTTGCGTTATTCAGTCTCATATTCTAAATTCCAGAGGATTATCTAATAATTTTTCTGTCATTTAATTTAACGTTGCGGACTCTTTCATACGCATAAACCTCATGAATAAAATAAGATATTTTTAACCTAGCAAATATAAGAGTCATCCAGCTTATCCTTTGGTAGATGCCATACAGCTGATAGTGCAAAAATATTATTCATAGCCATCACTGCCTTCATGCATCAGCTAACAGATTTAGCGCATTAAAATGACATTGCACTTCCCTAAGATATGTGTTACTTATGAAGATTATTTCACAGGATTATCACATAAAGAGATTTTCTGTGGGTATTTTTTTTTAATTTTCACTCTTCATGAGTATAAATGCATTACGCATAAAGATATTCAAAGCGATACTCATACTTCATAACCTAACAATGTATTAAAAAATATGTACAATAAATTTATCTATACATGAATACGATGTGGGCCGTATATTTACGCATACACCCACGTATCGTAACATTAGAACGTATCGGTTTTTCGTATTTTCACAAAAAATTATCGAATTTACCTTTATTACTAGACTGCCGAATTTAGATCACCAGGCCATCAAAATACAAATTGGTAGGTATTAATGCGAATCGTAGTTATGTACAGATAAGTAGGACACAGATTATATAGATGTTTTACGCATGCGTAAAATAAACTTCTTCTCCTAATTAAATTGGATTGAAAGAACCGAAAAAATAAAAGCAAGTCGATTTAAAGTAATTATTCAGAAATTGAAATGAATCATGATGAAAAAATCGTATTGTTTACGATGTAATACAAGAAAGTGCACAACAATGGGTCTGTTATCTTTCCACAATTAAAACACAATCCATTCTCAAGACCTCTAAGAAAGTTTTTATGTAATCGATTCAATAAAAAGCAGTGTTAATTATGATTTGCAATCAATACAAGACGATTATTAAGAAATGCGAATCATAGCGGGTCGCTTTGAAAGCTACAATGTAACCAGTTATATTACCACGCTTGAACCTACTGTGATGAATGGATATAAGTAATATAGATATGTAATGAATTAAGTGTACGATTATAACAATTAAACGGTGGTTACATCTAACAAATCTGTATAGTCTTTTGTTATAATATAGTGGCTGTAACATGGAATATTTAGCTTTTTTGTACTTAGTCCCTTTTAACATGCTTTCTATAATTATTTATTGAATTATAATGCTTTATTGTGCAAAATAATGTTAACCTTATACAGAATAATACACTAAAATATCATATAAAAGGCGGCATACAATTTATTACATAACAAATAATAAATAAAACAATATGTATACAAAAATAGAAATGGCTTATACAATGCCACTACTACACATGGACTATATTTGATTTGACATAAAAATAAACTACATAGAATTAACACTAATATGTTCGGGAATAAATCAAGCAATTAAGTACACAGTTAAAAATATCAAGTATAAAAAATAAATGAAGATTTCTGTTTATACGTAGTTTCCATCTATAATGATAAATAGAGGACATGAACTTTTATTATAAACTAACTTAACTACTACATCTCACCTACTACATTTCACCATTAGAAAGCATTGGGTGATAAAAGCTATATGTTTCACGATCGACGCCGAGGCGGACCCTTATGTAATACGTATATTAAAAACTTAAATTCCTATAAAGCCCATCGATTTTTTTTGCATTAAATTTAACCGCACACCAATACAAGAAAACTGCAAATAATTATCCCTTTACCTATACCGTGTCTAATAGTGGAATGCATTCATTATTATGGCATCCTACCGTATTAGGGTTCAGCACCCCACATCCTACCATATCCGTTCTCAGTCGACTGTCACGCATGCTTGACGCAACCAAAAAAATCTTGGCCATAGTTACTGTGAAGTATGGACTATGGACATTCCTGGAAACCAGTAGTACTGAATAACAAACCACATTTAGATAATCAAGTATGTTAAAAACAAAAGATCGATAAGGAGAAAGGTGCTTGACATTGAATAACGTATAAAACTTAGATAAATTGTAATAACGTACGTAGTATATTAATTATAATCAATAGAAAATATATATAACATTGAATGTAGAATGTATTACTCAGTTTAAACTGTCTCTAAATTTAAATATCAGTTTTAAATTGGATTATTCAATTGTTCCATAATATAAGCATAATCCAAACAACTTGATTTTGTAGTACTTATAATATCTCAGAATAAGACAAGAATGTAACACCTTGTAACGCCTGACAGAATAAAAATGTTACAATAGCCCACCATTGTTTTCGTCGCTAACATGATATTGTCGCATACATTTTATTTAACGCCGTTACCACAATGAATGTAACAAAGAATGCCAGTCATTCATAACTTCACCAAGATCCTTTTGTGAAGTTTTACCGCGGGCGTTAGCAAACGTCAAAAAAAGACGAGCACCCAGGCCGAAGGTTTTCATTTTTTGTTTTCATGAAGAGGAAAACATTTTTTCACCTAAATAAACCCTAAAATCAAATATGATTGAAGCATTAGGTATAAATTAAATTAAAAATGAAGACAAATGCAAAACTTTTAGATCAACAAAATCTCAGATATAAGTAAATAATAATAAGAAATTTATATTTTTTTCCAAAATGTTAAATGCAATTTATAATCTCTATCTATTAATAAAAACCCGCATCATAATCCGTTGCGTTATTAAGATCCAAGCATACATAGGAACAGACAGTGGGAAGAGAATTTGACTATGTATGTCTATAGGGTACAAATAAAAATTACAAAAACGAAAACAAAAGAAAGATTAAGTTACAAAGTTCGACAAAACATTTCTTCCAACTGCCATGGAGGACTACTTTTAAAGCCTTTATTCGTCATTCTTCCCAGAAGTCGGTAAGTATCAATGAATGGGTTTGTAATTACGTATTTTTTATATCTTTCATAAACGCCGACACCTGGAATTATGGTCTCGTTAACGTCTTCATGTTCTCATTAAAAATAAATGGTTTGCTAGACAATGGGTTTGTTACGATAATGTTTATGACGAAATATTCGAACCGGTTAAAGACAATTCGATTATTGATGGATGCGGTGTGTGTATTATTGTAATTAAATGCAGTTTTTAATCTGCGAAATTTAAAGATACACGAATTTTTTCAACATTTCAACCGACGTCCCAATCGAAGGAGGTTCTCAATTGTATTTTAAGAACTCTGTTGGTTTTCTACCTTTTTTTATTGATCGGATTATTTCTTGTGTTTGATAGAGAAATGTTGTCAATTAGTCCCATAGAATTTTGAGTGTTAGCTTTCCCCCCCGTAGACGTCGGTGTCCTTTATGAAAAAAAACATATATATTCAATGAATGCCAGACCTGTTTATAAGATAGCAATCGATTTTTAAATAGCGCAATTGAATTTTATTTGTAAAAGAAAAGAATATAGTTATTTTGGAATGCACGCACTAAGCACATGTGAGTGTTAAATACTTCGATGGAGCGAGTGCGCTTAATAGGATAATGAGCCAATTAGAAATAACACTAAGTATCTATTGGCAATTTCCGTCAATGAGAGGATAATTACCGCGTATTTTAAGTTGCTTTTCGGATTCTTTACACATTCTATGTACCTTTATTATTACACGTAGTAAAATATGTATTTAAGAAAAGAAAATATTCATAGAGTTGCCATCAATGCCTCGTATAAAATTTGTCTTTTTTTAATATCGTTTTAGAATCGTTAAAATTGGATTCCATTCAATAGTCGTTTCAGGTGAAAACGACACTATCAAATATCAAAAATCTATTTAATTTAACAAGTAACTTAATAAACGAATAAGTACGCAACTCGTGCCCAAAAACTAAAAAGGTCCTCTTCATAAAGTGATTTACAAAATTCCATACTCGTAAGTTACGCAAATGACTTCGTCATTACCGGTGACTTCCGCTTGTCATAATGACAGGTGAGTGTCGCCCGAGTGCCTCTAAATGATAACCACGACCCGATTGCCCCCTTCTGATATTACCACCGACTAATACCTGACATGGACATTATCTGTGACGGAGACATAAATTTCCCGCCCGGGCCGGGGTAAATATCAAATATCAATGCATTTTAATAAATTACTTCAACTTTGCTTTTAGTCTCATTATAAACTTTCTGCATTATTCATGCGACTCGACTGTATACTATTCGTAATATCGCTTTAATAGCAAAAAGAGGTTGTACAAATATTTGTTTAGCTCAAACCAAACGTCCGCCAGTTTGACAAACATTATTATATCAGTGTTTAAATAAAATATGCGCATATTAATTATTTACTTTACGAGTCCTCGTTAATTGTATGAAATAGCAAAAAGCTCGCTCGATATTATCCGATCCAAAAGTTATTTTGTAACACTATATTGCGTCTGCGCCCTGCGTCGATTACTTGATAGTACATTAACAATTTATTCTGTGGTTTTTACCAAGAGTATACAGTTCTGTGTAGAAATTATTATCTCAGTCAATATGAAAGGTAGCCAGATGTTGATTCAAATTAATCACACTTTATTAATATTTAATAACAAAGGAGTTATCAAGTTCAAATAATATTTATATCGGATGCTACCACTTTAGTTTATACCATCACTAATTAGATTAATGTAACATACATAGCTTTGGTTTATTATAATATTTGAAGCCACAATATATAAACATAGATACCAATTATTGATTACTCAAAAACTTGTTTGCGATGAATTAAATATTTTGAAGTTGTCAGAGCTCTTTTTAAACAATCCGAGTTTTTCGAGGAAATATTTGGCGATCACATAAATAATACTAATTTAGCAGTACCAAACAAAGTAATGTCTTATAATATGATGAAGTAATTGTTAGTGTTTATTTTTATAAATGTATAGTTAATAATCTGTCTTGATAAATATGTTGTAATCCTTTATTGGCTAATTGTTAAATTAAACATATTGTTGTAATGTAGTTAACATGTAAAGCTGTTGGATACCAATAAACAAATAAATAAAAATAATAAATAAATAAGTAATTATAAGTTTTTACATATATCAATAATATTTATGTTTATAATTAATTGGGATAACAAGAAAAATGTCCTTTTTAAAACAACTTTAGTAATTTGACACTGCAACTTCTATATCTCTTGTGCCGTGTGCTTGTGTTATGAACCAACCTATACACCTACGTGTTTGCCAAAAACACAGCCGATCGTTTCTTTTTTTATTAACTATAATTACTATTATTTCTATAAGACCTTTGAGCGTCTACTAATCACTACTCAAAGTAAAAATTATATTGGTTAATATATATGTATAATTATAAGTATGAGTACAATTACCTGTTAAAAGTATGCACCGGACTTTTATACATTAATTTATTGGTTAAAACATTACTGACAATATTACTTTCGTTATAAACATGCAATAGAGTTGTCATTGACAATGATATGTAATCCAGTATCAAAGTAAGACATTATAAAAATAAAGCCAAAAACATAAATAATTCGTATTGACATTAAAATAAAATAAAATTAATATATTTATATGTATAAAATTCTGTTACTTTGCCTCCCATAAAAAAATAAATAAATATAAATATGTATCTACTTCTGCATACCGAAATGTTTTTCCTACATTAAGTCAAAGGGTAAGCACGTAGAATGGAAGGCCGTTTTAAATTTATTATTCACCCATATATGCAAAGCTAATAATCAAAAATCTAAGGAGTACATAGTACATACATATATATTTTTTCTTGTGTTTGATTTTACGCGAGTGAGTAAACTTTTTAACAGATTTAACGCGATTTATTCATTATATTATTAACCCGACGTTTCGAATACTTAGCAGAGGGCGTGGGAAACTGACAGTCTCCCCGTGACCACGTTAAAATCCGCTGAAAAGTATTTAATTTCCGAAATATCCCGAAATATCGAAACCGAAATATCCTCTGACTTCATAACATTGTTGTATATGCGAACCTGATTTCAGTATCTACGTTAATGCTGTTTTAAATTTTTAATAGTAATATTAATAGTAATTTTTAATAGTAGTATTGTTTTCAAACGAGATTGTAATTACAATTTTGATAACTCTTATACCATTGGTAGCTTATTTTTAGTGCATGAGAAAGGTCGAATCTATAAAAATTAATACGGTTTGAATTGAATCAATTGAAACTCAAATTGCTAGTAATTAATTATATCGAAATCTTTAAATTATATTTTTTAAATAACATTACATTTGAGACAAGAAATATATTGCAGCTATCCGAAATAACGGACAAAAAGTATTGCAGTTTCGATGGAAATTCGGTCAACCGGCCATTTGCTTTAATCATAGATGATAGAACTGTATCACGCTTCTGGCACACTTCTTACTAAGTAATTCATTTATGCAACAATTTTATGAATAATATGGAAGCGCTCATGTCAATACAGACCGACACGCTAATGACTTACGATTATTTTCCTTTTCGTGTTCGTGAGCAATCATGAAAACAGATGCCTTTCTTTCTGATGAGATGGAGAGAAATAATTCATATTCGATTTCTATGATGATTTATGATAGTCCTGATTTTCTCCCCTTTCGATGCCAGTCGCTTTCGTGCATAGGAGAAAGGATGATAGGTTGTAGAACGATAAACCCCGAAATCAAAGTCTACGTTAGGGCCTAGTATTAAAAGTATAGTCTGATCACTGATTAATTTTGACTTATAAATAATCCCATTCTAACGGTCTATGTTTAGTTTAAACCAGGATAAGATTGTGCGGCTTGTTCAAATTCTTTTACGTCAGTATGAACTTTAGCCCTTTAGATTTTAAGAAAAACATTCCATATTAAATCCTGCCTAAATCAGTTTATTTGATTGAAATCACACAGTTTTTGAAATAATGTATGTTTAATTTAATACAGATGCGCTTAATTAACATTCGTTCCGATTTCTTTATTTTATTAAATCAACATATTTATAGATGCAACGACAATAAAACGGAACAATTGCATTAATTTCTCTGGTGAAATTAAATATTATCATTTAAAGTGTTCATTTATGAGTATCGTTTCTACTTATTTAGAGATAGATATCATTAACAAATATCTCTGTTATAATAATTATACTAAAAACCAGTCAAATTCACCCACATCGTACATGATAAAGGTACGTACTCATGTCTTCCTTTATCAGTAGACTATTTAATACTAAAAGAATTATTAAACCGGACTAATTAGTTCCTGATATTAGCGCGTTCAAACAAATAAACAAAATCTTCAACTTAATATTTTTAGCATAGATTAACTGGTTTTACTTACTAGATACCTTTAATACTTATAAATTAAATCATATTACCTCGTTATTTAACGATTATTGAATTGTATTCATCAACCGCGAAGAATTTCAAATATTTTATTTATGCTGTATAGCAAAGTTTACACACAATAAAAGCAATCTACTCGAAAATGAATCTCACAGAATGTTTGACACAATGGCGGAGCCGGCTCGCTCTTGACCGGTTTTTGTACCATGGTGTAGTGAGCGCAGCAGTGGACCGAAGCGGCTTTGTCATTCAATCGTCCCATTGTGGTCTTTGTCGGTTGGCCTGAGCCGACCATACCCTACACGGAGACCAGTCTGAATGCATTAGTTAAATGGTTATAAAAATCAGGGTGAAAATTATGTGAACGACGTTTGTCATCGTTATTATTAGTATCTGATATGAATGTACGAACTATTTATTGAAAGAAGTGTTTAATTATTTAATAATTATAATTCAAATGTTTAAAATCCGTGATATTGAAAAATTACATTAAACAAAAACAATTATATTAAACAAATATATTTAACAATCTTTTGATTTCTAAATTCCATTCGGTCCTAGTTACGACACAATGCGTCCTATTATTAAAAAAAATTTGTTCGATTTTTTTTACAATATCTACCCAAAATATTCATAAAAAGTCTTTCTAATCTGTTTAAAAGAAACCATTAAAACTTAAAAGCTACGCAAAGCCTCTTAAGACTCATGTAATTAACAAGGCTTTGCATTTATTATCGTTTCATTGTTGTCCTATCTAACTCTAATCTGAATTGAGATAAACTCTTTCTCAAAAATATCATTAAAGGATAATCTCCTTAGATTAGCTCGTTAGTGTGGCTCCAAAAAACTTCAAACAAAGTGTTGTTTGTTATTGTTTCTCTGTGTTTGCTGTAATCCCTTCGCTCAATCATTAATCATCTTTTACGAGATGTGGAGTTATGGAGAATAGACTACGTTTATATTAATATTAGTTTTTGTCCCTTTTGTGCCCCCCTGCGAACATCTACCAATCTACCGCTTTTACGATCATCTCTTCTTACTTATTACATCCACACTAGTTTTCGTCTATCACGTCGAGAATTAATTATAGGCATATTCTTTAGCATTTACATGTGTCATCGAACTACAACAACCTTTCAACGGTTATTAAGTGTGTTTTTCATGTCATAAATTGAACCGAAAACTTAAAATTCTACATATTAAATACAGACTCAACTACAAAGCATCGCTTACATCATTTGGACATCACAGCAGGCACCTCGTAATCTACATTGAACAAAGTTGTAAATTGCGTTCATGTTCAAACAAGATTAGTGAAACGAATCCTGGTTTATTCATGAAAGTTCAGGTCATCGACTCTACAATAGAACTTTAAGCTGTGTTTACAACTCGATTCATTTAGTTCACTTCGAATGCACATTTGTAATATGCATAGTGCATACGGTTCCAATTTTATTGCTGGGACAAACTGGGCATGTATTCCGCATTCTAATATAAAACCGATCCTGTTCTTGGAGCTCCATTTATGTTACCATTTTACGTTGATTTTAATTTAAAATCGATTTATCAGAACAATGCACGCATTAAACGTGAAACGTGTTAAACTTTAAGTGTTTTCTAGTTTAGGTTCAGCGAGTAATTATTGAAACAATAAGTTTTATTTAAAAAATATTGCCGTCAGTTATTATTTTTAATAATGGCCATTTTTAATAATTTTATATTCACACGAACTGTGGCTTAGTTTATGTATTTGAATCTCTATAATCTTATAGAGATTCTAATTAAAGTATTTTCTTCTATCTATAATCTAGGAGAGAGTAGGAACGATATTTGTATGGAATCAATATTAATTAATGCTCAATACACTTTAAATAATCATTCTTAAAGGTGCATTAAATTAAAAAATAATCAAATTGAGTATTTTTTTAACGCGAGCTCAAGCTTTATTTGCTAAATATATACTATACCGAGATTATTTTTTATTAAAGGTAATAACATATAATGACACATTGTGAGAGTCAATTTCTTGATATTACAAAATATGTACCTAATCAATTAATATTGTTACCTAAGTTACCTGTTTATATAAAGCAATCTGGATTATTCATTAAGTTATCAATTTATTACCCATGCTATCGCGAGGTGAAGAATTTGATAAATTTCTTGCTTTAGCTGATAAATTAAAACGTTTTTCTTTTTTTACGATTGCCAAAATATGCACTAGATTTGCATATTCAAATTGAATTTCTTTCTTTTTCCCAACAACGTACAACATTCAAATCAGTCTGTGTTACTGCGCTGTATAGACTTACAATATAAAACAAAAATTTATTTTGTTATGTCACTGTTGTTTTCCTGTTTTTTTTTTTCTATTTTTTTGTTTAGGTTTTGTGACTCCATAACTCCATGAGTTTTCGACCAATTGGGAGTGATTCTTTTTTTATTTGATAGGACATTATTATCGTTTGGTCTCATTTTAAAATTAGGAGACCTATGGACTAGGGACGTTGGTGCCCTTGTTTAGTAAATAACTTTATGACACATTTTTAGGACCGTGAACAATATGCACAAAAGTAGGTTTTATATATATTTTACGAAAAAGATAATTTAAATAGCAACTACCCACGTAATGATAGATATTGTCTCAAATTTATACTGTTCATTTAACAACTACTTAAATAAAATAATCTTATTAAATATGTACATGATATGTAAACATGTACATGATATGTATGTATATATATATTAAATGTGTACATGATATGTTATCTAAACAACGATTATATAATTTGTTCTAATTTCTATTTTTCCGACTTTTCTTAGAAACAGCTGCATCGATTTTAACGGGACTTACACTTCTAGGTTGCTGATGTTAAGTATGTGTAATTAGTAACATAAACCACTTTTTTAAAAGTTAGTTATTAAAGATATTATATCCTATTTTTCATTAGTATTTCCTGTAAAATTGCTTATTGATTTAAAATTAAATTATATTACGTTTTTTTTATTATTATATTTGAATTCGTAACAAATGCTTAATAGCATATATGCAAAATAAATTTATTTTGGGCATAAACATATCTATAAAGAAATCTGTGCTTTAATTGAATTATGCAAATAATAAAATGCAACTACTCTTCAAATAATAATACTTGACCGCTACCAAAACTACATATAATTTAAATAAATATATAAAATTTAATTAAATAAATATATAATTTAAATAAAAACCTAATAACACTTGAGCTCTATTGATTCAATTAAAATAATATTTACAAAATAACATCATTAAAATAAGCATTGGAATATAGATAACGATTTGCATTACTTACAATGACAACATCTACTCGTTTCATATTTATTTGCAAGTGGTACAACGAAATATAAAAATCACCTCTGGTCATAAATAAATAACAATATAAGCGTCAGCTAGTCTGTTAAATCAAAATATTAGCCGCCCGTCGCCGATATATTCCCTCTGACCGACTAAATTATAGACCAACTAGATATCGTTAAAAATACTCACCGCAGATAAAGATGCAACAGGATCTTGCATGCACTCGATACCAATGCTTTTCACAAAATTGAAGACACGAAACTCCTCATTAAAATAATAATAAAAAGGACTGAAAATATTGGGAAAATTTTAAATAAATCAATAACTGAATATTGTATACGAATTACCGAATAGTAAATATATACGAAAGCCTAGAACCGATACAACACGTAAAGTTTTTGACGTTTGAACTTGTATGTGTATTTAAGATACGTAATGCGGTCGGCCGCTTACCGTGCCGACACAAGACTGTTCCGCTGAACAGCGAATTGTACTCCCGGCTCACAGCTTTCGTACTCTTCGGAACGTCCATCCCGCTCTCGCAACCAGTCACCTGCCGGCTAAAAAATGAGAAGCCTCATATTTCGGCGAAATACGAGTCAAACCAAACATCACTTTATTCATGAACAGGTACAAGGACCATCGGAATCGTTTACGAAGCAATATATAGACACCCCATGAGAGTGTGGTAGAAAGATAGCTCAGTTTGCACATTCCCTCATACGTTGTTAACAGAAAAGCTGTTCGCACGCCACGGACTATAATTTGGATACATTATCTATCATTCAAGATCTCGTAAATTGCTTGCTGTGGGAGCGCAACGGCCTATCGAATCGAGACTCGAGGGAACTTTACGTTTCATTGATAACTAATCTTATAAACAAGCAGTGTGTTTTAGCGTTGAACATGTAATCACTGATACAAACTAACACATAGTTAAAACAGGGATTGGATACAGCAAAGCCGTTGTTTCTTTAGTTTATCTCGGAGCATACGTACATCCTAGATCAATATTGATGGATCCAAAGCAAAGAAACCCCACCGTGTTTTGCTTGCACACCCTATTGTACATCTTATGTGAGTTATTACTGTTGCGCTACTGCTACACTACGCTTCCAATACTGTAATGCTATATAGATTATATATTTCACGACTGATACGAACTCGTTATTTAGGTTTCTAATATTTTTTTTATCCTTGAACGAAATCTATGGGTTTAACTGTGATCATTGAATTTAATGAATTCACACATAATTATATAACAATTTAATAACGATACTTAAAATTACATAAAGGCTACACCATACTCTTAGATTTTTTGTATTAGTCTCTCATTAAATTCATTCAAGCAAAATACAAAATAAACGGACTTGCCTGGAGATCGATCTCTCTATCTAGATGTTAAAGCTAAATTCATATCGAAATTCTACTACATCTAGGAATACTTAAATTTCTACACAATAAATAACATTTTTGTCGTTTAATACCTAGGATAAAACTGGATAGGACATGACAAAGCACTTTCTAAAGCCTAAAATAAATTCGAAGTTTCAAACCGCATTGTTACGAGCGACGACTTTAAATCCTATAAATTCTAAGCTGCGTAAATGCAACACAACCTCAATATTATCTTCAAACATAAACGATGTAACATTGTTTAAAATATAACGTGAGTCTTTACCATCCTTCGCAGTATCATGGCCGGAGGCCGGAGGCCTATTTCCTTCTCCTAGCCCTTCCCAGTCCATTACTTCTTTCCAGTCATCAATCCTTTCATTATCCCTTATCCCTTAAAA
>NC_052112.1:5224372-5333617 GCF_012273895.1 Zerene cesonia | reverse complement strand
TCAATGAATATGTTGATTATAAAAATTTGGATTGAATTTCTTATGTCCTTGCGGACAACTGACCTGGTGGGTCGTGTGATGGTAAGCAACCACCACTGTCCAGATACATGACTGTATACGCATTTGCTAAGACCTCTCTATATAGGCTACTAAGGCGGGCAACCTTCAAAGAGAATTATTCCCGTCGATAATCCTTTCCCCAACTGTTCATTTACAGGAATAGTTTAGCAGGCTAAGAAAAAGAATACGGGTCTCGGCCCCCTCACTCATTACACGAAATACAATAGTTTTTACTATTAACATGCTATTTTTTTTTTATATTGCGTTCTTTATTATTACTAAATATCTGTTTTGTCTCATTAATTCGCTTTCATCTATTGCGAAAACATAAATATAAAATAAATTGCACTGGAAACTATCAAAATAAAAATATGAACATAGATGTGCATGACATGAAAAAATATCAAAATCATGTCTTATAGTACAATTAATAGTAATTACGATCACACATATTACGATCCGTGTGTGAGGTTAAAAATTTACATAAACTCAGTACACAGTACATATGTTATTTTTATTTATTGTCAGTATACGTACAAATGCGGGAGACAAATCATTTAAAATTAGGAACAAACAAAAAAACAAAGTTCTCTCATATCCTACATCTATGAAAACTACTAATTGCCATCAATTTCTGCACATAATTTAGCAATTCGTTATGTTACGTATGTACTTTCCTACAGTTCCTGCGTAAAGCTGGTACAATAACATTTTTTTAGGTATTTTATGATACCATACGCAATAATATTCCTACAATCCTTACTAATACTATATAAGCGAAAGTGTGCTTTTTTGTCTTTCTTTCACGTCGCAAGTCGCAACAGAGCGATTGAGCGATTATGATATGATTTTTGTATTTGGAGATAGAGAGGATAAAATTGACATGGCTGCTTTTCATTTTATAAACACGAAAGTTTATAAAAATGTATATTCGTTACTCTTTCATGCGAACACTACATACTTATACTTGGCAATTATGTGTTACTTATGTAGCAAATATACTACTAGACTATGAAAGTATGTGCTGGCTTTGCCCGCGGGTTTGCCTACGAGTGTAACAACTAGTTTATAAGAATTTTAAATGTTGAATCCAATTTTTTTTGTTATTATATATACATTTTCTAATTAAAGCTTTAAAAAAAGACTTCAGTATTTATTTGTAATGAATTAGTTTAAAACTATATAATCGATTTATAAAAATAATTTTGCGGTTAGTAGGTATGTGCTTAGTTTACAATTTGTTTACATTAAAAGCTTCGATTCAAATCTATATTTATTTATAATAATGCCAATAATTAAAAGGGATTATAATATATTCTTTCGTAACCTAAAAGGCCACGTCATTTACGAAAAGAATAAATTGTAACCAGTTATAACAAAAAGCATGAAAAGGTCTGAGTGCGTAACCAAAAACTCCTTTACTTTGACTGATTATGAAATCTGTTTTCGAAAATTAATTACTTAAAGATTTTTTTAAATAGATATGCTTTAAATTACAAACAAGTTCTTAATATCACGGTAAAAGTTAAGTTTTATTAATATAATTTTTAAAAGTGTTGCGCTGGTGTTTTTAATTTTATAGCGAGATGATGCGACCCTCAAAGGACAACATATCAATTGATTTTATCGATTTGAATAAAGTTATTCTGCATTAATGTTATTAGTAATATATTAGGCGAAAAAATTATCGAAAGTACGTGAAAAGCATCTAGTAACTGCAATGGTATATATAACAAGCTTCTGTAATTTGATTCCAAAACCGTGAATAAAGACGTGAACAATATTGTATTATGTAGTTTCTCAGAAACTTAATGAGCAGTACTTATACGTGATTATGATATATGATATAATGATATCTGTCAACATAACAGTTGTTAAGACGTGGCGTGCTGATGACCTTGTGGGTAACCACTCTACCAACGCTTTAAACAAACCTCAGAGTTGAACTGTATAAACCCTTTTATACTGTAAAAGAAAATTACTTGTCTATAACTACTTATGTACTTAGTGAATATACATTAATAAAGTAACCTATTAATATAATATACATCAATAAAGTTACCTATTCTATAAATATACTAGCTGACCAGACAAACGCTGTTCTTCCATATTCTTATCATTTAGGGTTATAAAGAATAGACCTACCCGATATGCACACAAAATACCATTTGAATCGGTCCACCCGTTTCGGAGGAGTAATTTAACTAACATAGTGACACGAAAATTTTATATATTAAATAATTAATACCAAAGCAGATTTGACTCATGATGATTTTTTTTTTTTTTTTTTTTTTATGTCATAGCGGGCAACTGAGCTGGTGGTTCGCCTGATGGTAAGCGATCACCACCGCCCATGAACATTCGCAAAGGTTGGGCCTCTGCGAATGCGCTGCCCGCTTTTTTGGGATAAGGGAAAAGGAATGGATTAACGACTGGAAAGAAGGAATGGACTGGGACGGGTGAGGAAAAGGAAACGGGCCTCCAGCTCCCCCACTCACCGCACGAAACACAGTGGCACGCCACTATTTCACGCCGGTTTTCTGTGGGGGTGTGGTACTTCCCCGGTGCGAGCTGGCCCAATTCGTGCCGAAGCGTGCTCGACTCCCACAATAATGATGACAATAGAACGTAGCCTATAGGTGACTAGACGTTCGCCCCGGCTTCGCCTGTGCTACATATATAGCCTAAGCCACCCAGTGAAGTTGCACCTTTCCAGTGGTGAAAGAATTTTTGAAATCGGTTTAGCTTATGTGTGTGTGTTACGAATATACAAAAATACAAGATTCTTCTTTATAACATTAGATGCTGAATCATAGTGCACATAAGTGGTTCATTTTCAAAACCTGATTTAATTTAGCAAATGAAACCGAAAACAAAAATACATTTCATTTATTCATGCAATTCACTTCCTGCTTTTGTGTACAGAGTACAAAATAAAAACAGCCAACCGCGACCGCACGGTTCATCTGTCTACCGTACGAACGTTTTCGTTTTGTATTCGGTACATAGAAACACGCTGCACGGTCTTAATAAACGTGCCGTCAGCAACATAGTTTATTTACAATCTTAGGCTAAGAGGGAAGATGGAAACCTCTGCGAGCTTTTTCTTGCATTTTTACTAAGTAATAGCAAACCTTTCGATTTAACTAGCACTTGAATTACTTCGGTTTTGCTCAGATATATGGGTGGGCTTAACTTACCTTTATTTTGATAAGAAAGTTTTTAATTTTAAATTTATTATATGTTAATGTATTATATATCTATTTTTCATTTATACAACAAAATGTTAATGCCAAATAGACGTGCCTGCAAAGATATTCAAAGTACATATAGCCAACATTAGAGTTTCATAAGAAAACCACTCTGAAAAAGCGTTCATAAGGTTGAACTTTGACAATTTTAAAGACATTCCTAAATATGAAACACAGCATGTGGTGTAATGTTTTTTTTTTCATATTTTGTAACAGCATAGCCAAGTATTTTCCATTTTAGTATTCGGAGTAGATGCAACATAAGGGCTGTGCTGTTTTGCATTTCTATAAATACGTTCTCCCCTAGCCTAAACCCCTTACAATATGGACCAGATGAAATGAAATATGAATTGCTTCTGTTTTAAATTTTGTAATAAAGACTAATATGGGTGCGTGCTCTAATAATAAAAATTTGTGGAACATCGCAGTTTAAAAAGTATTTCAAAAATGCGACATTTCTAGTATGAAAAAGTTATATGTATATTAATAACTCATTAGTAAACAGCATGTTATCACTCATTGGTAAACATAAAAAATAAAATTGAAATGTCACCACTTTATAGTTATCAAAATGTTTAACAATATTTTTTAAAAGATTTGTTCAGTATTTTTTAATAATTTTAGTTTTTAATCGTATACGGAACCGTGTTTTGAAAAATATACATCATTACTTTAAATATGGCAGGTAATAAATATATAATGTTTAATTTATATATATTGATGACCTAAACTACACAAGTATTTTTACAATAGAATTCACGTGTTACATCTGCAACGTTTTGCTTATATTAATATAATTCAACTAATAATATTCGGTAGTATACAATTATTTACACAAGTAAATAACTCACATTTATATAAAACTTATATATTGGAGGTTGGATTCAAAAATACCTAAAGAAAAGCCACACATTTTGCTTGCCATGCATGCCTTACACTCTTTTATTTCTGGCACAAGGATAATTATAACCTATTTATTACGTCTTATAACATATACAAAAATATCGTTGTTTATCTTCAAAATTAAATATTATGAAGCATCGTGCAAGTACCGAATGATTGTTTTGCAGACGAAACAGCCGTCCTTCTGAATATCAGTGAAATGATTGATTTGGCCATCGGAACACCTGAGGTAAAGACATTAATATTTATGTTGAACTAGTTTTAAACCTGGGGCTGTACCAATTTAGGTGATATCTTTCAAATTCTTAATAATGTTTTCGATCCTTTTTATGAATCAACCTAGTTACCTAGTTATCATATCCCTATTCATAAACAATGCACTATTTAGTTTGTATCTCAACTTCTTTAGGTTGGTGTAGTCGATTTCTGCATGCTTCAAACTGTGTTGCATTGCCTTGCCCAACAAATGCGTGTACTTGGCAAGAACGTAGAACTACGAGGCAGTGTTGCCGCCCTTCCCGTCGGTAGGGAAAACTCTCAGACCATAGCTGTCAGCGAATTTGTCGTTGATACTGATCAGGTATATTTATCTTAAAATTAAACCGTATGCACCTAACAGACAGTCTAAATTGACAGTATCTGTCTTGTTGTAGTATTTTAATCGTCTGATTCAGAAAATCCTCACCGGCATAATTGTTTTTAGCTGACGCGACAGACGCTCTCTTGTCTTCGCGCAAACTGGCAAACGGGTGGCAACTAATACCATATATATATATATATATATATATATATATATATATATATATATATATATACCATACAATATAGATTATATAGAAATTAATCTGTTTGTAATTTTTAGGATAAGCACAGGACGATTAAAAAGACAGAAATGGGTAAGCTACAAAAAAAATTCTCTTTGTGTACGTGTTTCAAAAATTTCAAAGAATTAATACACATACTGTATGGTTGTTTACAGTATCTTCACAACCCTCCAGTAGCGAACAAGAAACTATACTAGTAGGTAAGAATTCAGCAACATAATACTTCAGTTAATTAGCGCAACTCGTGATCATCGATTATCACGCACGTTTTGCTTTCGACCAATTATATTCACACTATTATGCAAATCGTATCCAATAGCACACAATACTTAATGGTACTATGCCAATGGGTTGGACATTCATTGGAATTAGTGTTATCTACGATCTGCGGCAGTTTCATTCTACGAAACTTCCAGAAACTATCGTTTGTTACCACAGAATCCTAGTTGTTTTAGTATCATCCTTACCTATATTGTGTGAAATATATTGTGCGAAAATGTGTTGTTTGTTGGTTTGTTTGTCTTTCTTTTACGTCGCAACGAAGCAATTTCTTTCCAGAGATAGATAGGAGAATGGAGAATGACATAGCCTTCTTTTTAGCAGCGTGAAACATCTCCTTTCAATTTCCTTTGGTAACGGGAGCGAAGCGGGCGAATTTCCATGGCCAAATTATACTATGTAGTGTAAAATAAATAAATATATGTGTTGCCATGACGTGGGGCCAAGAAATCCATCAAGCAATTAATTATTTTATTTTATTTGTACTAGCTAGAATCTAAAAAGATTAAGTGGACCATTACAATGTTATAAATAGGATAATATTAGAGTCACGGTACGCAAATGCAAAGCAACGTGTATATCTCATTTATAAAATTAAACCTTTGTACCATTTTATACAAAATCTAATTAACAAGGTAAATCTGATTACAGTTGAACGAGTAAAAAGGGCCGACTCACCGGGTAAGCATTATTAAATTATTATGTTATCCTGCACATAAAGCATTACCGAAAGAGGCCGAAACGGGTACCACAGTACAAAATTTCTATACATATTTGTATCACTTTCCCCTTCCCCTCAAAATTAATTAGTTATGTTTTCAGAATAACTTTTAATCCCTTTTATAGGTAAGAATACAATTTGCGTATCTGCAAAAGTAGAATAAAAACGACAAAAGCAAGGATTATTATATATTTATTTACCAATTTATTTAAGTAAACCGAAGTCCTCCCCGCGCACAATCACCGCAACCAACTGCACCGTCACCTGCTCCTGCTAGAGTTACATCGACAGAGAAGCTATCACTCGTTACCCTAAGTAAATTCAACTTACTTGAAAATACCGTTGAAGATCTCAAAAGTAGAGTTTACGGGAGTATACCTAAAAATGAAGAAATTCTGGAAGAAGTCAGGTAAGGTGAATAGCCAAATATTGTATTGATTTAATTTAAAGTCTCGTTTTAATTATTTATTGTGATTTAAAAATTTAAGATCACAGACAAACCTGAAAGCCATCACCGATATGTGGACTTCTTTAAACGTCTCCTCGCGCTTGGAAGCAGCAGAAGCAGGTATCGCCAAGTTGAGCTCGCTAGTGCAAGACATTATATCTGATACAGCGGGACTCCAGCAAGCTATTGCAGCTCGTAGGGCTTCAAAACCGTAAGTTTTGATTTTATATTTCGAATACTCGTTTAAAATAGTACCTGAATGATCGGCTCTTATTATGATGCTCGGTTACTTTTGGCGTTTATTCAAAATGAATCATGGATCGATTTATCGCCTTCGTAACTCCTGGTATGCAAAACTTCATCAAAATCGCTGGAGTAGTTTCTAAGATTCTTGAAGTTGGTTAGAAAATAAAGACGAAGTAATTAATTACACCATAGGAACTCTAAACAAGAAATATGATTATATTTTATATTCCTAGATACCTAACAAGAGCACCAAAGATTTGGCCAGGGTCAAATTGGGCTAAGAAGTTGTTAGTCTAGGTGTTAAACTAGATTATATATGTACAATATTTGTGTATCAAATTTCATCCAATTACGCCAGTCGCCAACAGATCATTGAATTTTTGAATATTTTCATTCAAATGAAATACTGAATCTGCTCTGAATATTAACAAAAAATATATTCGTTTGTTTTTCTTTCATTGCAATAAATTCATAATAAATTTGTTGATAATCTCCTCAGAGCTGAACCAGTTATAACTACAATAGTAGCCCCTCCTGTGGACAACGTTGCATCCAAAGATGATTTGGCCTCTATACAGCAACATCTCACTCGTATACGGAATGATCTGGACAATCTGACTAATGCTTATTACACCGCTATGGCTGAAATACAAGCTGGTTTAGGTAATTTCATTTTAAATCATTATCATCAGCCCATACACGTTCCCACTGCTGGGACACAGGACTCCTATGAGGTTTCAGACCATAATCCACCACGCTGGCCAAGTGCGGGTTGGCAGATGTCGTCGAACTTTTGATTCTTAAACTTGTTGGTTTCCTCGCGATGTTTTTCCTGCACGCTCGCCAGGTCCCGAACCCCGACTTATCGATTTTGAAGTCCGAGGTTCTCACCATTGAGCCACCACTGCTTTTTCAAATCACCGAGTGCTCTCAATTGATTATGTTTAGTTCCGTTTATGATTTATGCGATGGAAGTTATGTTATTTATTAAATCAAATTACTCCTCAACTGAATATACCGCATCGAAATCTATAGTGAAAGTTTTATAATGAACCAACAATATTCATTTGTTTAATAATAATTTTGTCATATACATGAGAAAACTTCTGTTCTTCCAATTTTAGAAGCAGTACCACCTGCTCCACTTCCTGCAGAACCTCCTGGTATGTAATTAGTAATTTAGCAGAAGTACTTTACTTTTAGTTTAAAATACTATCAGCATATTAATAATGAATGCGTTATAAATGGTCGTTTTGATATTGCGTAAGCCGAATTAGCAGTTACGGAGGACGAGACGATTTCTATGAAAACTAAAGCAGCATAAATAGATTTGTGAATATTAAATATATTAAACATATAATTTAAAAATCAACGAATCCTATCAGGATTTTTAAAAATCAAACACGTCCCATATTAGTACACTAATTGATTTTGTCTCTAATAAGGAACTACACCAGAAAAGTAACATACTTATATCAAACCAACGGAAAAGGCTACAATTTCAATATTATTTGCTACCTGTATCAAAGATTACTAAAAAGTCAGTCATTTCAGTGCGAAAAATATCTGAACAACCCCGTCGATCCTTCTCAATGTTGACAGCTGGTCTTATGGAAAGAATGAATGATTTGGAAAAACGGCTTAAGGATTGTTGTGACAGCCTTGGAAAGAAAGATGGAATAATACAAGATCAGGTACTTCGTCTTATCAAATTATTTTCTGTTGAATGTTTTAATTTCTTACAACTTAAACAATATTAAAGACTCAAAGAAAATTCATTTATTTAATTCAGTTACTATGTTATTATTCAAATATTATGTACAACAATTTGCCTAGAACTTTTATACTAAGATAAACATATCTAATTGATTAGTGAAACTATTTTTTTACAGATTAACTCTTTCCAAGACCAAATTGAATATTTAACCAGGCAAATAGCAGCTTTAGCGCAAAGTCAAAACGCTAACGCCATATCTCCCGACATGTTCAAAGATATACAGGGTAAAACTAAGTTCTGATGAATAAAATTTGAATATTCTTACTGACGACCGGAAATGAATATTTCCTTGGATCAGTGAAAAATAATATATTTACGAAAGCGTTATTTTCTCCAACAGGTCTCATGACACTCTTCCAAACTGTACAAGACATGCAAAATCAACTTAAACTCGTGCATGAAACGGCATTGCAACTCGCTGCAGAAAAGGAGGACCGATTGTACAACATGAATGTAATATTTTATGCTTCCTTTGGTTTGTCATGTCCAGATGAACACAACAACACTTTCTCGGTTCTTCACTAATCAATTTGTTTAAGTTATACATATTGATTAAAATCGATTCTTGTGACTCTAGAAGGGGATAAAAGAGTTAAGAATTATTTTTATACTATAAGAGTCTTAAGGGACTCGGGTTGCTTGTCATATCTGACTACATATTGTATCTTCGGTACAGCTGTTTTAACACATGGCCGTAGCAATCAAACAATATGTTATAAATTAACTTATCTTGCTGTATCTAATTAAAATTAACCATCTCTGAGACATAAAATATACAAATATTTTAAAGTATGAGGTTCATTATTCAAACAAAATATCATATAAATAACTATATATTTATGTATGATCAATAGGTATTATTTTGTTAAAACTAATGATTCGAATTCTAGGCATTATTAGAACAAATAGAGCTACTAAAAACCATTAAGCTGGATCGCGAAGATATGGTGGAGGCGATGGCTGAGAAGGCGGACTTGCGTATGCTCGCACGTAAAGTCTCCCACGACCAGTTTGAAATGGCCTGCGATGACTTATCTCGGGGACTCGAACACGCTCTTGGAAAACTTACTTTACAAGTAAGTCATATATCTACATTGACATTATGAAAATTTAACTTAACGTAAAAATCTAAAGACATATGGATACATAAATACTGCTTTGAACATTGATTAGAAGTTTACTCCTACTACAACATTAAACAATATAATATGAATGGCTTTTTGTACATCTTACCATGACTTTTCTACATCATTATCATATATTCATACTACATTTTTAAGGAATCATTATGGCAACAAGCTCTGGACGACATTCAGCGAGAGATCGAGATGAAGCTTGACAAGATGGAGTTATCACCAGTCAAAGATTTCTTCAACAATAAACTAAGACAACTTCAAGAAAACCTTAAAGAGATGGCCGCTCTACGTCGCGAGGTCGAAGCTGCCGGCACCAAGAAAAAATTGTTGAGGTGAGAAAGACCAAAGAAAAATAAATAAATAATTCTAGTTATAGACCGCTTACATTATCTTAATCGATAAGTGCATTATTTATATTTATATTGTATGAAATGTTCCGCAAGCAATAAGGATTAGGTATATATATAAAAAAGTAGATTCAAACATTTTTATATTGCTTACAATTCTCTATTGTTGCCTCGAGAACACAGCGCTGATTTTCAGACGCCTTATAATTGAAACTAACAATTATGATTTTGAATTAAAAAAAACTAAAACATTAACAATCAATGAAAAACAATCACATTCACAATAACCCACCAATCAACCCGGGCAAATGCAGTCATTCTGAATCTAATTATATGTATGCATTCTTTTAAACACGACGTGTTTTTCGGTTACGTTTGATCTCACTACAGTAAAAGAATTTTTCGTATTCAATCGTTGCAATAGATTCCATGAAACTATCATATCCTCGAAGTTGCTAAGTAGTAACCAGTTAAGTAATACAAAGTATTATATAACTAACAAGTTCTTATATAGGGATGTCAACTGCATATCATGCGACGCACGTGCCGTGATGCCCATGGAAGCCGCAAGCAATGTACCGGTCAGCCGTCCAATGCCAGCAAATTTGTCTATGAAACCATACCTCAGTTATGAACTGGGTTAGTCTCTTATAAAAAAAAATATGATAATTTTTTTATCTAGTGTTCTAATACTTTGTTGTAAGATATCTGTAGAATACTCCTTTTGTCATGTAACATGTAAGTAATAGAATTATTAGGCATACATTCCATAAGAATCTTAGAAGAAAAGAAAGTAAAGATAGAGTATCGATGATAATAGTTTCCTATCATTTTCTTTTCCAAACAAAGATGCAATCAGGAAGACACAAGCTACCAATGTGCCACAAAGGAATATGCGAGATTGGGAAAACATAGAAAAACAAATGGGTCAGACGAAACAACCGCCACCAAAACCGAAGTAAGATTGAAGTTATTCATGATACGAACACGTAGTTTCTTTTTTCAAATCCTTTTGATGATAAATAGATTATACCTACTTTGGAATACAATGCAATGCATAACCGCAAGTCACGCACAATATTTAAAAATGTATGTATCATTTAATTAAACAGTATGGGTAGGTAAGTACATGATGGCTGATACCTATGTATTAACAATATTACCACAGCAGGCATGCTTTGACTTTATTATCCAGACCACAGATTACATAATACTTATTACGTTAAAAAAATTTACTACTCCCTCTCTGTCTCCGTCTTCTATAAGACATACGGTCTCCCTATAGCAAATATGTAGTTTCTTGTGTGAAACAAATCAGTAAAACCTAGGTATTTTATTATTATGAAGGTTAGCCATGGAATAGCGGTTTTATTTCCTACTGTAATATGCGCTATAATTTCTGTACTGGTTTTTAGATCGGAAACAGACAAGCACCTGTGCAACCGCTATTGTGGTGGTTCCCACACCACTACTACGGCGGCGCAACGAGTGGCTCGTTTGGGTCACTTCATGAAACAATGGGGACCGGATGTTGTTCCCCTGTCTTCAGGTTTGGCAGCCGGGGACGACGGGAGGGTACGTTTTTTTTAATTAATCATATAAAATTTGTATTATGATCTATCCGTATTAATTCACTGTTTTAAAAAAATGTCTTGAAATTCTTTTTGCACATTAAGCACAGTTATTGCATATCTTTAAACTGTTTTTAATTTACAGATGTACAAAGTCAGTCCAGTCGAAGGTGCCAACGTAGGTCCAGGTAATTATGACGAAAGTAACCTTAAAAGTTGAGTATCTTAAAATTTCTCTAATCACTATTTTATTTTAATAAGGTGGTGCAGTGGATGCTACTTGCACACCAAGATTTAAGAAAACTGATATGCCACCAAAGCCTCCTCCGAAACCAGTGCTCATTAACCCAGTATGTTTTTATTGTATCTTGTTCTCGTACTTTCATAAAATTTAATTTTTTAAATGTACTATATAATAATCTCTGTAATTATTTCAAAAGAAACTAATAAAAGAAAATTTTGAAACGCTAGTTAAAAGAAATCCAAATTCACTAAAATGGATGATAATATTCACATATTATTACCAATTTTTTTTTGTAAATAAACAGCTATGTAAAATATTGCATTCTTACAGGAATGCCGGTGCCTCGAAGCAGGTAAGATTTTATTATTATATATTATTACGCGTAGGAGGAAAAGATGCTTCGGATGAATATCTTGTTTTTCCTGAAAAGCACTCATTCTCAGAACTCTTTGCAAAATTAGCCTTTATTATTTCATATAACATGGTCTATCGTTGAAAATATCGTCAGTTCAACTGTTCTAATACCAACTTAATAAATAGATGGACAGAAAGAACATGATTTTGAAAAGATTTTGTTTTGTTTTAGGAACCGTTACTTAAAAAATAGTGCTTCATCTTTATTAATTTGTTGTAAAGATGTGAGAAAATGACCTTTTTTGTCTATTTCAGATCGTTCCACGAAGGGTTGAATATTCAATTTTTTTTTATATTTTATAAATGTTAATTTATATAACTATATACTTGTATGTAGCAAGCTCCTCTGCAAAATGTGTCTCCAGATTCAGAGGTAGTTAGTCATTATATATATTCTTGTTCCAATGTCATATAGATATATGTATTTTAAAATAATAATAAATAAAAAAACACACATCTGGTTTATTTTGATTTATTGGTAAATGAATTACCATACATTTTCAACTTAAATACTATTTGATGGTAATGTTCGAAACAAAAGATAACACAATAGTCTTTTTGCAAGTATTCATGTTTGTAAAACGAATACTTTGAAATTTCTTAAAACTAAACCTTTTTCTATATATTTACATTATATAAGAAGCATAAATCACATATTAGCATTATAAAAAATAGTGCGAGGGTCTGAAAGCATATTACTAAACTTTTAATAATAGAAGCCAGCATGTTAAAAATATAAACTCAATTCCTATAGTTTTCTCAACTTAATACTACAATTCAGTGTTATATACATATAAGTGAACAATACAGACGTATATCATATACCAGCAAATAACTAAAACGGCCAAGACTAGGGACAGAAAATGCAAAAATAGGGGAAAATTGTTAACTTATTTCAATCCTTTTTTGCTACAATGCAGGATGTTAACGAACTTTAAAAAAAAATATTCCGTTGCTACGAAGTTTTAATTTAAAATAATCTACGCTACTATCTCGCAAATTTTGTCCACGATCTAGCAACAACTAGGGGACAAAATACATGTCCGAATACTGTACAAGATATTTTAACCATTAAATTCACTGTGTTTTCTTATACCTGGGCATATTAAGTTATATATTTTACTAGAAAAAAAAAGATTTTTTAAGACATAAATCGTAAATTAAGGTATCCAGTATAATGTTGTTATATTTCACTAGAACAAATTGACACATTAAACCACTAACATTCTTTTAAAAGAGAGATTTAATTTTATCTTCTTTTGTATTATCTCATTATTCCAAACCATCTGTTAATGACAAACAGAAACGGTTTAATCAGTGGCAATTAGCGACATTTCATGTATTTATATCATTGAGTAATAAATTATATATCGTAGTATAATATATCAGTTGGGGTATTGACACAACAGTCGCTTATTGCGTAATTATTTTGTTTCCGAGTTAATTTTGAGGCCCCCTAAAAAGGAAAACAACCTTAAAACCTTTAGATATCAAACTATAAAAACCAAACATCTATTTGCCTTTTATCAAGAGTAACTATCGTATAGACAAACATTGCTCTAATTTATATTTCCATACAAATCAATGATACCCTTCGTTCGCATAAAGAATATATCTATCCCCTTCTAGCGCAAGTGCCCTTGTCGCACTTAAGACATTATCAACCTTGCTCTATTAAATGATATAGAAGATAATATCTTGCGGGATATGGGAATTTCCACTTTGTCGTCTAAGAGTTACTTGGCTTAAAAGCTGATTTTCAATTGTTTGTGTGAAAGTCCCTCCATACAAATTGAAATATAAGTTAACGATGTCTGCCGCGGCCGCCATAATGATTTCCAGAACCTTCGCGACTGTATCGACGCTCTTTTTTTTCCCGACTGCCGCGAGACCGATCTCTTCTTTCACGATCACGTGACCATTCCTTGTCTCGAGATGTCCTAGAAAATAATAAGATTATAATTATGATTTGGTGAATTCTTTAAATTTTTATGAAATCTGCGTTGTGACGCAAATAAAGGACGAACAAAAACATTTTTGCATTTATAATATATTAGCTATTGCCTACAGCTTCGTTCGTGCAGTCAATAAATTTTCATGGTAGAAATTTT
The DNA here is from genome assembly GCF_012273895.1 of Zerene cesonia. Classification (NCBI taxonomy): domain Eukaryota; kingdom Metazoa; phylum Arthropoda; class Insecta; order Lepidoptera; family Pieridae; genus Zerene; species Zerene cesonia. The sequence goes on along the minus strand of NC_052112.1, from coordinate 5,319,285 downwards.
CATCCTCCACTTTGTCCCCATTGGGTTAGAATTTATCAAAATCCTATGGTAGCGGATGTCGTGATGATCGTCTACATGCGATCGGTCCAGTAGTTTGGCCTGTGCAACGATTGATCGGTCGGTCGGGAAAGGTGACTGTACCTGTTTCCGTTTTATATATTACTAGCTGTTCACCCCGGCTTCGCCCTTGGTACTACGTCACTCAGTGAAGTTGCAGCTTTTCAAAGTTGAAGTTGTTAGTGAAAGAATTTTTCAAATCGGTCCAGCACTTTTTGTGTAAAAACCTTACAAACATATAAAAACACAAAAGTTCCCTCCCCACAACGAGTCGCACAAGTACCCTGTCTTTTTTTGGTAGATTTATTAATGGAATTTTATTAATGGCCACAATTTTTGGTGTATATATTACTTGAAAATTTATTTATAAAGATTTTTTCTAAAATAAGGCTTACTGTGTATGTGCGGGGTTGTTTTTAAAGACAATAAATTTATTTCTTTCATTCTTTCATTGTATTAATATAATGTAGATAAGAAGCAAGGGTACCTCTCGCCGGCGGAGCGGCTGTCGCGCGAGCGGCGGCGGGCGGGCGCGCTGGAGGGGCGCGGCGAGCGGGAGCGCGGGGAGCGCGAGCGCGCCGAGCGCCGGCCCTTCGGCGACTCGTTGGCCGACTCGCGCTCGCTGTTCAAGTTGAAATCGTCGAACCTGACGTTGTAGGAATAACGAATATCGAATAAATTGATGTAGAAAATCCAACACGCACAGACTCGTGCAAGTGAAGCTTAAAAGTGTCGTCTAAACACTTAGTCACGCTCGAAAGTGTCTAAGGTGACGTCTAAACACTAACCGAATACGTACGAAGTTATAGTTACGCTTTTAGCTACAAAAACTACATGTTTTTCAAATTCAACCAAATAAGAAATACCATTGTTGTTTTTATAATGTGTGGGTACGAGAGCGCCTAGACACAAGACTATTTGAAATGAGCACACAATTTAAAATGTGATCATCATATGAACGTTTTTTAAAATGTTGATGGTGCATCTTGGCTTTTTTTAGTATCAATGTAACTAAATTTGACCATAACAGCAAGAAAAAGAATTATATATTACTAGCTTTTCGCCCGCGGCTTCGCCCGCGTAGAATTCGCTTATATCGCGCGACATGGTAAGGAGTATTTTCTTCGTATTAAAAAGTATGTTTTGTTCTTTCCCACGTTTAGCTCCATCATCATACCAAGTTTCATCAAAATCGGTTTCACAATAACGAACTTTCATACAAACTTTCATCCCATCTTACAACCCTTTCTACCCTTTTTTCGCGATAAAAAGTATTCTATGTCCTTTCCCAAGTTCAGTTCTATCTTCATTACAAATTTTGTCAAAATCGGTTCAGTGGTTTAGGCGTGAAAGCGTAACAGACAGACAGACAGACAGAGTTACTTTCGCATTTATAATATTAGTAGGGATGTGCGTGTGCGTGCCTTCGCAAATATTATACATTGAAAACTTTACTTTATATTTAATGAATATTTACGTTAAAAGCTTAGCCTATCAATTGAATACACTACAACAAACTTATACGTACTTATTTTTCGGCGTCTCTGTATTTGTTGAACTGTGACTAGAACTTGAGCTGGATGAAGAACTCGAAGACGACGAAGAACTTCTCGATCTTTAAAAAAATGCATATATTAAGTAACACGAAACTCCATACAATAGCCTAGAATAGGCAACTAGAATATCAAAATAAAGACTTTATGATATCAATAATTAAGTCTATATAGGTACCTTCCTCTTTCTACCGGCGATTTCCTATTATTAACTGGTTCATCTGAGTGTTTTGAATTTTCTGACTTTTTCTCATCCTCATCGTTTTCTGAAATAAGATATGATTGATATATAATGTAATATATATATATATATATATATATATATATATATATAATGTAATACATATATATAATAAATACATAATGTAATAAAAAAGGAAAGCGTCATGTCACATGTGCATTACAACATGTTCAATTTACAAAAGTAGATTTAATTATTAAATGTCGGAGCACAATACCCAAAAAGATATACTTCAATTAATTTGACAAGTAATGAAAATTACCAGCTTTGGATTGGTTATTTTTTTCATCGTCGCTACCCCACAAATCATATTTGGAAAGATCAGCTTCATCTCCCGATTCCTCCTCTTCGTCTACTTCGACCGCCTGGCCTTCTTGAGAAGCTGAGGTTGTGGGCTAGAACAAATAAGTTTTGATAAAAAATATATTTATCAAATTTCCAAGACTAGACCAAATTCAATTAATAGGCTCACACGAGAGGCATCAGCAAAATTGGTTTACATAATAAAAAATTACGAGCTAACATACACAAACAAATACAGTCAAATTGCGAACCTCCTCTTTGTCTAACTTTGTTAAAAATTGCTAGTATTGTATGAGTAATTTGTAAAGAATGTGGTATAGAGAAATCTTAATAGTGATACAGAACTGAGTAAAATTTAATGAGTGAAATTTTTTTATAAACAGTGAAATGTTCAGTTTTATAGTTTAATAATCACAGTTAATCTCTTGTATCATACTCATACTTTATATACGGTTGACAATAAACTTTTATACCCTTTTAAATTGGATCTCCACCAGATATAATGAACAAAACTCTAAAAATAAATTTCTTAAAACATAACATACACACAATTTTATCAAATACAAATTTTCATAAAAAACGCAATATAAGCTTTTAAGAAAGAAAATTTGTGAAGTTTATAATCATAAGTTTATAATAAAACATGTTTTCTGATAACATACAAAAAAGTTACCAGTAAATTATAAGATTATGTTTAAGTAGCATGTTAAAAATATAGTTTATAAAAGAAAACACAACTTCATAAGTGATACAAACCTTATTCTTGTGTTTAGATCTTTTTCCTTCAGTAGATTTTTTATTTCTATCTGGTTGTTTAACTGTCAATTTAAGCCTATTTAATATGACCGGTTTTGGTAGAGCAAAGCTCTTGAAATTGCCTATCACTGGTGCATTTTCGTTCAAAAGTGGTACTTGACTTTTACTGTTATCATCAGGATTTTTTATATTGTTGTTAAATTTGATGGCAATATTTAAGGGCATTGTAACAGGGCCTGGGTCAAAGATGTCACTTAGAAAGGGTGTGTCACCAGAGTTACCATCTAGTTGCCGCAGTTCCCTTTCTATGCTATCATGTCGTATTGACTCGAGTTCCCAATCATCATTTGTCAAATTTATTGTTTCCAAATGGGTCGGTTGATCTAAATTCTTTTCATCTGCAGAAATGTTTTTTTCAATCATTGGTGGATTATTCTGTGGTTGAGACATTTGTTGTAAATTTTGGAGAGCCAGCAAGAGTGTATCTGTGTTAATGTTAGAAAGTATATTAGATAAATCAAATTGAGGAACTTTATGGGTGAGGTCTTCTTTCCTATCATTTTTATCATCATATTGAAGATATTTTCTCATTTCTGGTGCTTCATTTCTCTCTTCCAAGGACTGAAATGTATTCAATGCTTCAGTGTTTCTCTGAGAAATTGCTGGGAAATCTGAATCTTTTTGTTTAATTGTTACAGATTCTAGTATCTGTACCCTCTTTGATGGACTTATGACTTTATTTCTGTTTTTTGAGATACTTTCGGGAGATTCATGTGAAAGTTTTCGTATTTCATTAGATGTTTCTGCAGATATTGGTTCAGGCAATGGAATATCCAATAGTGAAGATTCACAATTAATACCTAAAGAATTATGGGTGGCTTGATCAAACTGATTGGTAGAATTATTGGATATTTCACTTATCTTTGGGCAAGTGATATTATCAATGCCTTTTAAAAGGTCCAATAGTTTTTCACAGTGTTTTTCAACTTTTTCCTTATTCACTCCTTTCTCATTCATAAATTCATTTTCTGATTCATTATACAACATATTTGAAGTAGGGCTTTGATTTTGTTTCAATTCTTTTAAATTTGAATCAGATTGATTGATATCTTTATTTGATTCTATTGTATCAGAATCTTTATAAAGGTCATCATCATCATCATTCCACGAATTTTCATACATTTTCCTTACACTATCATATTTATCTAAATCACTCACAGGCTCAGGACTTTTTTGAATATTCTCTTCATGAGTACTAAAGATATCCATTATATTTCTGCTTTTGTTAAAACAATCTGATTGGACTACATCAAACACACATGAATTATTAGCAATTTCTTTTTGAGAGTTAGGTGTTGAACCTAATGGCTCCCCAAAGAAAACATAATTTTGATCATTTGTTATATTATCAAATTCATCTTTTGTGAAATCATCATTTTTGGTTGTATAATTATTTTGCTGCAATGTTCTATAATTTGCATGAATACTAACAGAACTCAATGATGATATTACAGCAGGAGTATTTTTTACAAAAGAACCATTTCCTTTGGCCCAGAAACCTTTTTTCCTTACATTATTTTTAAAATCCTGGTAATGTTTTTTAGCCGTTGCTGCCATCATTGTGGGAACATATTCTGATGAAAGACCATCAGTATCCCCTGAATTATTTACTTGGTTTCTTACATTCATATTATGGAAATTAGGCATGTATATATTACCAGTCGCCAAAGGAGATTTTTCAATTGGTTTCTGTGTAGTATAACCTTCAAAAGGTTGACAAGTATCAGGTACATATGTATTATTTTTATAGGTAACATTTCTTTTTAAGCGTCTCTTTGTTTTCTTAGATTGACCAAAAACTCTGGATCTAAAGTCTACATCTTCACTGTTATACGAAAATGTGTCTGAATCGCTATGACTTGCAGTGTGTTTGTTTGTTTTTGAAGAAACTGGAGTGTGCCGTATATTGGAATCTTTTGGTTCAGAAAGCTCAACATCTGATTCAGGATAGTTTGAATCTCGACTATCTCTTGAACTTGACCTTGTGCAATTGTGTGTTGAAGAGGATTGGCTTCTTGCTGCTTCTCTTCCATCAACAGTACTTACAGAACCTGTAGCATTATTATTTCGTACCATATCCCCATTATCAATTACTAATGTTTCAGCACTAACACTCCTACTATGTAAAAAGGGTAATGTCTTGTTACTTGTTTCCAAATATGGGGGATCTTCAGTCTCACTTTCTGAAGATATATAAATTTCATCTGGGTTAGGTAGCTTATAGGAAACTGCTTTTTGCTTTTTAATGCCTTGGCTTATATTACGATTATCTGAGGGTCTTTGCATTGTATCTTTCCCTTTTTCAATATGATTATCAATCAAACAACCTGTAGTTAAAAGTCTTTGCCTCCAAGAAAATATTGTCTTAAAATCTGGGGCAGGCTTATCAAACTTGCTCTCGAATTTGTTTGTAGTTATCCTACAGTTATTATGAACAACAGCAAGAGCAGCAGCTATAACTCTTTCTTCAATAGTGTAAGTTACTTCAAATGCTTCAGAGGGTGTGGGGCCTGTGAATTTATATACAATATCATTATTTGTTGATGTAACTCTGTTTTCCATTATGGCATTGCCTTCATGACTTGAGGATCCTGACTGGTCCCTATCACTTATACTTGAGTAGTGTTTTCTTTGAAATCCTTTAGTTCTAGGTAATGGATGTGTTATATTCTGTTTATTATAATTGTAACTTCGCACATTTTTTTTAAATGACAACCTGGGAACGACAGACATGTCACAGACAGAACCATCACTCAGACTGCCACTTTTAGATTCATGATTTTTTTTAGTCTTCTGAGTTTTAATTACAGGGGGCACTGGCAAATTTGGCTCCATGATCTGCTTTGTCGGTGGCAAACTTTTGATTACAGGTCCTTCAGTGATGCCAACCTGAAGGCAGGAAAAATTATCTCCACTTTAATAATGATGTGCTTCAAAATTTATTTCATAACGCTATGTAAATACATCAAGTCTTCTTAGCGTCAAATATCCTTTATCTGCAGTATTATAAAAACGTTGCAACTCTAACAAGTAATAGATGAACAGCTGCATATGTGCATACCAGTTAGTTATTAGGTTCAATACTTTCTTAATGTAATTTTGAAAAAGTTTAAATTATACTATGTTTTAAAAGGAAATTGCAAAATAAATACATACAGTGTCCGCATTGTCTGAAGTTTCTGTCCTACGTTTGCGTTTTTTTCTTCCAAATTCATCATATTCGTCGTCAGAAGATGGTTCTCTCTTACGGTATTCTACAACGCCACGCTCATTGTAACCACCACCATATCCTGTTCGCGCTTCGACCTAAAAGGTTAACAAACAAATTATTATTAAAACCAATACACCAAACAAAAACATAGAACTTTTCTTTATTTTACAGAATATATTTTACGTACTTCCCCAAATTTCGGTGCATTACAAACATTACAAGTTGGGCGCCGGGCCCAGTTGACATTCGCACATTTATTACATTGCCAATCATCGGCATTAAATAAACCGCGAGATTTCTCTGCAGCTGATTTTCCTATTTCTGTTCCAAGTTTCCTTTTAGAAGGCTTTGCTCCATTAGGACGCTCTTTATTACAACGATAACAAGATACTCGTCGAGAAAAGTTTATATTTCCACAATTCGGATCGCTGCAAATCCAATCACCGTCGTTCATTTTGTTATTGCAGAAAAACCTCCATTTAAAACAATAATTTTACGCTATATTCATGTGTTGATCACATTCAGAGTAAATATTCGAAACGTTAAGAGAGTGTCAGTTTTTTTTACCAAACTTCACAATTGTAAATTATTAAACAACAAATCTATTTCAAACCACTATTGTAGAAAGTATTCAGAATCAAGCTTCGCTTCGTGCCAGCCATAATGCCATGATTGCCATTGCTGATGGCGATTGGCAGGCATGATATGACATGACATCGTTAACTTGAATATTATCTATGGGTCCTATGCAAAGACAAATTTTTAAATTTATTTATTTTACATAAGATTTTAAACATCATTGGCGAGAATGTAATATTACACAGTTGTAGAATATACTTTTTCTGTAAAAGTTTATGGGTATAACTATAATATCATAAACGTACCTATTATTAAAAAGGATGTGCTAGTAATTCAAATGCCTCAGTTTTTGGGAAAATAGGTGTAAAAATGATTGTAGAAAATACCGGTTTAGTGTTTGATACGAGTACGCAAATTTGTATATTTATTTATTTTACACAAGAGTATCGAAAACAGAAAATCATAAATATGCTCCATTACGTATAACATTTTTCTGTTAGTAGCTAGTAGCTAGCAAAGATAGTCCAGCAATCGATGGTATATGAAGTGTATACATTTATTTAAGTATTTCAATAGAATCTTTTGTTTCCAGAGCTCATTCTATAGGATACAGAGTAATCAAAGTAGTAGCGTGACAACTCGTGACCATTTTTAACAATCAATCTTCCGTGAAAAGACTTCTTCCGTGGACTTATATGTACCTATAAAATTGAATAAAACTTGATAGTGTCTTTTATGACGCGTACGCTACATAAAGATCAAACTTTTGACAGATTTTGACTTTTCTATGTTCTACTGTCTACATCATCTCCTATACAAATGTCAGTTGCACAGAGTACTTTAATGTCAGATGTCACTTGTCAACACCCGTCTGTATTAAGGTGTTTCTGGTTATTTATAAAATATATACATTCTTACTAACTTCATAAAATGTCTGAAAATGTAAACATAGATCTTTCTGGTGAAATAAACGCTACAACAGAAAAAAAAGGTTTTCAAAAGTATGTTAATGATATGGAATTGTAAGTCTATAACTTCTACTAACAAACATTTAGAAATATGTATGTACGTGGAACATGATTTTATATAGTATTTATATAGCACCTTTCAATTTTAATCAGTAATATATTTAATATATTGCTTTATAATCGTTATCTTCTTCCATAATTTATGTATTGTAATGTGTATTGTTATATATTGTTTACTTAGTCAATTTTGGTGGATTTATGGTGTGTTATGGTTATTGCAGATGGCGGGTAAATTCGATAGTCCTAAATAAACTAGTAGCTGGTTCTTTATAATATAAATACTTGCTTACCTGGCAAACAGATAAACAGACAATTTCATAAGAATCTGAATAATTATTTTCAAGGAGCATGCATACTTGGAAACTAGACATAACAACTAAAAAACTTTAAATTAAGATAATATAAATATAGATATTCATAATTCAACTTCATTAATCTTCTGAAGTGATATTCAAAGAGTTTTGGAATACCTACATTTGCAAATAACCTAATGCACTCTTCTCAACAATTTATTTACAAATACTGCTTTGTATTTGTTGTACATTGCCATGCATTAAATGCATTGTATGTATGTTAATGCAGCAAATACAAAATGTCTACAATCTTGTATTTGTATGTGAATTGCTGAAAAGGGTACAGATAAAACCATAAATTATGTAGCAATTAAATATTTTTCTGTTATTAGCAAAATTGTATATATAAAAAGGGTTTATTTACAATAATTAAACATTTGATTTATATATTACAAGTACCACTGATTTGATGAATTCTTTTTTATTAAGTCTTATATATATTTGCTATGCACCAATCACCAATTAAGTTTTTAGAAGTATGACAGAATTATGTTCCCACAATTTTGCCAATGCCCTGATGAATTCTTGAAATCAGTTCCTCTGAAATTAAATAAATGAATGAGCCAATGATATGTACTTATTTCTTTGCTATAAAAACAAGCACTACAGTCTACACAACATGCTATTATGGCCATTTGGCCAAAGAAGTAGTAATGGCATTGCGGTTGATGCATAAATGCAATGTTTCATCCCTACAGCACTAAAATATTTATATTAATCATATTTATACAATCATTATGTATGATTAGGTTACCACCAGCAGCTTCATTCACCTTTCTTACAAAAAAGAACAGCCTGTCAGTACCTAGCCTTCAAACTCTCCACAAATACAAAAATTGTATAAAAAAAAATGTTATGTTGTGATGACATGAGAGTTTGACAAATAATCATCAAATATTCATATGTAGGAATACACTTTTAAATATATCATTTTAGTAAAGAGTATGGATAATTTTTCTTGAATAACTAAAAAATTTTGTTGAAATAAAGTACAGATTAAGTAGTATCTGTATTTGTATTTTTATTTTTATTATGTATGCTAATGTTTTTAAGGCTACTGCAACATGTGCGGAGTGGAGCTGGTCCAGCGCTGGTGATGGGTGTTCTTTCTACTCGTAAACCATGGACTCAATTTGTGGCTACTGATAATTTTAAAGTATGTTATGTTATGCAATGTAACGAATATTATTAATATAATTAATAATATTCATAATTATTAATATATATAATTAAATATTATTAATTATATTAATATAATTAATGGTATGATTTGTTATTAGCTTCAGGCAGATATCAAAAGTAGTATTTAATATTATTTTTCTCACTTAATTGCTACAGTTTTTATTTAATCATTTTTTACTATCTTTTATTCTTCTGCCCTCAAGGGGTGTTGGCAGAATATCAGCGTCAGGGTCCCATTGACTAACATTTATGTCGAGCCAAGACCCATTTTAAGAACACAGTGCACATTTGTCTCTGTCCTGTTTTTTCCTCTGTGTTTTTTCTTTGTTTAATTGTTGTTATTTTGTAATTGTCGTGTATTTTATGTGTTCTTTTAATAAACGTCTAATCTATCAAATCTATCTAAAAGATCTCATTTAGCTACCCTCTTTAATTTTAAAACTTAATTATTAAAAAAATATTTTATTTACAGGCCCCAGCATCAATACCTCGATTATCGCGACGATTTTACAGAAATGTGGAATATTTTCAAGCTAACTATTTAATGATATTTCTGGGCCTATTTGCTTATTGTTTGTAAGTATCAAAAATGTTATAATTCAGTTGTACTTGTATTCATTCATTTACAAGATAAAGACTATTCCTATCATGTAAAAATAAAAATAATAATCACGTTTTTTTCATGATGGAAAGTTTTCTAAAAGGGTATGCTTTAAGTTCCTTTAACGAGGAGTGATATCCGACGTAATTACTAATTACCGCAGTTCATTTACTCATTGGGACACCGGGATAAACAAAACATACTCTATCTCTTTCTTACTTGTTTATTTGCTCACTGCCACAGGGCTCACGAATACATTTCTCAAGGTCAAAGATTTTGACAACATTTGGACGACGATTTCATTAAGTAGCTCCTATTAATTATATTTAATTCCGTGTCCTGAAATGGTGATATATCAATTGTTTTTGTTCTCTGTTGAGTATTTTCTATTATTATAATTTTCCTCTTATTATTTGTGTCAGTATAAATAGGTTACAAAACTCTGCATTAATAAATACCCTGGTAGGTAGGTTTGTATTATTCTGGGATAGCTTCCAGTTGAAGCCACTTTAGGTATTGTCTAAAAAATGTAAAAAAAGTAACTTAATTTGTAGTTTATATAAAATATAGAGTGGCCAGGTTTGACTCTGAATCTTAATTGCTTTATCAATAGTTGACATAAATAATTTCAGTAACATTAGCTCAGACAGCTGCATACGGATATGTTTAAATAACTGACAATATCTCCTAGATTTGTTCACAGAATTTACCTAAAATAAAGCAATTGATAGTTTAAATGATATTTCAGGATTACATCACCATTGCTGCTGATAGCTATGGTGGCAAGCGCCTTTGGATACAAAAAACTTACATCTGGACCCAATACTTGGAAAGTATGTGACTATTTATTTGCATATTCATTTATTGTACATGATTATCATAGCTATATGTAGTAAATAGTTATATAACATTCACTTATACAAATCCTTCTTACTTCAGCCGAAAGTAAGTTCAAATTTTTACAAATAAACATTTGTATTGTGTATATTTCTTGCTTATACAATCTTTATTATTAGTATTGTTTGTATTTTAAATGCAGAAAGGTACATTAATATTGTTTATGTTGACTCCTGTAGATTGGTGGTTGGGAACTAACGAAAACTCAGCAATATATGGTGGCAGCTGGATGTTCTACCCTTCTCATGTGGTTGGCCGGTGCCGGTGCTGTACTCTTTTGGGTTCTCGGTAAATATATTAATGCTATACATTCCTCGGTATGATATGCTTAACTTTTAAGAAATTTAACTGATATTATATTCTCCTATTAACATGTTCTTATTATATAAAGATTTTTTGAAAGGAATCTAAATAAATCAACATAAATAATTTGAGCGATATAGAGAAAGGAAAGAGCATTAAGGTCACAACCGACGGTTCTTGCTCTGACCTATTTATGTGAACGCTAGTGCCTCACATGGCTGCTTGCTTCTCCTCAACACTGTTTTTTCTACATATCATTTTGTTACAATGGTGTATTCCTAATCACATTATTTGCTATGTGAATTAGAGTACAGGAAATGCTCTTAATCCCGGACGTGTAAATCTCAGATTGCTTTGGGTATTCGCCTAGATAATGCCGAAACAATCTTGTATTTGAAGTCGTTTCTCTCCAAGAAGATTGGGGTGAGCTCAATATTGTAGAGTTCAACCCCCAAAAGACACAGGTTTGCGCGTTTACCGCTCCCTATTTGTCGTAGAACATCATTTAATGGGCACTCTATTATATCGCCCAAAATCGGAATCCTTAGAGTTGAAATTCAGTTTCGAGGTTATTTAGCTAGTGAAGGCTATATTAGGCTCAAAGAAAGTTGGTGTGCTTAGTAGATCGCGATAGTACTTCAATCCGACCCACCGACTTCTCCTGTACAAATTCTCTTGTCGCCGTGATCCAACCAATGCCGCCAATTCCATCTGAACCATCTGGATGGTTGGAGGTCCATCACCGAACGCTTAAATCGTAATTTCTTTCCGCGTACGGTGGAGCTTTAGACTTGCCAGCTACGGTGTTCCCCAACAATTACGACAATGGAGCCTTCAATAAAAGAGCTTTTTTGACACTTTTTCACTTGTTGCAACACAACCAGTATTACTAGAGTCTGTACGGTGGGGACCACGTAACATCAGGTGGCCCATCTGCTCATTTGATTGCTGTGTCATAAAAAAGACTATCCGTGACCTGTGATTGAAATAGCTTAGTATATATACCCTTCCGTAATATAACTAGAACTGGATCTCCAGTTACGCGAGAATTGAATAGGTAAGACCAAAGTGCGGATAACTAAAATAATAAACAATAAACCTATATAGTTTCAACGATATGATATTATAATGAGCATTGTAAAAGTTTACTCGTTTCGAATCAACATATTTATTTCACGAAATTTTCGTATAAAGTTCGTAATAATATGCTTAATTTTTTTACCAGGTGCAACGGTGACAGTAGTTGCACTCCACGCGAGCTTCTTTGATGCGGAAGTTTTACCTGTTTCGGATGACCCTGAAAAGTTTCCTATGATAGAACAAGTCTGACAAAGCGAACTGCCTCTCTACATGCCAAACCAATGGCAGGCCCTCCGTCAAGATACCTGAAGCACTTAATAATAGAAAAACAATTGGAATATACCTAAATAATTAAATATAAATAAAAATTACAAATTTCATCATAATTCATGAACGAAGTGTTCCTATTTATCTACTTTTTCCGCAGCCGATTAGTAGTTTATTCATTTGTGTGTTTGTTATAAATTATGTATTTTACTAAACTGTAATTTTCAAGGAGTAGTACAAATTTATATTACTTTGAAAATATGTTGGCTATTGTACTAGAATTAAAAGTAATAATAATGTAATGTGTATATTTAATTGAATGTAAATAAAACTATGATTACTAAGAGTTTATTCTGTTTTAATATACATTAAGTAGTTCTTTGAATCTATTATTTAGAATTTTATTCATATCAGTACTAAGGGGCGGTCATAAATTATTATTTGTCTGAGAGCCACCCACCTGCTACAGTGAGATTAAAACTAAAAAATATCCCTTAAAATTTTTGGTAAAACTTTCCATTATTTTTTTTTTAAGTTGGTTTCATTTAGAAGAAAATGTAGTTTGGATATTGGTGATATTTGCTGATCCACCTTCTACTTCATAACTTAGACATCTCGCACGAGCAATGTCCGCCCCTTTAGATATTAAAATAAAAATGTCATACTTTTTTTAATCTATTAATCCAACATCATTAGTTAGAATATAAATAAAAAACACTTAAAAATTTGTCATATTTATTTAACAAAATATGATTACAAATTCATAATATAGACAACCTGGCATATTACCAACTAGGTACTAAGTTTCACTTTTACAAATATTAAATGAAATCATCACATTTTCTGAAGGACATGTTGACACACCAACATTTAAACCTAAATTACAGTCAATTATTAGCATTCCTACTCAGTCAAGATACATAGGTTTCATTATTTATACCATAATTGTCCTCAAATTCAATAAGGTTAATACTCTACTAGCATAAGTATTATAATTTATAATAGAAAAATTATTATAAAATTCTGCAGATATAGTATATCGTCAGGTGAAAGCTGATAGAAAAAAATATATATGAAGCTTTGTCTGAATTTTTATATGGTATTAATTTAATTATGAGCTTAATATGTCTTATTAAATACAATTAAAATAATTTTATAACATAAACATTGCATACAAATAAAAATGTAGTCAGTTGTTACATGAAGTAAATAATATTAATTAAAGTCAATAACAGGGCATTGTTAATGTACAAATATGTTATATTTGTATTGTTAAATGTGAATATGAGTATATGAAGAATCTTGAATTTGTACTTAAAGTATAATCTCACTAATCCATCCTTTCAATAATGTACCATAAATGAGTTTTTGATTCTGAAATCACCTAAAACAAGAGGAGGGCTAAAACTTCATGCATGAATAAAAGTCTAGGTAACATTTCATACAATAAAAACAAATAAATATCCAGACCTCCTTGGATGATAACAAAATAATTTTATTATTTTAATATAATTCAAAATCTAAACTTTGCTTGATTGATTAGTGAGGTTATGATATATTATTTACAGTATTTCCTTGTCTGCTTTAGATATATAAGACAGAAAATAAATATTATCAAATTTTTATCCCAATTGCACTATATTAAAATTTTCACTATTAGTAACATTTAAATAAAATTTTTAACAAAGAGAACAGTTTAGTTTTTATAAAACATTAATAAGTTCACATTCTTTATATAAAATATTCAATGGAAGACCAGTTTATTTATAGGTACTTTTACCGTAAGTTGATGCATACATAATTTTAGAAAAGTTAAGGAAGGTAGTTAAAATATTATTATATTCATAATTATAACATATAAATAGGATTTTTAGGTAAGGCTTATATTCTTAAATTCATAGAATTTAATATATGCCATAAAATATAAGATTTGGCAAGTTCATTGTATTTGTCTCATTCTTGTCAATCTTTTTAGCAATTTCTTATAAATAATAAATATAAAAATATAATATTAGTCATAGTCCAAGGATTTACAAAGTAACTCCATTATTAATTTTACTTAACTCCATATCAGCTACAAGTAAAATTTCATCCCATTTGTGTGATGGTGTGTGTGGAGGAGTGGTGACACCGAGTTTATCTGTGCTAGTAGTAGGTGTTGTGAACTCTAACTTCCGTTTGGACTTTCCAGCAAATACATGGCATGGTGTCAGCTGTTGTGAACCATGTAGCACAGCTACTGGTGTTATAGGTGATGGTGTGAAGAAAGCTGCCTTATCAAGCTTTTTTATTTTAATTCCCACATATTTAAACACTGGTTTCTTTAATATTGAATTACCATACACTTTTTCAATGAGACCAATTGAAATCAGTACATTGGCTATATCATAGAGCCTCCTCACTTTGGATTTATGTTGACGATCCATTTGCTCTGGTGATAATGTGGACTTACATTTAGAGTTTGTGTCTATGAGTACACTTACAGCCATTTCTAAATTAATCAGTCTGTTCTGTAAGTAAAATAGCATTCATTAAAATAAGAGTACTAAAATAAAACAGACTTAAAATAAAGAAAATACTTACAGGAGGCTCTACTAAAAAGAGCATAAGAAATCTTTGTGCTAATACTCCAAGAGTCTTATGCTTGGGGGCTGGTGGCTTTGGTGCCTTTCCCCGGAGTACTTCAGACAGTCTTAAATTTTCTCCTTGCTTTTTTAACATCTTTAAAAATGAATTCAATCTTGAAGCGCCATGCCAAAGATACGTATTTTTCCTCTTGTGGACTGCACATTGCATAGCTTCTAAAATGTTGATTATGTCATACATACGCCGTTTCTCTACTCCCAGGCGAGCTGCTGTGCTATCTAGTTGTAGCTCAACTGGACCATTTCCATGCAATGGATAAAGATCGAGAAATCTGAAATATTTTATTATGAGTAGGTTTTTGAAAAAAGTAATATTAACACTCTCGTATTTGAATATACTTACTTATCGCATAATATTTGTAAAGATTTTTCTTTGCGGTGAACTGTGCTCGGCGGCGGCGTGGGATAATGCAAGGCCACATTTGTCAACAATTTTAAATTTGCTGTCGGGGAAACATAGTTTGACGAATTGGTAACTTCAGTGAGCACGCATCGTTTTGGAGTAGAAATTAAATTATCATCTTCATACATTTTGTGAGAACATTATGTAAATATCCTACGTAGAAATATTCGCGTACTTTTTGACACTTGAACAAATTCAAGTTGGCTGTATTTTAGATGCTTAAAAAGACAGGTTCGTTTGTAGCAATCATTATGAAATTGGTTTTCTTTCACTCATTTAATTTGTTAATATAACTTCTTTAAAAAGTTACTAACCTAACCGTAAACAACTTTGACAATTGACATAAGTAAATGCGCGCGAGCTTTAAAGGATAAAAAATTTACTACGTTTCATTTTACTGATTCCCGTTTTTTATCTTTTCCCGAGTGAAAATGGCTTCAAAATAGCCACAAATATATGACTTTAATGCAATTTTTTAATTAAGTTAAACATACATTTTGTATGTGGGAGTCGAGCACACGGCAAGAAATCCACACTCCTCACTGAAAACCGGAGTGAAATAGTAGCATGCTACTTTTTCGTTTGGTGAATGGGGAAGCCGTCGGCCTATATCTTTATCCTTCCCAGTCCTTTCCTTCATACCTCTCGTCAATGCTTTCTTAATCCCTTTCCAACGTAAAGTCGGCAATCCATTTGTAGAGGCGTAATGTTTGCAATCGACCTTAAAACTCTGCAAATATTATTATACTGTTAAGTAGCGCTTACCATCAGACGACCCACCAGCTCCATTGTCAACGATGATATAAAAAAACTTCTCTTTTTGTTTTCCTTTGCTTTATCCCCTTTTTTGAGGTCGGCTCTCTTCGTTCTCATACACCAGGATATATTCTATGTTGTTACATATCCCAGGCCTATCACGTCTAAGACCCCTTCTTCTATTCGGTAAATTTAGAGTTTTTACTACGTGGTTAGTTATCTATGAATGAATACGAGATCATTTTACATATTAATAAATCTCGGGATACCGTTTATTCAAAAACAAAATACGATACCAGAAAATATAACCGCCATAAGAATATTTTTTGTAACCCGTGATAACGGAAAATTTGTATTAAGACATAAATTCTTCGCTAAATGCGATTACACTTTCCTAGAATTAGGGAAGTGTAACAAACTTTAATCTGTGGTATGTCTCTATTATGCATTATGCCAGATAATATTGTCATGTGTCAAATAATTACTAAGCAATACATACCTACGATCGGCTTGATTTATTAATTTAGGATTGGATTGTTTATCAGATTATTGTTTATGTCTTATGATGTGTTAAATGTCAATCTTGTTCAGTGTCTAATTTATATTTATATTTTTAACCCATGAATGAGCTCCACGTCTTATGAAATTTAACTGATTGAATTGATAACAGGTAAGTCAAATACTTCGCAACAAATACATCTTGCATTGTGATAATATGTCATTTCAATGTTGATAATATTTTATTTCGATGTTGGCGATGCTTATACTTTTAATTTTTTTGAACGTAATCTTGTCTTCATCTTATGCTGTTAAACATGGTGCTTGCAATAATATTATCCATATTCATTCAAATTTTATACGGTTTTCTTAGTATTTTTAATAATTTATCTGCACGTTCCATTTATTTCAGATCCAAATATACTGTGCCGAACTTGTGGTAACAACATATTGAAAGCTAGTGACATAATTTCAAAAGAAAGTCCATCGTCTCTATATTCTTTTAATGATACAATATTTAATGAGGAAAGTTCATTGGTGCAAATATTAAGAAGAGAAGTTATATTTCAATTCACTATAGTTACTTCTAACCAATCTAATTGTATTGGATTTGGAGAGGTAAGAACAAACTACTCAATACCTATATTCTAAAATTAAAAGTGGAATCTTTGTATCTTGAAACAGGAGAAATGAGTATCGCCTTTTGCAAGGAAAATGTCAAATATAATTGGAATTGGTATATTTCATATAGATTTGGCACAAAAAAAAAAGATTTTTTTTTTAGAATTTTATTTAAAACTACTACTTTGGTCAAATTTCAGTCCTTATTCAATACAACACATTCATAACAATGTTGTAATATGGATAATCATGTCAACTTGTTTGCTTCCTTTCCTACTAAATTTAATTAAACGAGAACAACTCTACACAGTAAGTGTTAAGAGATAATAATTTATTTTGATTTAATAATTTAATAATTAAATTTATGTTGATTATATAAATATATATGTTTTAAACCCTTTTTTGAAAGACAAATTGTTAATTATTAGGGAAAACTAGACTTGAAATGCATCTGCCAAATAACAATTTATGTAGAAAACAAAAAAATTATCATGAAGCTTAACTTGTCATTTACATCATTTTATTTTATTTTCAGTGGGAGAAAGAAGAATTGTGGTTTCCCGGATATCACTGGAAACCATGCTTATGCCCTGAATGTGGAGATATAATCGGATGGCTCTTTGAAAATCATAACCCAGAACAAACCTATACATTTAATCGCTTTTATGCACTTATATTGCCTAATCTTCTAAGTGAAAAAGGTAATTCTTCATTATTTCTATAGTATACTTATTATACTGTTTTCATAATAACTTGAAATTTCATAAAAATGCAAATAACTTTTGTACATGTGAGCAAATCTAAGGCCATATAAATTATATTATTTTACATAATATAAGTATATTATGTCAAATAATTCTTTAATTAAAATAATTTTTCTTATAACTGGATACAATGTCTTCGCTCCTCTGATACAAAAGTGAACAGATCCTATTAACTGTTATTATCAAATGTACCCAAATAATCACAATTTATCATGTTCCTAATATAATTAGGATACTAGCTGTGACCCGCGGTTGAAACCGCGTAAGCGTGCTGCGTAACCGTATCCCGTAGGAATATCGGTATAAAAAGTGCCTATGTGTTATTTCAGTTGTCCAGCTATCTACGAAGCAAAATAGTATTATTATTCACCAATAGATTTCAGGAAAAAAAAAACACGAATATGACCTTATTTCAGTTGTCCAGCTATCTACGAAGCAAAATCTTATACCTTTAAACGAGCAATTCTTGTATATATATATATATATAATTGGAATCTCGGAATCGGCTCCAACGATTTTCATGAAATTTGGTATATAGGGGGTTTCGGGCGCGGTAAATCGATCTAGCTAGGAATTTTTTTTTTGAAAATGTCATATTCGTGTTTTATTCGTGTTTTATCGACTTAAGTACCTTGCGTTTGAGTAGTCCCAATTTATTATGATTCTTCCTGACATCTAATGGCGAATAATAATACTATAAATGCGAAAGTTTGTGAGGATGGATGCATATGTATGCGTGCGTCTGTTACTCTTTCACGCAAAAACTACTGAACCGATTGCAATGAAATTTGCTTCGTAGATAGCTGGACAACTGAAATAACACATAGGCACTTTTTATACCGATATTTCTACGGGATACGGACTTACGCGGTTTCGACCGCGGGTCACAGCTAGTAGTATTATTATTCACCAATAGATAGAGAAAAAAAAAAACACGAATAAAACACGAATATGACATTTTCTAAAAAAAATTCCTAGCTAGATCGATTTATCGCCCCCGAAACCCCCCGTATACTAAATTTCATGAAAATCGTTGGAGCCGATTCCGAGATTCCATAATGGGATATTTGTGTTCCTCGATTATTGTTTTGATAAGTGTAACCATGGGAAATTTCAAAATTTCTCATTTATAAAGCATATCAATGCTATAAAACTAAAAATTAAATTAAAGTGCAACCATTACAAATTATTTCACATTTCAGTTTTACAGTCGCTCATCTCATATCCAGTTTAATAAACAATGGCCGAGCTATCAACTGAAGATAAAGATTTTCTAGCTCAATGTGAAGAGCAGTTCAAAGATAGATATACAGAAAAAGATGAAGAATTTATGAGAGTGTTCAATGCAGAACCCTCTGTGCCTCCTATTTTAGAAAATAATTTTAATAATTCATGGCATAAACGCCGCAATAACAGGCGGTATAACCCGTATGATAGAGAAAGATATAATAACAGAGATAGAAGATATCATGAGACAGGATCCCGTGACAGCTACCATGAAAGAGGCTCCAGTGAAAACTATCATCGAGGTTACAGTGACTATCATCAAGATGGTAGAAGCTATGGTAACCGATATGATAGAAGACAATACTGAATTTAAATCTTAGCATAAGATAAATGAAGGATATAAAATAAAATAAATACGTTTTTTCAAAAGAATATATTCTCAGTTATTATGGCTTGATTTACATTTTAACAACTTAGAAATTACAATAGATCACCTGAAATAATACAGCTACAGCAGTTAATGAAAAATTAAAGTCAAACAAATAAATATACATTCCTCATTACTACTCAACAATATTTATTATAATTAAATTTTTTAACAATTATGCCAATATAATTATATGCCGTAAAACAAGTTCGATTCCTATGACAATCTGACGGTAAACGATAACAATCTATAGTACTGCATGGACAGATGCACTTGCAAATAAATGTGCTTAACAATGCCTTAGACAATTTTTCGATGCCGCTACAACTATGAACGATTACAAATAATTACGATACTGCATAAAAATATATGTCACCAATAATCTCATAGCTTAAATCTTTAGCCCTTATAATGAAAGAATAATAGGATTTGCTGATGTCAGCTACTAGTCTCACGATAGCTTCATGCTCTACAATGCGAATAATTGACATAATGTAAAAATAAGCTGCCCTAGCCAACTGATGCGACACGGTTCCACCTTTGGAGTGCAACGTCGCTGCAACGTTTCACATAAAGGCCCACATACAATTAACTTTAACAGTTAACATTGCAACGGCGTGAATGTCTATATTACATAAATCCATAGTCGAACACTATTTCTACGGTCCTCTAAAACCCAGCAAACTAGAATGTTACACTAAAATATTGCACAAAATTTCCAAGGTACTATTATGGTTAAACTTGTATAATATGCTTAACACAAACTACCGAAGAGGGTCATAGGCATGTTAGCGATAACTTATGACCAGAAACCTGAGTAACACCATGCTAAGTGACACAATTACTAAGCACAATGACGATTACATTCATTAAGCTTTCTAATAACTATATCTTTACTAATTTATAATACATTATCAATTTATTGGCTACTCATTTATGTACTCAAGCGATTACATCGTAAAACAATTTTATCATTACTTATAAAACATAAATTTAAATACTTATGAATGTAACATTGAATACATTCCCGCTAAATATGGTGAATAGTGTACCAAAGATACTCAAATAAACAGCTAACGATAATGTTACAGTATAATAATTCCATTATACAATAAAATGCCATATCAATCAAATCACAGTGAAGTGTAAACGTAAATTATGCTCACTAACTTAAGAATATGACTAATATACAAACAGACATGAAAACAAAACATATATACTCCACTACTACGTAAACTAAACCTAATAATTACTGATAGTGTCACCAGTTCTAATACAGATGCAGTTTAATAATAAAGAGTGAACCAGTCACGTTCGTTTATTTGGCAAGTTCCCTCCGCTGTTGCCAGAAGACCTTCGGATGCAGTACTACGGTAAATAATGCGAACATCGACAAAACAACGTGAACATTATATAAACATTAACTGGGTAACACCGATACACAGCTTCCTAAACACAATGATCATTTGTTTCACTACGGCCAATGAGAAAAGCTCGGCCAAGTGATATGCGCTTTGGTTTGTACTGTCATAGGGTTGTTGACTTTGTAAATTTTAATCGTATAAAAGATGCTATGTATATACTAATAGGTAAAACTGCGTTCTATAAAAACGATAAAATTTTGATGGAAAAAAAATCGAGCTATACAATGCTTTAAAGTTATTTTATTTTAGAGCGTTACAATTTAATATCAGTCAACAACCCGTAAAACGAGTGTATAGTAAAATTTCGTTTTCACAAATGTAACAGTAATTTGGTCTGATATGAGACGAGCCTTTCCCCATTGCGCCACCTACAAATATAAATTTCTACCGAACATCGTACATCGATTGTATGTCATTACAAATACGTTTACCATGTTAACAACGTTACAATAATAATTGAATTGACACGTAATCTTGTTGGGAGCTCACCCGCGGCGGCCCCTCCTTACATACGAACGACAATTGACTAGGATTGATGCACTCGGCGAGAGTCGGCCGCGACCGGGCGCGTCCCTCGTCCGCGGCCGCGCGACCGCGCGACCGCGCAACGGCGCGTCGGCGCGACGGCACGGAACGAAAGCGTCGAGTTGCAGTACTTGTGACTAGAGATAGCCCGGTCGGGGTCGACGGGTTGCGGTGTCATATTCTCGTAGCAAATTTCATAAGACAGGTTGAAGCTGGGGGGGGAGTTCATATGAAGGTCCAGCACTCCATGATCTTGACGATGAAGTCCTCGCGCGTGCTGAGCGGCTCGTTGCCGTACGTGGTGCAGCGCTGCGTGCGCCCCAGGTACAGGTCGCCGTCCAGCCAGATGCCGAACTTGCCGCTGCAATGTACACCGCATACGATTAGCAAACAAACAAAGACGAGAAATCCCTCATAGGACGCCTGTGTCCCAGCAGTGGGAACATATATGAGCTGATGATGAAAAACAATAAATTTATACCAGTAAATAGCTGAAAAAGCCAACGTTGTTCTGACAGGATATCCTAATTACCTAGCGGTATAAAATATACCTACTTTATAACATTATTACATAGAATACACAAAAAAAGGCCACAATGCACGATTTTAATTACAATGCAACTAAAACATAATTATAAGGATGTATGAATGCATTTCATCGCTAATAACAATAATTAAATGTTAAAACAAACACCAAACATCACCGACGGATCGATCAAAGATTTATGTGATACATAAAATATAAATCTAATAAAAACAAGATTATAATTTATAATCAATTATGGTTCATAGATTAAAATAAAATAATAACAATAAAAGAAGGCGGGGTCAGATATGTTAAACTGACCGATATCATCGATTACCTACATACTTATACAACTACGTGCGAATGTCTCTTAGCCGTTTTAAAATAGGAAATATTAGACTGCCTCGTTTTAATATTTTTTTAATGAAATATACAAATATCATAAATAAAAAAAAAATCAAACATACTCTCCAGCGCCAATAGATATGTTGTCGTTACTCCCCCTGATGAAGTACATGTTGTCACCGGTCCAACCCCAGTATTTGAATTTCGTATTGAATGCTGGTTGTTCTGTAGAAAAAAAAAAATAGTATTATTTAATTTTAACTGCATACTTAAAATTTGTTTGTACTAGCGTGGGAACAGTTTTTCAGATTCTCTTCTCAAACTCCGTCACGTTTACAAACATTCCATTGTAGATTTGCGTTACAAAATTTATATTTATCATTACACGATGTTTATGTTTTGTCAGTGGTTTGTCTATTACGATTCTTTCAAATAATTGATTTCAGTTTAGTCATATTTTGATGATTTCAAGCTCACCTTCTTTGTCGTCTTTGTCCTCGTCCTTCTTTTCTTTGACGTCATCGTCCTTGTCTTTGATCTCGTCTCCCTTGTCGGAGAGCGCTCGCGGGCGCGGCTCGTCCACCCGCTGGAAGGCGAACAGCAGCGACTCGCCCGTCCCGTAGAAGTGTTCCGAAGGACGCAGTGCGCATGACGTCAGCGCGCCAAACACCTACAAACAGAAGTATTTAGAATGAGATAATTGAGAATTTGAACCGTGAAAAAATATTTGTGAATAGAAATTCGAATTGTTTTTGGGAAATGTAATTTTTAATTTTTTATCCTCTTCGATAACTCCATAACATAAACAAGGAACAAACAAAACAACAAACCGGATATCAAGATTCCTGTTTTATCCCAAGAGATCATTTAAACGAGATAAAAAGCATCCTATCACCCTAGTCAGCCCATACCCTATCTGTATACCAAATATCATCAAAATTTGTTCTGTGGTTTTAGCGTGATTAACGGACAAACATCCAAACAAACAAACTTTCACATTTATAATATTTGTGTGATAGTTTGATTACAGAAGTCCTATAAATTACTGAATCTTTTTAAATCAACTTACAAAAATTGATTAAATAATTGAGATTTACACAGTTAAAAGTATAGATAACATCAACATTTTTATGTGGTTATATTCTATATGGATTATTAAAACAAATTGGATAAAAACAAGTCTCGGGCGACAGTAATTTAAAACTACTTTAATACATCTATTGTATAGTATAGCCTATAAGCATACTGTAAGATATATATTCTGGACCTATTAAAAACACATTACCGACATGAACCACACATAACAACATTATTTTACTCACAATAATTCTAAATTACAGATTACATTTGTCAGTTTACTTAGTTTCAAATTATATTAAGGATTATTTTCCGAATCAGATACCTACGATGTATTTCCTTCCACAATACAATAAAATAAAATGAATAACATTTTGATGAGTCGCGCTTGCTATTATTACAATAAAGAAAAGGTTCTTGTTATCGGTATAAATTAAATTTATTTTCACTTAACCATAACGATATAATTATTACGAATATGAATCGTTAAAACGTTTCTTTAGTGCAATAAGGTCTGATGCGAGAACTGAATTTGGAGTGAGTTTTTTGGTAACATATAAATATTGTCATCTTCTTAATATTTGTAAATACATATAAACAAAGTCTATAAAGCAAAATACATATTTTATCCATATTTATACCTAGAGGACTGTTAGTAGCTTCTCACATTTCTTTAAATACCGAATAAATTTTTTTAATCTATGTTCGGTAAATGAGTAAAATGGTATACATATCAATAACAAATCTATACGAATTATAAAAGATGAAGAGTGTATTTTTGCTTGAACGCATACATCTCAGGAACTACTTGAACCACGAATTTAGAAATTTCTTTTACAATACGACGTGAACAAGCAAATAACGTTTGCTGAATTCAATATGATAAATTAATTCAATTAAAATTCTTGTCTATATTCATGCGAACTAACGGTGATTTAACATGGACATGGTAGAGTAGGTCAGAAAGGTCATCATAAATATTTAGTAGCATAACCTAAGCCCGAATAATCCAATTAGATAATGTACAGCATATGTCAGCACACCTAGTGTTTGAACTAACATCACTTGTACTAGATTATAAAATGATTGCACGTCTTGGAATGTTAATACCTATACTTAAGAATCTTTTAAATGTCAAATAGCTTTTACGTTATCTATGGACCTGACTTATGGTTATAAAAAAATTAACATTCCATGAAAGCTTTTTCGCGGGTATAATAAACGTTAGATAATATTATGCAATAGATTATATTACATATTATTTGCGAAATGATCAGCTCATTTGCACATAAGCGCGGTATAATTATTTATTATTATACAGTTAATTATTTGCCTAATAATTATTTATACATATATGCGATTAGAAACACGGTAATTAATACAACTAGAATGCGTTCAGGCGTGTTTCATTTCCGGTTCGGTTCTCGCCGTCTTTTTAAAAGAATATATGAAAAATAATTCAATTATATATTTATACACCTTGTTCTCATACACACGTAGGTAAATTAGATTTTGCTTTCTTGTTTGTATACTATATTACATTACTATATTATATTACAATGCGCTCACATGTTAACAAGCGCATTGTTAATATTCAAATTAAATCCCATTACTTTATGGTATTTTCAGCACAAACCCGCTAATTAGCTGTATAATATGGAAGTCTATTTCATTAAAGTTCGGCATATTCATTTTTCATTAAAAATTATACAAGGTTTCACCAGTATTACGAATCCATAGTCTTTAAATATATTAATTTGAATTTTCTTTCATGTGAGATTATTGTATAAGTGGTATTACTGCGAAAGTTGCTTACACTTATATTTGATAAATGCATAAGATAGGATGATTTTATTAAACGTCTGTAGTTTATGTTCCATAAATAAAATAAAAAGAAAGCAGTCGAGTATTCACTCACGTTATTATCGGTGTCCTGTATGACGAGCAGCACGGGACTGTCGACGCGCTGCATCTTGCGGTACATGGACGCGAGCGAGAAGCCGTGCTGGCTCGTGCTGAACGCGAGCGACCACATGTAGCCCTGCGCGCGCGCCGGCAACACGCTGCACAGCTTCTCCCTGAATGCGCATACAGTACCAATGTGAGATACCCTTCTGAAGACATTTTAGCTGGATTCATTCTTTCAGTTTATATGAGAGAGATTAAAATCCTTTATGATTGAAACAGACAGGTCCAGGCATCATTAGGGATATGAGAGGAGACTATGCTTTCTGTCTCTATTGGAAGTTAAGCTTACGATTAATTTTGGCTGAAATGCTTACGAACCTCTGATTCATGGAAATGGAATGAGCATCGAATTGTAATTAAGCTGGCTTTATTATAGCAATTTAGTATATAGTATATGTATATGTATATAGTAATGTGTTGCTAGGTTTGGGCTTCTTGGCTCTCTTATTATCTCCAAGCATAAATAGCTATAAGCGCATCATTTAATGCCCCTCATAAATGTTGTCTCAAATCTTAATACAGATTTAGATATCTGGACCGGTCCAATTTTAAAGTTGTTTATTTACTGATTCGCACTAAAAATGCAAACTTTCTCAATTGATCGAACATTTCATGTGAAAGTAACGATTAAATAAAGATAAGCGTGCTCGTTCTCACTCAATATTGCGCAAAATGAGTCGCATGTTATTTATACACAATCACATTACAATTCATGGCCAACATTTCACCCGTATGAAAATATCCCTCGTCAATTCAATACCTACTTGATATTATGATATCCCCGCACATTGTATCAGCATCAACTTCGTTTATAAAATCGTTCTTACAGAGGCCGTAGCCTCTGTTGAATTAAACATACTATGTTAACATTGTTTTTACGCTACACTCGAATGTTTCAGAATATAAGAAACGAACGCAGCAAGGCGTAACTTGCAACTGCTCGAATTGGCGCAATTAAATATGTACATATTCAGAACATTTAACGCAATTCTAATAACATA
Organism: Zerene cesonia; assembly: GCF_012273895.1. Classification (NCBI taxonomy): domain Eukaryota; kingdom Metazoa; phylum Arthropoda; class Insecta; order Lepidoptera; family Pieridae; genus Zerene; species Zerene cesonia. The sequence continues at coordinate 5,292,607 of NC_052112.1, read as the reverse complement.
TCTTTATTCTATTAAAGTCTAATATTGACGAGTGATTTGTTTGAAATTACTGATTGAATGTAATTACTAATGGATTCATTTGGATATGTTGATTGATGCAGAAGGACATACATATAACTGAACTTTAGAGAAGAAGGCATGGACGTAAACATAAGTTAATTTCAATTATGACTGATCCAGTTATTTACCTGTGTTCCATGGTGAAGATCTCGGAGGTGCCGATGAGGTCGGGGGGCGAGAACTCCATGTCAACGGAGGCGCCAGACGAGTAAAGCGCTCGCCGCAGCTCATCGCTCATCGACAGCACCTGTTACGGCACATTATGGACTTTAATATACTTCCATATATAACCTACCCGTTGAAACATAAATAGAACACGTGCAACATCACGTTTCCAAGCTGCAGAATGTCAAGAAGTTTTATTTTCCATAAATAGACCCGTACATTAGATTAAACATGTTCTAGAAAAATTAATGCCTCTATGCCATATTAATGATTACATCAAAAAATATTTTAAAGTCAACACATATTTAGAAGCCTACATCGCGTATCTCGGAAAAAAACAGACCTCGTTCATATTCATAAACCTGTTCCCACATTGATGATAACGGTGTGAATAACGCGTTACTTTTTAAAATAGAGAAATCTTATAATATTCATACTTTATCCTCGACGTTCAATCCCTACTAATATTATAAATGCGAAAGTAACTCTGTCTGTCTGTCTGTCTGTTACGCTTTCACGCCTAAACCACTGAACCGATTTTCACAAAATTTGGTATGAAGATAGAAATGAACTTGGGAAAGGACATAGGATACTTTTTATCGCGAAAAAAGGGTAGAAAGGGTTGAAAGAGGGGATGAAAGTTTGTATGAAAGTTCGTTATTGTCAAACCGATTTTGATGAAACTTGGTATGTAGATGGAGCTAAACGTGGGAAAGAACAAATCATACTTTTTAATACGAAGAAAATACTCCTTACCATGTCGCGCGATATAAGCGAATTCTACGCGGGCGAAGCCGCGGGCGAAAAGCTAGTAATAAGAATATTTTGTTTATAAAGTGACGACTCTGATAAAACGTTGACCTAGAGAATACGAAATAATGTATTAAATATCAATTATATATATTTAATTTAATTTTTTAAGAATATGCAGAATAAGATGAGGTTATTTTGTAAGCATGTCTTAATACTAGTAGGAAGTACGCTATAATATATAATATTCAAACAATTTTATGCCTAAAATGCACGTAAATTTGTATAAATCCAATAGAAGGATAACATTTATGTAGTCATGCAAAAAACATTCATATACCTACAAAAAATACTGACTTAACAATCAATTTATTTAAATTAAATGAATAGGTACGTAAACATTGTGCAACATGCCCAGGTTAATGCGATAAAAATGATACAGCTCATACACTGAAAGTGAGACTATTTGAATGAATGAAATGGTAAACAATTTCATCTAATAATGACAAGATGCGCTAATGAGCATTCCGAACACTCACACAACTATAGTTCACATCCAACATTCACACTGGTTTATGTTTTAACATTCAATTGCGTGCGTTGCGCACTACTTCCTCTAATGACAACTATGTCGACAGGCGAGTGAAAAGAATAAATCCAACGTCCATTTAAGGATCTGGTGGCGTTATTTATTATTTTAGTATATTTTATATATAATGTGCACGATACACCTATGTGATATGTACCTCGGATGGGGGAAATGAGGAATGTACGTCGATATAAAACGCTAGAATAAAAAAAACATTGAAACTTACTGATTTGAATATTATACTTACCCTACACATTTCAATACATTAACTATTATTACAAAGTTTACCAATATAATCAAGTTATATTATGAAATCAAAATCGAGCCTAATAATAAATGTGACATATATGTATATACAACATTTCTGATGCTTGTTCTAAATATGGTAGTATGAATAACCTCGACATTCGACGGACACAGTAACAAAAAACGCAAGGGAGATATGCTTACATCATTATAGTCAGATGCTAAAAAAACAGAAAAAATTTAAGTATGTTTTATATAGCAATCCTAAAATCAATTTATGATTTATTACCTTTAAGTACAAGCGATAATATTTAATTGTCGGTAGTAAATCTCACCTCGCAAATGGATTCTAACGTGCATCTTCTACTAGAAGGAAACTTTGGTGGCTTTTTCATTTTCATAGTTACTTTAAGTATCATGGTATTAGTCTTTTCCACTTTCTCGGAAAGCTTTTTCGCTAACTTTCCCAACATCTTGAACGAATTTCACTTTCGCAACTAATAACGTGTAATCAATTCTTGCTAACTCACGTAAGAAAATATTAAAACGTTGTTTAGTGATAGCTAGTTAGAACATTATAAACAGTGGTATTCTATTTAGGCTGGATGCCAACTATAGTCATTTTGCCAATAACCGGATAATTTTAATTAAGATTCCGAAAAGCATCCAATGCACCAACACAATTACGACTGAACCTTCGTGTTGTGAATTACTCCATATCAATCGTAGATGTTATCTTATGTCAATAATTTGTGAATATAATGCACAATACATTTATTACTATGGATTATATGTTTTTTTATTAGGTAATAAATGCGAGTTGATAAGTAACTATCAAAAATTTATACCATTAAGATATTTATTTTATTTATATATGTTAAAACCTTAAGCAAATTATGTTATAAGAGCTATATCGTCATCATTTTAAATTAAGTGATTCTTGGGAGTATAATAAGCGTTTTGGTTTTATAAAGGGATTCTATATTTCATTCAACTAAATCACGTATTAATTAACCAACGACGTTTTGCATTCAGTTTGGATGATTTATAAATAATAGTTAATGGATTATCTTCAATACTACTATATTAATTGACCAAAGATAATTATTAAGTATTCGTCATTTACTGATAACATGATAATTATATTTAAAACATAGAATGTATCTGAAATAGGAAACATTGTATTAATTAATTATAAAACTCAATTAGCAAACGGCCTTTTTTTGACTGATATAAGTACATAACTTGATTCACACTGGTGTGTTATCAATAAGTGGAGCAATTTAATGTTAATAATAATTCGAACAATATAATTATTTTGCAATTTACCCAATGCCTAAACCCGTTTATGTGACATTTATTGCAATCCATTTAATATTCTTACTATACAGGAAATGTTGGTAGGTTGTATTAAGTTAATTAATAAATAGGTTGCAACCATGTTTTTGACCATCATAAATTTAGCCTGGATAACAAAGGTTACATGTTTATCATCATTCTATAAAGATAACAGGTTATATATATAATTATGCTACTTAGAAAAATGAGATACGATAGCATCTTTAAATTATATTATTTTTTCAACATCGTTATCATAAGACTTGAGCAATTTTTTAGTAGCTTTTAGCAATCTCTCAAGCTACATTATAAACAATATTGTTGTAACCCGCTGACAACTGAATTTAATATATCTACTACAATTATTATAATATATTGGCGATACACTTAAGGAATAAGTGTTTTATAGCGCACGATGTCAGTTTTACAATCCGATAAGAAAGTATACATTATTGTTTTCGCTTTTGTTAACGGTATTTCATAACCTCACCTTCTCGCTGTCGAAAGTTGAAGACCTCTCGGGCGACGTGGGCCCGAGCCGCACCATTTCTATCCATTTCATAGTCTGCATTTATGAAACGTTACTTCGCTAAAATTTGCGAATACAACAACTACAAATATGCACAAGAACGTAAAACACGCACGTATTCACGAGACGTTTTTAGATTCACCCACACGACTAAAGCGGTTTCAAAGTTGTTTTGTATTGTAAACTGCGCCTCGGCTCTGCTTATAAACAAAGTTCTGTATGTTTCGCTTTGAAAAGTGATTTACTTCAGTCGAGTGCATTTATGGCGCGAATGCCGCCTGAAGTCGAACTCGCGTTTTCAAGTTGTCGGGCGGCGTATTAATTAAAAAAGTTTTTCAACGAACAATCCGTCCTAAAGGCGAGTATGGCGCAGCACCGCTGCTTGGGGACTAGCTAGAGGCTAAAGAAAGAATCGCGGCATGCCACGGCGACCCCGCCACTGTGACGACAAAAAGTGCACGTTTGGCTGCTCTAGCATGCTGTTTATCGGGAAACGAATTAGCTCCCTACTTAAACAATTAACTTGGCTGCCTGAACGTGTATAAGAGATTAATTGACGGACAAATGGGATCATTTACCGAACTGCGCACCGCTTATCATTGTTGGAATGTGAACAGACTTTTAACAATTGATTATATTGAAATTGCAACATCAATACACCTTGGGCAGCCGTTTTATTGTGAATGTTAAAAATTAGTGAATAAACGCCAGATGAGTGGGGTGATGGCATTGGAAATATAAATGCACCGTAGTGGCTGACCCGTGTTCGAAGGTGACGTCGACTCACGTATCCGGACGTGCTAGGCCGCTCTCTTACTGCGAGGCGATACCATCACTGGTTAAAAACATTAAAAAAAAATCTTGAAAATCCATTAAAATAAAATCTACCTAAACCTTCTCCATTTGCAAACAATGTCATACCACAAGGTTTGTATGCATTGCGCTAATACCTTAACCTCATGTCATTTGTAATTACATGCATTGCAATTATATTTTAAACGGGCTTCTTATATTGTTTTACCTACGTGGAAAAACATAAATATATAATTCAATTATAATGTGACGTACCTATACAGATAAACTGACGCTGTACAAAATTCTTAAATAACAATTGACCATGAAGTGAGATTATTGCAGTGAATTTTAGGAAGTCCTTTCTTAATATTGCCTATACACTGCCATGACTAGGTGAACACAAGGAAGTATGTCTAATGCTAGTGAATTTATACTCATATTATGGCTATGTTCTTGAGATCGGACAGCAGCTACCGCACAATTTATGAGATCGTATATCAACGGGCTGAGATTTATGGAATCCAAAAACAAATTACTAATAACGCTGTACACATATTCATCAAAGTAAAACCTAGTACTTATCGCCCTGAGAAATTTTCTATGACGATATTTTTTCCATAGTAATTGATCGTCTCCCTTCTAATACAAATGCACGCATTGAATTTGACTTCCTTTAGGAAAAATTTTTAGATTAAAATCTAAAAATGATTTATATAAAAACTGTCACGAACACCCTTGACTGGCTGCAAATCAGTTTAAAGTTTGTACACACCGTTATGGTATTAAATGAAACGAGACACTTATACTTTCATCCTGTATATTTTACCTCAATATCAGATTTCATTGCAATACTGGTAGCCCTGCATTTACAGTTCAGTGATCCGAATAGACATTTATTTCCTTTTATTTATTATTGTTAAGAACTGCAAAGGTTAACGTAAGTACAGTTTCCATCACACGTTATTGACGTCCAATTAGTGTAGGTCACAAATCTCGATAATAACAATTAACGCATGGATACATTTGTGTCGTAAAGATTCGCAAATTTGCGAATAGACGCTAGAAACCTAGCAATTAGCGATACGCCAATTAGTTTTAACTAAAGTGCTAACGTCTCGAGTTACAGTCTTAATTAAAATGTTTTCTTTTATAATATGACATGTTAATATACGACAAGTTCATTTTCATTTAAATACGCAATCTTAACAATTGAGACAACTTTATCTTGATAATGTATTCTTCATATTTATGACTTTATTATAAGTATGAATAAAACAAACATCGATGAGGTGACCCCAATTGCAATCTATCGCTATTGTAATAAGGTAATTAATTATTTAAATTTTCCATGCACAAAAATGTGTAAACATTCGTTGCTGTAAGTTATCTGCACAGACTGTATATCACTTAAAATACTTCCAACAATAAAAACTGGAGTTATTTATGGGCACCATAAATATAAACTCGATCTCACTGGATCGAGGGAAATGCAGCCAGTTCTAATTTATCCTATACATTTAAACGAGATATCATTAATTAACCCATTTAAAACATACACATATTCAGAATGTATATTTTTAATGGGACTTCCAACAAAATTCCTACTAATATTATAAATACGAATATAACTCAGCCTGTCTGTCTCTTCTTCTCACCTAAGCCACTGTACCGATTTGGATGAAATTCAACATCAGACACAGAATAAGTTTTATTCTGGAAAACCCATGCTATGCGTAATTTTCAGCTGCGCGAGTCGTCGGGCGGAAAGCCAATAATTTTTAGCCTTTTACCGCTATGAAACACCTCATTTCCATGGGAATTCAAAAACTTTTGAGAAATATAAACAATACTTTGTGTTTACTCTGACTTATTTTAACTGGAAATAAAAACATAAAAACGCTGTTTAATGTAAAACATCCGAATGGATTTCTTAGTTGTTTTATAAATTATCAATTAAAACTAATGCTGAATGCACCTACGCACCTGTACGTACCTACGCAGTTTTTTTTATATATTAGAAATGCGAACGTTGTGAAAGGCAGAATTCTAAAACACTTTTAACACTAACGTTGGGTGAAATATTCTAGTTCTGGTTGATGTTTTTACCGGCTTTTTGATGACATAAATACGAAGAAATAAATAAGTATTATATAAATAACAAAATCTCGACCTATTTCCTCAAAAGTTGTCTTCACTCATGCTTGTGAAACATTATAGAGAATGGGAAATACCCTAATGAGTTGATAAAAAAAAAACAACTATCGTTTATCAAGCATCAATGTCGAACGATGAACGGAAATGAAGACGAATTTTGACCTCAACAAAAAATTAAAATATTTCTTTAATTACGGCGTTTTTAAAGAAATAAGGAAAAAAGGACTCCATATTTAACAATACCTATTGTTATCTATTTTAAAAAGATGTAAGAGAAAATATAAATTTAAGATTCGTGTAATTACGTCACCACTTATAAGCAAGAATAGCTGAACGCATTTTAATGATTTTCGGTTTTACCATTTGCGCAATGGATCCAAGCACAGGGATTAGAATAACTTTTAAAATTTTTAAAAACCACAAAAAAGACTATTCGGACGAAGCCAGGGCGGTTGCGGGTCGGTTGTGGCGGGCTGGTTGTGTATATATTTATATAAAATAAATAAATGTGCTTAGATTAGATGAAAACTAATATTCTTTGACTATTAATATCCACTTATTCGTCGGGGACTAGTAAAATATACCATTAATTATAATACATGGTTAAAAATATTACATTTTTGTACGTGAACGACAAATGTCCCAAAAAGCACCCAGTGGAATAATTCCAAATATGAAGGACGAGGTCGTATAGTCGTACATTAGACTTTTTACCAATTTACTTTCCAGTTTCAAAGGGCTAGTTGTGGACGATCTTTATGTGCTCTAAATGGATTTAACCACAAGCAGAAAAAAGCGTTTTTGATTCTTATTTACCGACGAAAGTGGCTGGTTAAGTTTTTTTATGTAATTTAACATTACCTTCATTTAGTAGCAACCTAACACCTTTCAAAGTAAAATGCAATCTCAAGCGGCACTTGCAAAAACATTAATGGTTCAACGGCTCATTTTTTCACACAATACAAATTTAATTCTATGTACAAAAAACGTAAAAAAGGATTGTACATTGTACAAGCAACTGGTACTTTGACAATGCGAGCCAGAATTAGCTTATTTCCAACGCTACATCTCATTAAATGCGCTAGTTGTCCGGTATTTTCCAAGAGCATGTAGCAATTTGAATTCATTTATCTGGCAGAGTATTGTTGTCAGCTTGATGATCTATGTATCTATTCACAAACGTATAGGTATAGTGTGGTAGAATTAGCGAATTCCTTTAAGAGTTACGGCGTAACAAACAGGATAGTTAGCATTCATAGTATTTGGTATCTGTGATTTTAGATCAAGGAAAAACATTATGGAAGACAAAAACATGAACTTTGTGAACATTTGAGCTCACAACAAATGAACTTGACGCGACGGATTATTTAAACGTTAGTAATGCAAATTGCAATTCAAATGATTATAATTAATCTTAATATTATCTTCAGTTGCCAGAGATACTAACCAAATTGAACATCACATGTGCTGGTACAATCAGTGAATTGATCACGTTTATCGACACATAATAAAATTGTATTTGGTTACTGTTTCATTCCCAATAAACGCATTCTGTTTGTATAGTTTTTTTTTAATTAATCGTGCCTAAACTTCTTTTCCACGAAATGGTTTTGGTTTTAATTTACGAATGATATTGAATTTAATGCTATTATGTGGAAACATTTACCAACCTGCGAAAAGCTCGCACTAAGATTTATCATAACAATTTTTTGTCAGTATGGATATTATTTATTCTTGAATTTTGATTCTAAACTGTCGTCTCGTGAGTTTTTTGACATTATTGACTGACGCGAAGCATAGGTTGAGATACAAAAAAGCGGTTATACATATTACCTATTGTTTAAAAATTTTAACACTCTCTTACAGCAAATCCGACGTCCGTTAAAATTTATCATTAGTAAATAAACAAACAAATATAATTTAGTTTGTACCTAATTTTTTATGCATCGTGGAAACGCTTTATCCATTTTATGGGAATAAAGTTAGTTCAAACAGGAGAACCCTACCCTGACACAATCCTTGAAATTCAATTGATTAAAAGTCTAGACAAATAAATGTAATTACATACTGACAAAATAAAAACCAGTGACGCGTATTCTAGTGGTTACGTGACGATCGCGGCGTCATCCATTGTTCCCTAGGATTCTTAATCATCTAGTGATATAACTCTATTTAACAACGTCACTATGAAGACACAAAATTAGTGGATTTATAAAAAAAATATACATTATAATTTATATGCAAATATGTATGAAGTAATTAACTTTGGTCATCACAATGTTTTTTTTTAATAAGTATGCCGACTTACAACAAATATGTACCTATAGTTATAATTTTATTATTAACATGTTTAGACAGTCGTTAAAAATATTGAATAAACTGAAAGGAAAACGTAATTAAGAGGATGTTGAAAAAAAACTTCCTATATTATTAATACTTTTACGAATAATACACTAAGAATAAACAATGTACATTCACAATAGGATTTAGAGTGGGGAAAGTAATCTTGCAATCCTACGGGATTGTGCATAAGTATCTAGAAGTGCATACAGATAGTAGGAACACACCAAGGCTCGCGTCCGTACTTGGATATCAAATCGAATCAATTCACAATTAATATGATCAACGTATTAAACGATATTACTGCACATTTATGGTATCCTATCAAAGATCCATAAATAAGCGACGTGATAAATTAAAAATGAGCGATGGAAACGACGCCTTGACGTGTTCGGAAACGCGCATCGAAATGTGCGTTTAGCATCGTGATTCGTGCATCATCTAATACCCCTACGAGTTTTGGCTAAAACAAACATCGTAACTGCTAGCGTTGGAACAGCTGTAAAGCGCTATAATACCTCGGGCTGAGGCTCCTCTCCGAGCGAATCGCCCAGCGCTTCGGCTTGACTCTTCATTATCGAATATATTTTCACGTAGGGCGCCTTCAGCAGCTACGCAATCGCGTTATTTATTACAGTTTTATTATATCAGACATATTAATTAGATCCTCTGCTAGACGATGGCAATAAAACGTGTCATATGTGGTGTTTATGTGCAAAGTATGTTTACGATATGTAAAGATATCCTAAAATAAATGTGTTACGGCGATAAACAAATACTAAGGCTCATCTAGATAACGCGTGTATCCATCGAACCTATTAACAACGCTATCGTACAACAAAGACTCAGATCATCGAAATCAATTACCTGATTATCTGCACGTATTATCGAATACAATTAGTTCGATGTATTCATAGCCCTTTTATTGAACTCGAATTATCTATTTATTCTAAAAAAAATCGTGCACACAATTCGATTAGAAAACGAAACTTTCCCGCGTACACATCGCTATTACGTAGACATACGAAAGCATTGCACGCGAGTAACATAAAAAGTCAAACATTGCTTACTGCGTGATATTCATTTATAGATATTTGATATAATATAATACAATTGGCAAGAAACCGCGCAGGACCGGGTAAGATGAAGAGTTCTCGTCTCGGAGGCCAAGACCCACTTCGGGGTTTCAGCGCCACAGGAGTAAGTAAGTAAGTAAGTAAGATATAATATAATAGTGTGCTGTTGAATCTAATTTAAAGATAGCCCCGTTTGTTTGTACCACAAATTTATCACGATAGAACACGCAACACGACAAACTTATCTTTGTTTAATATGTACCGTAATGTGAAATGTGATGTGTTAGAATAGAAAGCGTTATTTGTTAATCACAATACAAAAGTTACAAAATATTGACTCGAAGCAGTAATATAGTCAGAAAATAAATGAATCTTACCTCCCATGACTCTCTCGTAAGATCAGAAACATCTCCAGTGCTACCGGCGCGTTCCTATAACAAAACAATAATGTTTGTTTTTATTGGTATGCATGATGTATTATATTGTTATATTAAGGATTAACGATCTTAACCTGTCACTGATAAATGTATGTTGCAATGGAATCTGCAACGTATTTGTTTGAAAAACCGGTATTGCATTTGTACTGCGTAGAAACATTTATGTACCTATTTGTTAGAGTACAACGCACAATTATAATATTTACCTAGGTCGAGGTACTGTATCAGCTTATGAATTATTAAAAACAACGCGATTAGTTAATAAATATTCGCACTCGTACAAGCATGTGCTATACGAGACTTAAGTTTTTACAATATAGGTGTGTAGAGGCTGCAATAATTAAGATGTATAGTATATCTACAATCTGATCTAACAAACGGGAGCGGTTATCTTGATGAGTGATGTCGCGATAAAGACACAGTCGCGTGTCAGGCTAATTGTTGATTTAGCGCGATAGAATTAGCTGCAATATACTTTGATCGTGAGCTACTATCATGAACATTATATCAAGTCAAGGTCACGGCCGTATCGGCGATTCACTCAAATTTATAATAATAATGACACATTAGACGCGAAATATGAATCTAATAATCAGTTTACATAAGATGCTAAGCTATAACATTTAGGGCCACAATTAAATCACTGCATTAAACGACTTTCGCTGTCCTTCTTTTAAGATTTTCAAGGATTTTTGTGTAATTTATTACAGGTGAATTTTATGTCAACATTGTATTGCAAAATATGATATCACTGTTTAAAGTGAAAGTAAAAAAGCCCAATTCATTTAAAGCTTTGTACGTATATGCAACGCTTTTGTAGTATTTACTTTATTGAATATATATAATAATCGTCGTTATGCAGTCAATTCCATATATTTAATACGATGAATACAATGTGATTACTATTAACCGTAAATGTTCACTAGTATTTCATTTATATCGATTATTCATTTTATCGTGTACGTAAAAACTAAAAAAAATAAAGGCAGACATTGACATAAATGCAGACGCAGACGCAGAGATGTGGATAAAGAATACAGAGATAGATGTAGAAGTAAACATCTATATGTCCGTACAGATACAGATATAGATGAAGATGTACGTAACAAAGTGCTAGCTAACCTTCTGCCCCGGCTTGACCTCGTCGTCGTCCCACTCGGTGTCGCTGTCGATGAGCTCGTAGCCGCGCGCCGCCACGTCGCCGAGCGGCCCGTACCGGTCGGGCACCCAGTGCGTGAGGAACTTGAACAGGTCGTCCACCCTGGGGACAATGCTCTTCATCATCAGCACTTTTTTTTATTTTATATCATAGCGGGCAACTGAACTGGTGGTTCACCTGATGGTAAGCTTTAACCACCGCCCGCGAATATTCGCAGTTAGTGCGATATGGTGTGAGGGATAAGGACGGATTGATGACGGGAGAGACAGAATGGATAGGGTGGGGTGAAGAAAAGGAAACGGGCCTCCGTTGCGTTCCTTTAAAATGATTAATCATGTTATTGTGATATATGATAATACCCGGCGAACTTCGCAACGCCACAGATCGTTTAATACATATTTTTCCTTATTTCTCTCTTTTAAACTTTCCCTGGACCATTATGAATGCACCATAACCAAAATTACCTTAACCAAAATAATAACCAATAATCATCGAATTCTCGAATTTTAGAATAGCAAGCAGGACTAATGGAATAGCAAATAATTAAAATTCAAATTACTAACTCCTAACTAATTGGTTCTATGCCATACATACATATTTATAATTTCAAGGAGACTTTGATACTTTGATAAACAATATGCCTTTAATAAAAAAATACATACATAAACACGCTGACATGAAAATAAATAGCAATTATTTCCAACAAGCTGTACTTACAAATATGTGAATAATTCCAACTATTGTCTAAGATACACAGCCAAAACATAAATAAATCAATCAGTTTTTATACGGAGTGTCAATAGCACTTCCTTATATGCGAATCATGTCATATTTTCCAACATTAATACGTCATAACAGTCTAACCAGTTTCAATTAACTTCATCCATTTATGATTGTAATAACTTCGATGTAGATGGACAGGTTCAATATTGATTTTCTTTAATAGTTTTACTATTGAACACCATAATTCCTTATATTTTGGCATTGATACAAAAACGTCCATTAAAATATATATATACATTTATTTTTCTAGATATAAGTTCGATTCCGAAGAGCACTATTTCATATTCCATCACTATCTATAAGCCCACAATAATTTCCGCTGAAGGGTTACCCGCTCGTAGGAAGAATTTAGGGTTAAATATTAAAAAAATAATTCCAAATAAAAAAAAAACCTCATTTTTTTAAATAAATAAATAACAATTTGCACATAAAGCACGAAAAAAACAATATTAAGAAATAAAAATATACATTTAAGTTGCTCTTTGGTTATATGTAACGTTGGCAGCACAAACAGTGTTCAAATCAATCAATATTAATACTCAAAGTTCATATTAAGGTGTAAAAAAAAAACAAACAAAACCGCACGCACCTATTCCTCGGCACGCCGAACCAGTACTCGGGCTTCATGCGCTTGCGGCCGTACGACATGAGCTGCGTGGAGCGCGGCAGAGGGCGCCCGGCCGGCTTGCCCATGCGCAGCCGCAGGTACAGCGGCGGGTCGTCCGACGCGCGGGCCGGCCGCGGGATCAACTCTATAACAACGATGAATACATTTATACTATACCAGCGGTCGGCCACGGCTTCGCCTGTGATACATATATAGACTATAGCCTTCCTCAATATATGGGCTACTTACCACTGTAATAATTTTTCAAATCGGATTAGTTAATGAGATTAGTGCGTTCCAACTAACAAACAAACAAACTCTTCAGCTTTATTATATTAGTATAGATGAATCTTAACGTCAACTATAAACTCTGTCATATGTTCATTTTCAATAAGATCTAATTTTAAGAACAGATTTTATTTTTATTTAATAGTCCTAGGAATAATTCTTGAAAATTTTATGAAAATATTATCGATCAATCATTTTTTGTTGGAGATTAACATGTAAGGTCAAATGTTTATAATGTAAGAAAATTTGCTTGAAAACTTAATACAAATATCTGTAAATAATGCGAATACGCTACAGCAAACGCTTTAGAGATATTGTTATCATTCATTTGGAATATGTCTTGTGAATCTAGTAATTCACCTCTAGTACAGAACTTTGTAAAAAATTATATTTCCATATCATAAAGCACAAATGTAAATTTAATATTGTATTTCGTCATCACAATTATATTTAGCCTACTTTAAACTTCTGTTAATCGCAAGGTAACAAACACGACATATCATGTCATACGTACTATCAAAGGATGCAAATAGATCTGGCATGTCGTCCACTGACACCATACTTCTGTAGTCGAGTTTGGGCTGAGGGACGCTGCTCGTAGATTTTGTGTGAGAACGCCCAAAACCACCCAGCGAGCTGCGTCTGCGTATTGCATCTCGAAATTTGTCAAAATGTCACAAAGTACACCACATTTTCTATATATACACCACATTTTCTACAATGTTATTCAATGTTTTTTTTTTTTTTTTGCATTTGGCTTCTTTATTTTTATTGCAGTAGTTTTAAGCGATTGAGTACCATATGACGATTGAAAAAAATGTATCACTTGCTATAATATAGATAATACTTGATACAAGAGAAACCAGTTACAATAAGAGTCCAAAAAATTTTTTTCGACGAGTATAAATTAACCCAATACCTTGTTTCCCATGGCACTAATACAACTATAAAGTATTATTGCATGTTAAACACAAAACTAATAAAATGTTATCTTTTAATAGTAAGCTGTAAAAGAAAGATTATTATCGCCTCCTGTAAAGGAATCACAGTTATTCTCAGTTTACTTATTTCTTAACATGCTCCAATTTGTTACGAAACAGACAGAGGTGCCAATATGTTAGAAAAGTGAATGATGAACACATAAACAAACTCGAGTCACAACCTTAACAACATGAGACAACGTTTCTTGAAAGAGCGGTAAGACAGAGGCACGCAAAAATAGCAAATACGGAAGTCCGTATAGATCTATTGAAAATTTATTATGTGTGATTGTGTTAAAACATGTTTTAACTTAAAAACCACAATAATAAACACTCAATATTATCATATAATTAGATTAAATTTGTGCCAATAAATATCGAGCCAAGGAGAATTCTGATCTTATCTAGAAAGCGTGTCGTGTCAGCACACCGCTAGTGCTCAAGATACTATACTAAACTTCACAATAACTATTCTGTATCGCCTAACACATATACCACATGCCATTCAGCGATCGTTTTACAAAGAGGTAAGCGCATTGCATTTTGAACCAGTACAGATAATAGCGTTTGTAGAAAATCTACATAAATGTATATTTTAAGGCAGTGTTATAATTATTACAATAAAAACAAAAAAAAAAAAACTGATTAAAAATGCAATCATCATAATACAAGACGAGATAAAAAGATATACCAGTGGGAAGGCCTAGAAACATAAAGTGAAGTCACGAACAATAGGCTGCTTGTTAGGACCAAACTGACACGATTCGAAATCACCAATTAACAAACATTTTGAAACATTTACTATGGAAACAAAACGACTTTTTGTTTCTACGTACTACATTAAACAATTTATGAATAATTTTACTATTTTCCTGGTCTAATTTTCAGTAACAGCAGTCACGTCTAAATGAATGAAACTTTATCATAAGTCATCTTACAGAAGCTGGCGCTAAATTTTTTTATAGTAAATATAGTATATATAGTATAAATCGAATTTGAACAATATTACTAATATATTTACACCAATAAATTCGATCGTATAAAACCACGACCAAGAATATCCTGTCTTTGAGCTAGGTAGAGTAGGCTGCTTCTGTGAGACATGCTTTATGCTAACGACCGATCGAGAAAGCTCAAGGTAAGATTTGGGGAGCGTGTCACTATGGTCTACGGGTTGAAGGCAACACATATTGGAGCGGCGACTCGCATCACGTACCCCGACAGAGTCTCGTGCGGCGTCTCCTCCGACGGGGTTTTACTCAGGAACAAACCAGTACCGAACTCGACTAGGTTCATTGGCGAGCTAAACCAATGAACAGAGCGGAGTTCGTAACGGACGATCCCGGTTAGCATCCACGGTAGCAGAGGAAAAAATTTTGAATTGCCATATTAATTTCGTGCGTGTGTATGTGTGTGCGTTGTCGGTACGTTCTGCTTGATGTTCAATTGATTTTCGATTATATACGAATTATTAATAATACCGTGCCCGAAGGCGCTCTTATCAAAATCACATCAACGCAATATTCATAGCCGCTGCTAGGAGGCAATGCATAATGACTAATGTATTGCGTGTTGTTCATAAAAGTTCCTTCAACATTATGTCGCATCCATAATATCTTTTTATGTTACCGATATATTGGAACATATTAAGACTTTATCGATACATCCACAACATGTATTGAGTAAAAGCTCCATGTATCACTTATCAAGCTTAAGTCATCCCTTTTCACAGAGTTATGTTAGTAAACAAAAAATTGCCACCAAAATAGATAAAATAAAGTCGATATTTTATCATACCTATTAAATACTTTGGAGAAGACGCTCGTAGATTGTTGGCTGTCGGCCGAAGTAGGCAAAGAGTCGCTCTGCGAAGTCTGTCCTGTCGCTTGTCCTTCACCGGTGAGACCCTCCACCCAGGATAGTGGATATGAAAGACGCTTAAGCATCTAAAACAACAGTATATCCATTGGATTATCTAATGCATATTTGAATAACAACGAATCTGGAACTGAAGAGATGCATATACGTATCTTACTACTATTATCTGATAGTGTCGCAAAATTATCTGCCACCTACCTTTTAAGAGAATACAAATAAACAGGGAGTGCAATGATCGCAAAGGGGAAATAAGGCTAAATAATAAATATAGTATTATTATTCATCATTATACAAATGTAAAAGCGTGTAAACAAGGCGAGACATCTGATAATCATGTAATATAAAAGATTAACGGTAAGCACGTGTAACATATAGGAATAAGGCATAGATAGTATACTTTAAGAAGGAAACTAATCAAGAGATTTACAATTTTTTTCCAAGCGATTTTTAAAAAAGGAACCGCACCCACTCGATAAAGAACATGTATGTTTTTTTAGGGTAGGTGAATCGATTTTGATCTATGTTTTTTATTTGAAAGTCTTGGTACCTTCCGCATGGTCCCGTTTAAATTGAGTCCTGATCTGAAAATTTGAAATGCGATGTAGATGTTTTGTTGAAAATAATGACTTCATTTACCTTATTCTTCTTATCTGGCTTAGTGGGGTCGTCCTTCTGGTTGCCGTCGAGCGAGAAAGAGACAGCGGCCGGCTTGCGTTGCGCGCGCTCGTTCTCACCGAGCGGCGGCGCCGACAGCGGCGGCTCGCCGCGCGGCAGGCACACCGGCGGCACCCACTCCGCCGACAGCACTATGTCCGCGTCGCTGTACACCTGGCCGTGGTTGTGCTTATAGATTAGTTACTTTTTTCTATTTTTGCTAACTTGTCTTTTTTTGTCTGCGACATGGCAATGTGCATCGCAGTAAATAGATCATTATTTTCGTTTCGCACGAATATAGGTATTAATTTAGGTCTGTTTATCTTTCCTGATACCTCAAGCTGCTTTCGACGCTTTAGGTAAATGTAAAGTAATATCTCAGAATATTACTTTTCAGTCTATATATAGAAATTAGAAACATATTGTGTTCTATGTTGCGAATTGATAATATTAGAAGAGACTTCAAATATAAAACACAATTGGCTATTGACATTTGGACTATTTGTAATCACTTTAAAAAGGAATAGGATTTTCAAATGCTTCTAATAATTAGCTCCGGATTCTCTAGATGTTTTCATATTTAAAATCAATCTTGCAGAATAGCAATTCATATTACAAAGAATATTTGTATTTAATAATTCTACATTTTATATTGAACATTACCATAACCTTCACCATAACAATAAACAACTAGGACGAAACATCGAATAAAGAAAATTGAAGACTAAAGATAATACTAAAGTATGACATAAGACGACAATCACGGTTTAAATTCATTTCACGATAGAAATAAAGAAGACCACTAAGTTATACGCAACAAAAGATGAAATTGAAACTATATATAGGTTGGAATAAAATTTACATTCACCAACCAGTCCCTCAGAGTTCAACACATTTTCTCACCATGTCATGGTCTAAATAGAAACATTTCAAAAAATTCGCTTCATAAGTGACGTCGCAATGGTAGTCGTACGACGACTCGCTACGCGTCTCGTATATTGTTTCTATTTCGTGGTAAAAGTCCTCGAGGTGTAGACTTTCCTAGAAAATTACTCTCCATATCAACAAATGACTTCGCTCAGACATTTTATTTTTCTTATGTCTGAGATTGTAACATATACATCATACACGACTACATAATACATAAACACATGTATCTATATATTTATAAGCAATTGATTTTCTTCTCGTAAGTATATAATAGCAGTGTATACACATAATATAGTATACAATACAGCTTGATTTCTGTTACAAGGTAAATTTGTCGAACGCTTTGCGATACGTGCAGTGAAATGCAAATAATAGTTAAGGGCAATAGGGGCATTCTTAGATTGCAATACATACTTTTCACCATCCACGCCTATGAGGTGACTTTTATACAAGACGACTATGCTAATAACATTACATGTTTTTAAATGGAAATGACACAAAAGATCAACTTATTAAACTTATTGAACTTAATTCAAAATACGAAATTGGAATTTCAAAAAAGCCGTTACATTCTTTGCGGTTAGAGTTGACATATCGATCCCGAGTCGTAGCAGGATACCTAGACGAGATGCGCCGCCCCATCGGAATCAAAATTTTTAAAATTTGAATTCCAAATTTGAATTTTAAAGAGGAATCTTTACCTTCTTTGAGGTGTTGGGAGCGACATGCAGCATGGGGTCGCGTATATCGATCCCCGAGTCGTGGTAGGACAGCTTGACGAGGTGCGCCGCGTCGTCCCCGTCGGCGGCGGAGGCGGCGCGCTCCGCGTCCGAGCCCTCCGCACCCTCCGCGCACTCTACGCCTTCCGCCATCGACACCTCGAGGCTCTCCTCCTTGCCGTGATCCGCGCTGGACGACACCTGGGAAACATGGTCCTTGTACATTTTATTGTAATATAAGATACTAGAGTGGCTCCGGTTCAAGAACACTTAAAGATGCCCGAGGAAGATTGATAAATCAATGTTTATCAATATATTTTAGCTTAGATTTCACACAAGATATACATTAATTAAATAAAAAAATAGCTACAAAATAACAACAACATTCTATACAATTTTGAAATTACTATCTAAAATAATTATATTTTATATTCCTACCTCACTTCCTTGGTCAATTGACATTCTGTCCTTGCTTGGAATGGCCCAGTGGTGATCTAACAAGGATTTCCGCCTCTCTTCAGTAGTCTGCTGCTGAAAGTATTAATAATAAATGTATAAATAAAAATAAAAAAGAATCAATAAAATATAAATCTCTATTATGGTCTGTGGTTTTTCTCTTTAATCCAATTGACTCAGATCCGTTATTTTTTGTTTTATATCTGTATTCTTTACCTTAATATGATAGAGATTTGTATTGTAGATAGATGTATGTAATAGTATTAGATTTATAGTACATAGATTCTAGATTATATTTAAACTGTAACTATGTTTGTTACAATGGGTCTGCTAAATAATCCAAACCCTTAAAAGCTGATTAATAAATAATAAAATGTGGTACCTGCAAAGCGGTGGGCGTGACGAGATCCCGCTCGAACGCCTTGGGGAAGGCGGCTCCTCCGCGCTCCTCTTCCGTGGAAGCGGGTCGCTCCTCGCCTCCTTCGCCCTCCCCGCTCGCCGCCTGCAGCTCGGGGAACGTCTCATCCTGCCAATATTAAAGTCAAACTTAAAAACAATTCATTCCGTATACATGTGAAAACGAAATTATTCAAAGCAAAAAAGGTTGGCTATTTTATAAATTACTAGACGTTCGTCCCGGCTCCGCCCTGATATCAAGATTCCTGTTTTATCAAAAGGCTTCCTGTTTTAACTAAATAGTCTAGTTGGGATAAAAAGTATCATATTACCCAAGTCAGCTCATACCCTGACTGTGTACCGAATTTCATCAAAATCCGTTCAGTGGTTTCAGCGTGATTGACGAACAAAAATCCAAACAAACAAACTGTCACATATATAACATTAGTTTGATTACCGAAGGTGTTCATGTTTATCAGTATGTTACATGCTATGTTGTAAAAATAAATAATAGAAATATGTTAGAAAATATTGCGTTTGTTGCAAAAAAAATACTATAGTTTCTTACTTCTCTTAGAGACAACTGCCCAAATTGTTATCATATCATGTTTCATTCATAGTTTTTCAATTTCTTTAGAAATTGTTTCATTAGAATATTATTAAAATTAAACTTACTTTGACTAGAAGCGAATCTTTGCCTGGCGAATGCTCAGCTTTGCTCATGTAATATATTTCAGCTTGATCCGCTCTGAAATCAAAACAATTCATTTTTAATTCATGAGTCACGTTGCTGTCGCGATATAATTTGCGATAAGCTAGAAATTTGCTTCCATAATACGCATTTCATTCTATTTTATTTTACTGTCGCAGCGAAACGAAAATAAATTTTTCTTTACTTCAATCTTTTGTCATTACATTTGTTCATACTTGTGCGCGTTATGGTCAGGTCCATGTGTGCGCATGTGTGCGATGTCGTAGAATATGGCCGCGTTGACGACGTACTCCATGGGCGCAATCACACCGTACGACTCGGGCCCGTGCTCCATCACCAGCGTGTCCGATACGTTCGGGTCGAACATCACTGCGTTCGGTGTCACTAGCAGCACGCCAGACACCACACCCTGCGAAGACATTATATGCAAAATATTTTTAATTTCAATTTGAATTAATCACTGTAAAACCGTAAGTTCGAAGAGACAAACAATGCCATTCATGGATGGTTTTACTCATTAATAATTATTAATATGCGAGAAATTTACAGAAGTATTGTGTTGTAGGGCCTTGGCCTGGTTAAGGAAATCTACGATATTGAAAGACAATAACAAGCAACACATTTGTGTATAAGAAAATAAATTATAGTGTATTATTATAATATATATCATCAGCCTGGCAACGATTAAGCAAAGATTACCATATGTATAATTTTACAGCAAAACAGCGCAAAAGGTTATTAAACAAAATAGACCTGCCATCACTTCTCGGTGTGAACATTTTAAAGATTTACACAGCGTTTGTCTCAGATAATCATAAAAAATTATCACTTCCAACAATTTATAACCATTTTGTGTACAATGTCATTATAAATTATAATTGTCAACTTACGTTACAGTTATTAGTCATGTTTTTACAGGACTAAATGCACAATAAATAGCTTTGTATACACAATACACATACGCATAGTAAATCGTACGACATACATATATTAACATTTTAAGTTTAAGGTCATCATCAGGATCATATTGCAATTGTGCAATGTTCTATCGACACTTTATTCCCCATCATTAATTTAATCAACGAGCTCAAGAGATCGAATAGATAATAATCAATTGACCTCAATAATAACCAAAAGTAATTAAGATTTAACCATTGTATTAGAAATAAATAAAATTAGGAAATGTGAATCAAGTTCTATGTTATTAATACTCTAGTTAGAACTCAGATTACAGCAAGTCACGCTTACCAACGTTGTTATATTTTAATGATCACGAAATTCAACTGATAACACCTAATCCACTGTTCCTACGATTGATTATATGATGCGACTTATATAAAATTGTTTATAATTTATTCAGATTTAACAGTTTTGATTATGAGAACAGATATACCAAATCTTTTTATACGAAATAGTTTTTGAGAAAATAAAATTTAATTTGTTATTAAGAATATTATGAAGGGGAAAGATTTGTGTGTAAGTATGATTGTAATTTTTCTACACAAAAACTACTGCAACGATTCCAAAACCACTTTAGAAAGGCGCAACTTCACTGAGTGACATAGGCTATATGAACCACGGGTGAAGCCGGGGCGTATAGCTAATTATAATGAAGCATGTATAGCTAATTATAAAGAAGTCTATAAGTATATAACTGCATGCACGCCCCTAATTATAGAATTTAATTGGACATTACGTATTTACAACAAAGAAAAATTAAAGAAGAACAAAGAAATAAATAAGTATTGTTTAAATATCTACATTAATGTATTAGCAATTTATCAATTAATATAAACAATAACTTTGCACGCTTGTACATATTTATTGCATGTACTTTTATATTTTACATGTCAAATGGCCGGTTTCTTTCGGTTATGTTAACGATTTTTTCTTAAATAAGCAGTAACCAGAGTTAACCACTGTACAATTTGCTCTTATCTATGTACAAGTTTTGTTGTTTTTTCTTCCGAGGCATGTTTAAAATTATTATTTTTTTATTTTTAACGAATTTTTCAAGTAGTTACTTATAAGATTACTGACAATAACAAATATTTCACGCGTGATGTTGACTAAGGGAAACAGAGACTCATTTATCTACGTATATAGAGATTAACACATATATTCACCTGTCCATCGGTTATATGCCGAACATTGATCTTAAGGAATCGCTGTGGAGCATTGCTCGCAGGCGCTTCAGGCGATACAGGTCTCAAGCTGTCCAATATTTCTGAAATCGTATCAAATACATAATTAAACTTATCAAGATGTTTTTTTTTTGCCAAAATGTCATGTTAGATAGATACAAAACCACACTATACGTTTATCTGTACTAATATTATAAAGCTGAAGAGTTTGATTGTTTGGTTGACCGCGCTAATCTCAGGAATTACGGGTCCGATTTGAAAAATTCTTTCAGTATTAGAAATCCCATTTTTTGAAGAAGGCTTTAGTTTATATAAAACCCGGTACTGGGTGAGTAAAACCGCGTACATCAGCTAGCATAATTAATAAAAATCGAGCATTACATTAAATATGTATTATAATTATTTACGTATGTCCTACAGTTGTCATTGAATTATGGAATTAATAAATTTAATTAAACTATACAAGTACTAATGGGCTTTTGTGCATGAAATTACATAAATCATAGCATTAAAAATTGCTGAATATCGGGGAATATTGTATGCAGTGATATTCTTTTTCTTGAATTATTTGAGTCTACCTAACAAGCCGGTACAAAACTAGGTGGCTGATAAAAAGTTTTCCTTGAAGCGTCGCGATAACAAATAACAATACATCTACGTCGCATATTTGCATGTTTTTCTAAACAAATAACACGCTGTTTTCATTCATTCGTTTATATGAAAGCGGATGAATTACGTAAATCCAAAAAAAAACATCTGCTTATGGTGACAGATGGCGTGTCGTAATTGTTAAATTATTTAAACTTGCAGTGGTGGTTTACAATTGCATAAAACACTGATAATTGCTTGACCAATTAAGCAGTTAGATTTGCGCGTTAATGACTTTTTTAAGGTTATTTTCCGTCACATTAACTGCGACTAAATTACCTTTAAACATCTATAAATGTTTTTTCTAGAAAGAAAAATATCAACAAATTTATTTATATATAACCTTCACCTTTTTCTTGTGCGGGTTCACTGGGAGCTCCTTGGGTTGATTCCGACGTGTTATCTCCGCTCTCAGACGGCCCATCGGAATCTTTGTCGCCATCTGAGGACACAGTTATCAACATTTTACTATAACAATCAACACCATGCAAACACTGAAATTCATACCACCAAATCAAAACCAAATGTAGTAGCTGATAAGAATGCAAAACTAAACGCACCGTGATACCAACGTTTGAAGAATTCAAAACTGAACATTTTTTAACAGCTGTCGCCATACAATGTACATTATATCAGTGTGTTATCGTGCGATAAAATGGGCCCATATCTTCGCAATTGTGGCCACAAATACCAGAGCTGTTGGGAGCGATCGCGTGTAAATGTGGGACAACAATACCGGCTAATTGATAGACAAAACTTTGAAGCAATGTGACGCGGGCGCATTTGCGGGCGGTCCGCCACGACTGTTGTAATTTGTAACGTCTGTTGAGCGAACAAATAGAAAAATGTGTTCATGTCGACGTCACACGCGAACAGCATAGAGGCTGATGCGTTTTAGTTAAAGAGATGGCATTACGTAATCGTATGTTTACTGAAATATTGAATTGTATCATCCAATTAAATACTAATATTTTATCATTAACAACGATATTCATCAAATTAGTGATTGCAAAATTACTTGTCACTTATTAATTGGTTTCATTTTTCCGATATCACTCCGTTTCCTTGTAGGGTTTATTTAAAACGGGTCTTAACAAATCGTTTTGCATCTGTTACGCCTGCGCCCGCGACCATGACCTACGCGTGAATATAAAGAGCCCGTTAATCAGTTAACATCGACAATTACGGTACCTTAAATAATAATTTATCGTCGTCAAAAATATCACGTACATACCAATTCATGAAATACGATATAATAGGTAATAAAATAAAATGGGCTTTAAATGTTTTAATGGGTTATAATAAGTCACGGTTATTTTATCATTGTTGATTCAGTTTTTAACCATAAAAAAATGCTATGTTACAATATTTACTTATTTATTTAAGTGTATCTTTAAAAATCGTTATTGTTAAAAAAAACATAATGAAGGTTACGCAAAAATGATTGATGAATGTACAAGTACATTCGAGAAAGTACAACAACCCATGTATCCTTGCCAGTCGACAGAGGTTTGCCTTCAAAACCATATGAACGGAAGCGCAAATAAATTTTATTGCTCAATAATTCTTCTAAGACCATACAATTAAAATATATGACAAAACAATGTATATGAGTCGTTACGTGCCACTCACCCATTACTCACGCCCTTGTTATGATTTGTTATTCGAATATGATATTGACCTTTAATATATTATATTGTACAAAACGACACGGGAAGGTTGTAAGAAAACAGTAAAAGCGAAACATCTGTGTAACTCACAATAGTTAGATTTGCACAGCGTTAACAATTCCGAAGGCCAGTTACGCAAATCGCATTTTCACTTGAACGATTCGTCACGGTTCAATCTGATCGAGGGCTAGGAGTTCGGAGACACGATTGGCTAAGATATATACCGTGGTAGGTGCTTGTGGGTGTAAGAATTTATGTCAATGAGGTTTGAACGATATTATATATAGGGTTCCGTTTTGTTGTCATTGATTGAAGGCTTGTAATTAATGTCTACCTTAAAAGAAGGGACTGTTATCGAAGATTACAAACTACATGAGAATTTAGTAACGTAGATATTATGACGCGCAGATTTTAAATTTAATTTATATTTAATGCAAGCAATTTATTAACTTCTTCATCGACTAAAAATGAACTATACATTAATTTCGATCTTGCAAAATAAATTAAAATTAGTGTATAGAGAGCCATGAAACCTTTTTATCAAAAAAATACATATTTATGTAAGAAAAAATCACAAAGATTCAAAAAAGGAAATGTAAATTCTAGAATAAATTTGTTTAATCTTTTCATTTACCCTAACCTAATAGTGAAGCAATTTTCACGACAATAAAGCAATTCTCTCAACAATATCTCAGGCGCTCAAGATACAATTTCAAAGTCCTCAGTCAATACAAGTGTAATGCTGTTTCCGTTTCGTAGAAACGGATTTGATATCCAGAATCACTCAACAAAAAAGATGTGTATCTGTCTTTGAAATTTATCGCTCACATTTATTCAATCTTGATAAGAATAAAACAATTTCGAAATGTTCAATGGATGCTTTGTTGCATTATTAAACATTGTTTATCGTAAGGAAAGTAGCATATTGAAATTTATTTAAGTTTTATTAGTAGTATTAGTATAGTTATGTTTTATTAATAAATAAAGAGCATATATAAATCACTTACTTTGCGTTTTAATATTGAGTTGGAAGTCAAAGAAAGGTTCAAACGGTGAGAAACACAAACGAGTAATATATAGGGGAAAATATTTATAACAAAATTATTCAAATAATATCATCTAAAAACTAATATGTTATAATAAATTATTACCTAAACTAATAACATTTATCACCATCTTACATAGTAGACGGATATTACACACGATAAGACAAACCAACAAACCTATTTATGGATATCAAATCAGTCTACGATCGCAGCTTATTATATTATTTTACATTATAAAGATATAGGTATAGATATAACATTACTAAATCTCAAAAGTTTATCAATAACAATACAAAAACGATTGGAAAGACATTGTGACTTACTTTGATTTGTAGGCAACGAAAATTCAGCAACAGATATGAGGTATGATCGGTTTTCATAAATATTTGACTCAAGGTTCCAAAGTTTAACAAAGATGGCGCGGAATTTCATTAATATATGATCAAATAACACCGTACCTTTCCTCTTATCCGGCACGAGCAGGGTCTGGCCAGGGAATATGAACTGCGTCGCGAGACGGTTCAGCTTGGTCAGCTCTGAGGGCGTGGTGTCGAAGCGAGCTGCCAGTGACGTCAACGTGTCGCGGTCTCGCACCTGACATAATATGTTAAATGGTATTAATTGCCTGTTATCGTTTTAATTTTAAGTACTTAAGTTAATTTTGAGTACGTAAGCAAGTAAGAATGAACATTTGAAAAACCGAAAGCTTTTTCAGATTGAATTTTCAGAAATTATGACAGAATAGATAGTCCAACTTCCCAAACGATTTCCTTATTTTGATTAATATTTGTTATAAAGCCCCAGCGTACTTTAAGACATTCAATCGTTTTAATTATCTCAAATGAAACATAAACACAATGGGTTATTTATTGACTTGGCAATTCAGTAATTGCGGTAAAAACCTGAATGCTATTTGACAGAAGCATTCAGGTTTTTCCGGCAAGTACTGAAAATACAGGATAGATTTGCCTTTATAAAGTTGTGAAGCCTCCTAAAATAATTGTGATACGTGTAACGTTTATCAGTGTTAGGGTCGAACATGCTTCGGACGAATTGGGTCACCTCGTACCGCGGAAACTACCACACCTCCACAGACGATCGGCTTGATATAGCAGCATTGTGTTTCGTTCGCTTAGTGGGGGTGCTGGAGGCCTGTATCTTTTTCCTCACCCTTCCCATTCCAATCCTTAATTCTCGTCGTTCCTTATGCTTTACTCCTTAAAAGCGGTCAACGCATTTGCAGCGGCCCTACCTCTGCAAATGTTACTGGGCAGTGGTGATCGCTTACAATCAAGCGAACTATCAGTTTCCCGATTTACGTAAAAAAAAGTCCAAGTCTCTTTAAATAAAAAATAACAGAACCACTCTGTTAGAGCTGCATAATTGACGAGTTGACGGGGTGACCGTGAGATACGAGGGTACAACTTGTTATAGCTAAAGAACATCGACTTTTAAAGCGATGGAACTTCAAAGCACTTTGAAGTCCTTTGCAATGTACATTATGACCAATGGATATGTTTATATGTAACATCGTTGTTTATGCCACTCATGCGTCAGCACGAGCTGAGGTTTACTGCATGAAAAATTTGGATGTAGTATTTTCCTGTATGTATTTAGAAATTAATAGATTCTCTTGTGTTTGATGAATAGGTTTTTCAATTACTTCAAAGGTAGAATTGCACTTATTTGAATTCATTATTATTGCTATGGCTATCGTCATTAAAAAGATTTTCTTGTTTTAATATTAATGTGAAATGTATTCTTTCATTTCAATATGCCAGTAAATATCATTTTATGAATTATTTCTTAATGTTATACAATCAGGTCGAAAGAAATACGAAAAGTGAAGTGAACTTTAAGAGGTACATGCTTCTGCTCAAACAATATATCTGATTAAAAACAAACAAACGATATAACGGGTCACGTTACTTATGGGTGTACGTATTGATCGGATTATGTAGGACAAATTAATATAATGATATTAAAAGATTACCGTGTACGTCATCGTTTTAATCGGGGGTGGGGGAGGCAACCGCTTGGCTTGCTCGTCCTCATCTGAAACAATATAATATTTTGCTTACATTATGCACATAAAGAAAAACCAAATATCTCAAAATCGAATCATCCCACCTTCGCTTCGACATAAATATTGTTTCGTCTTATTTTTGATAAGGCAAAGTGTTAAATTTTAATTTAATTAAGTCTTAGGTATCAGGTTGAATTTTGACATAAAACATTTTAATTACACCTACGCGACATTCTCAATAAACATAATAAATATGCATTTCGGCTTAACATTTGCGACACGAGGTATCCTATTCAATTTCTCATTGCTTTCGCAATCGACACGAATAATGGTTCTGCTTTTAAGTGCTGATTAAATACACGTCCTGCGAAACAGGAACGATCTCTTGAATAAGTAATGGCACTTATTTGGATATCGTTTGAGTTTTAGGAAACCATCGTGACATTCATAATTCACAGGAACGTACTTTATCCACACTGTGAATTTTATTCGTTTAATCATTCTGGCAATAAAAGATCACTAACCTCCATTCATGTTCAGGTGTTATCGCAGTCAGTTCTTCAAAGAGAAATGCATTACGTTTTACGTACTTTGAGCGAACACCGTAAACGTTCATGTTGGTAACACTTCGATATAAACATGATCGTGACAAGCCATCTCGAAACTCAATCCAGCGTCAGTGCAATTAATGTTAGCGCTGAATATTGACAAAGGCGATTTGACTGAGGCCTGGCTTTGACACAGAAATCAATACAGCTGAACTTGACTGTATCGCTCAGGGTAGATCTACAGCTAACATTGCGTGCTCTGTCGTTGCGACAATAATCCTATTATGTACTTATGTCTTTTTTATACAACATTTCTATGAACTTGAAGATAATTTATATACGGTCATATTAATTTCAATTTATGTAGATGAAATTTGTATGATGCACATCTCCCCATATAAATTCTATCCGTTAAACACAAATGAATATTGCTTTTCATACATATATTTTATGACACTTCAAATCTACATTCAATACGTTAAAGTTTAGAAAAATACTGTCTTTCTTCCGAGCCATAAACCCATAAACTTCAGTCTAATAGAGTCGTATGATATCAAGATTAATACGCTGGCATTGCTCCAGTATAAATGTGCATATTATCGCGGACAATCTATAAAAGATCATTAATAATGATTTGGCAATAAATAAAGTTTACCATATTATTATCGATTTGGTTAACGGCATGACATCAGCGTCACATGCCTCCCTGAATAAATTCGTTACTCACGCGCAGTTTCATAAATCATCTTTGCATTAAATCGTGATAATTAAAATGAATATTCTGAAACGTCTGTCAGTATGTAAATAAACATCATAGACAAAGAGCTAGTAAAAAGTGAAAATTATATATAGAGCTTCAAACTTGGCTTAGTATGTACACCAACATAGATATTTTTGTTTTAAAGAAATCATTAATAAACTGAAATTATTCTTATTTAAACAATTATATTTATTAAAGTATAGAAAACATCAGACTTTTCTTAACAAAATCCCTTTTTTTCAACGAAAATCAAATGTGTTATATTCTTATATTTTTTGTCTGTGAGAAGGTATCAACTCCTTTTTACCGGCATTGCAGACTTTTAGTGGTTATAAAGGAGTACAGAGATAAAAATCTCAAAAGATATGTAGCACTGATAACCGACTTCTAAGGACTAAACCGGAGTCTGTCATTACATATTATTCTAGAGAAATATCCTGTTGAAATTTCAATCGTATCAATATCAATGCGAATGCAACGCATTTAAAATCATTCGGAAGCTTCAAGCCTATCACGCCAATTTTAAACAAATATTTTGGATAATTTTATTAATATAATTTACGTTACCGGGTACTAACTTTATGAGTGGCGTGTTTATTTATGAGACTGTGCCAGAATCCGCCTCATTCCGCGGCCGGCGATAACAAGTACCTACTGCTCCAGTGACATTGATATGAATAAATAAGAATTTTCCTATGTTTCAGTATAATAAACGAGTCTCGGGCCAGAGAGGAAGTTAAATTTATTTGTATAGCTGTGCGCTTTTGTACAGAGTTTCGAACTGAAGTAATGATTTATATGCTGTATAAATTATTATTCTGAGCTCCAATGGCATCAATGAATACAAACCTGAGCCAAGCAAATGTTTACAAAGTGAGATCATGATAACCATAAACAAATGGCAAATGTTTAAAATTTTACGATTATCTTGATTAAATAGGCGGGTAGTATTGATTTTCATGTACTTGCTTTGTAAACAACTAAAACAAATATTACAGAGTATTTTTTTCGAGAGTTTCTGAAATTAGTGGTGTTAAAGGCTAAATCATCACTTTTCGTTATACTAATTGATATTTACCTTTCTGTACAGCATCAAATCTTCCCTCGACCTTCGACCGTAGTGACTCCAGGTCAAAGGGTGGCGCGAATCCATGGTCCACTGAACGAC
This sequence comes from Zerene cesonia, assembly GCF_012273895.1. Taxonomy (NCBI): domain Eukaryota; kingdom Metazoa; phylum Arthropoda; class Insecta; order Lepidoptera; family Pieridae; genus Zerene; species Zerene cesonia. Next base: position 5,262,556 of record NC_052112.1, on the reverse strand, counting down.
TCTTCGACCTGAAACATACCATTATCAGTTAACATTCAGTGTTTACATTATTGCAGAACTAAAGTATGTTATTAGGTACCGATTTAGATTCATCTGAGCAAGATAAAAACCAAATCATAGATAAAACAAAAAAATTATATGGAACAATGTCAAAACCTAAAAAGATAGTACAGTGTTAACATAAACATTTACTTTGCCCACATATTTGCGTCATAAAATGAATAACACAATTATTTTAATATTATTTTGAAGTAATTTCGACTTGTAAATAAATGGGAGCAAGAGGTAAGTCATTAATTTAAAGTGCCGTCGCAGGCGCCACGAATCACGAGTAATGGTCCATGATGTTGATGTGCAAATTATTCAACTGTTAAATTTCGGGTGATTGCACGAATAATTGGCCAAAGTTAATACTAACGATCTAAATAACTTCCAAAGCATTGTTGACACAAATAAACATCTATCTTTACTTTCATATCCATCGAAATTACCAACTCTTATGATTTCAACAATTTTAATTAAATATTAGGTCAAACAACACTCACAAATATCTAGCACTAATAAAAAAAAGCGACAAACAGAAAATTAGCAGCATATAAATCTTAATGTGTACATTAACGATGCGAACCGCCTTCTTCACACTCGAGACTATTTTGTCGAGAAAATACAAAATAAATGAAATGAACGATACCTTTTGTATGATTGGTCGATGCTTTCGGCGCTTCTGGACAACTGCTGGGAAGCTCTTCTAGACCTGCATGCAACAAAACACAAGCTAATCACAGGCAGCGCATGCATGCACACATACTCAGATAATGAACAATTTTTTTATTAATGCAAAATAATGATGATACTTTGTAACAACAGACATACAATAGGGTCATAAAAATCGACCTTATGTATGGTTATAACGTGATTTATTCTGGATTGCTTAGTTTCAGAATTTTTATTCTGTCTGTCAATATCTGAGTAAGGGTACAAAAAAAATGAACAAGCTAACAAAGATTATCAATGATTAGCTCTTTTAAACAAGAGTAAAATGGCGTAGCAATATGAAAACTCATGCTACTAAAATTGTTTATAGCATTAAAATAAACAGTGTAAAAATATGTGCACTCGAGATTGAGCTAAGTGAAATTAAATTCGTGAAGATAATCGCTAGAAAAATGCTTCATATACCTAAGTGTAATAAACTACAGTTCATTGATTTATGCATTGATTACGAAATTTTACATTTTACGGTAATATTAAAAATGAATAAGCTCAACGCATGGTTTAAAGATGCGGAAGAACTATTTTCGAATGGTTCGTCTCATCCATCATGATCACAGTAATGGAAGCGAAAGCTAATATCATTTGAGCCTCAGATGTGTTACACGGTATAATAAATAATCTAAACTTTTCGAATATTACAATAATATAATTAATAACATTGAAAACAAACAAGAACTCGACATATGGATAATAAAAAAAAAATCTTCATTTACTGAGATTAATTTACTTATCAAGCAATAAATATTAATTAATTTTATTCCTTCATTGTACCTCATATAACATAGCAACTGTGTAGATAACGACCCATAATCACGATAAAATGAACTTATCACTAGAATCAATATTTTCGCTCCGCAGCTACTAGCTAGCCTAAATTATTAACAGTAATATATTTTGCCGCCGTACACAAGATATTCCATGATTAATAGCAGCTTTAACATGGAATAATAACAAACAAGATAGCACAATTTTGAATTACACATTACCAGCTAATTCTAAAGAAGTCTAACATGCTCAAATATTCTTTGATTATAAAATTGTCTATCACACTAACGTTTGCACTGGACTGCAGAGATTGTCCCTGTATGGTATTAATAAACTGATAAGTCGAATAGACCAATAAGATATTGAATCTATAATAATAATTATGCTTATATGCTTGGATTGTACATAAACTATGATATAAAAGCTATTAAGAGCTTGACCTAGCCCGACTCACAAAGTAGCCACTCAAGGAAGACCTACGTTGCTTCATTACGTCTTCGTTAAGCGAATTTTGTGCGCGAATGTGAAGAGATCTTGTTACATTGGAAGCCGCGCGAGCTAATCGCACAAGTGGTGGACGGAGGGCGCGTCCTTGACACTGGGCGTGACATTGCGCATATATATATTTTATACTGTATCTACTTTACCTACATTGTATCGCAAACATCTACCCTCTATTACATACAATATTTCCACTTTCACATTGAAAAAACATTATACTTTTTAACGTATCTTTGTTATGAACAAGTAACAATACTCGTAATGAAGTTATGACTGTTATTAATTTCTATTTGAACCTATGCATCATTTTAAGTGTTGTATTCGATGAATAATTTCAGCTACGAAATTATAAGCTGCTGTTTATTATAACGCGCACCTATTACAAATATACATAATACCAGATGCTGTTGTATTTAAAATATTGTAATTAACATAGTTCATTGAGAAATATAATCCCTGAGAAATTTTGAAAGAACAGAAAAATTTCAAAATTTCTAATTTATAAAGTATATCATTAATGCCATAAAACTAAAAATTAAATATAATCCCTATTTATATAAAAAAAAAACTCTGTCTTTCCTTCTTCACGTCTAAACCAGAGTCGATGGGAATGAAATATGATAATTTCAAATCCGAGAAAGTGCATAAGATAATTTTTACGTCAAGAAAGCGAACTGTGCGGTAAAATCCAAGTATGTCCTTATTTGCTTAGTTAAGCTAAACCGGGGGTGCGCAAAAGCTAAAGTACCTAACTAAAGTACTATTGCTTTCAATCACGTGGTACCCACTTAAAAGGATACATATATCATAATTGTGAAAGAGATCCATAAACAATCAATGATCAATAAAAAATAATGGCTGAATACAAATAGGTATACCTACACTACTTATAGTGGCATCGCATACAGTTCGACGGCCATTTGACACCAGTAGGGCAAACCATAGCAACTCTCGGAACTCTATTATCACACAGCTGAACAAACAGTTTCCCTTCCAGAGCCACACTTTCGCATTCATCGAGCGCCATGACCGTCAAACCAGTTGCACACTCAATAATACTGCAAGTTAAAGGCAGAGGACGCTGCGTTCGACGTAAATGAAATTTTATATATGTGTAAATGTCACATACCGACCGCATAATTGTCATGTTATTGCAAATATCTGTTTACATGGCTTGTAACGAGATAGGAGCGGATAATATAACTGCATATTAATAGCAGGTCCGACATAATACGAAACCAAGTTTCCTATTCCACGTAGCTACACGTATGGGAGATATGTAATGCATTGCATGCCAAGATCTATTATGCATTGATGTATTGGATACACGATGCATTATTAAATAAACAATAACAAGTCAATAAACTTCGGACACTGTTCATATGTGTTGTTTAATTCGAACATACATTGTCCATGTGAAAGTATCTTTGTACTGCAAAAAGAGCACGTATGTGTGCTTATAATAATTAAAAATAAAAATTTCAAAAACTTAATAATTAATTAGTTAAAAGATGAAATAACAAACCAGTACGCAATAAATGCAATATCAATAAAAGCCTGTCATAGTCGTAGTTGTAGATGTATGTAATTATAACAGAAAAAATGTAATAAATTTACGTTATAGCAATAGTATATTTAGAGCGCGATGACCACATCTCAGAAATAATTACACAACAATAATCAATTGCATGAGAAACATCATTATTCGATCAGCAGCACGCAACATTAAACACATAGAAAAAAATCATGTTATTTAATTCGTGTCGCTTGTACCAGCGACAGCAATTAAGTTCATTACTGAGACGTAAATAAAACAGCAGTTCCATGCCAATTGAAGCGATGTTCAGAGTTACTATAGACACTCGAGGAAGTTGGCACGATTACCGTATTGGATCTCAATCAAGCATTTATATGTTGTCAATAAGCAAAATGTACTCGGGTAATTGTTATCTGAGCAGATAATGGATTTAAGTGAGGAAGTGTTTAGTAACCTATTGAGGCGAGGTCGTTGGACCGCGCCGCTGCGGTTGCGAAACAGTATGGTGGCTACGCAGTACGAGCGCGAACGCATGTACATGTTACAAGCAAGACAGTTTGCCATTTCACAATTATTGAAGATAACGCACTGCATCTATCGATATTTCATTAAAACGAAAATTATAATATATATAAAGGCGTGAAGCAAAAAAAATTTACCCCTTTTTACGTAATCGCACAGATTGGTGGAGTATGAAATTTAGTATACTTATGGTAGTTCATTTATAGAGAACGACATTTTCTGAATAATGCATACAAATGGTGATTATATGGTGATTGAATATAAAAAACTTTACGTACAGAACTATGCGTTAAATACACACACATAAACACACATTTGTTTATAATGACAATGGTCGAATTTCGGTCACTGGGCAATCGCCCAAATTGATTACTTGTATGTGCATCCTGCGCTCATCCTTATTCAACAATTTCCATTTTTAAGGTAGTAATGTGTTTTATAAAAAATAAACAACATCTAAGTCCATATAAAATTTAAGCCCGTTCATAATGTACTTTGGTTGAAAAATATATATGCGCCCCGAATTTGTCACCCGCCCTTTGTTCCCTCTCCCACGTCGCACTTCAAAGCGCCATTTCATGTCGAGACAATGTGTATAGGTAGCTATCGATAGTATTTGCTTAGGTTTGCATATAGCTGATCGCAATTTAACCTACACTTTATTAGTAGGATACAAAATATGTAAGAATGTAATAATGTTTTTTATCAATCACACACGGATTCAGCACAAAATATGACTTGAATTAAGAAAAATTTTCAACAGGGGCTAGGAACAGCTAGGCTATTAATAAAAATACAGACAGCTGTGTCAGGCGATGCGATCTTATTGGTGCCATAATAAAAGACCCCTCCGATCTTTTAAACACTATCTGACGTATGAGCCAGTGCATATGAATAATTAAAGGTGAATTGTAATAACCATCAAGGTGGAACGTACAAGTGGTTGCGGGTCCATATTACGCGTGCCTACTCGTATACCTCGAAGATGCCGTAACATCGAATTACCAGCGCCAGTGTTGAAAGATGACAGACTACTTTAGATATTATTTTGAATGCAACGTAACTTTTGCAAAAACTAATTATTAGTGCGTGAGTAAGTGACATTAGTGGTAATGGTATTAACTGCTTCAATAAAATTATTATGTAAAGTGAAGAAACAGGTCGTTAAGAGTTAAGAAACTTTCCCATTATGCTTTCCGAAAGAATTAACCACTTTATTACGAAATAGTTCATGGATTTATTAAACTGTACGGATTTTAGTTATCAGTGCAGCTAGGTACATAATAATAGACTAATGTCTTAGTAAGTTATTAAGATTTGCAATGAGTTTTAAAATAAAATTACAACTGGAATAACACATAGGCAACTTTATATCTTACGCGGCGCTTTATTATATCTAACACGACTTACACGGGTGAGACCGCGTGGCGCAGTTAGTTATTTAATTTTTTTAAGAGTGAACAAGATAAGGTATAGATGTATATGGATACAGTAATTGACCCCAAACGCGTCGTTGTATTGCACAACCGACACATAAAGAAACTTAATGTACCACATTAATGCATCGCCATACAAAGGTGCATTAAATTATATAGTTTGCAAACTATTCAGAAACAGTCATACATTCAATTGTAAGTGCTCGACTGTGTAATAATCATTCAATCGTATGCTTGAAGCAAAGTACCAAAACATAATCGTGTGTGATGGAAGCATAAAGTTTACAAACTGACAAAGAGATGTGTCCTTATTTCTTTGTTCTTACTACGCGACGCTATGAAAGTTCCATTCATAAAAATATGAGTACATGTATGAATACGATTATTTACGATGTCTGAACGTTAATGTATGTGTGGATTAAATTAAATATGTAGTTGGAATTAGTGTAATTGGATATTGAGGCTCAAAGGACCAAATTGAATGGTTTTGCGGTGCATTCAACCGTAAACTAAAATTTACTACGCTCCAACTACTTACTGCCGATTAAATTTTGTTCACAAATAAAAATCTGAATAAACACAAATGATTCATACGAAAACGTTAATTGTTAGTTATTAGTAACAAAATACATTAAAATTGTAAAATACGATACGATACCAAAATTGCAACGGCAAAATTTTTACTGTGCAAGAAGACACGTTGTATGTCACAAAAAAATCTTGAATCCACTTTTTTACATTCATTATTAATGAAATCACTAGAACTTTTGATTGATCTTGCCAAAATGTAAATCAAAACACTGCAATTTTATCAACGTTCTCAAAAATGGCGGAGATTTCCCATTCAATCTACACGTCCGCCGATCGTATAAAACCACCGAAATTTTTGTATATTCTTCCAGTGTGTTCTAATACAGACTAATTTAAATTGTTGTATGTCATCTGTGTTCTGTGATATACTAAAATAATAAGGTAAATTTATTTTATATGAATTTTAGATTAACCCATGTTAAGGAAAATATTATATTGTGTAAGTCATATGACGTTTTCTGTTGACGTTGACGCATGATAAAGTTTTAAAGTTTCAATTTATTGTCACCAAGGCCCAGACCACAGTCATACCAAAAAATAATATAATAGAATAAATAATTAGAAATTTAAATACAATAATTAAAAAAACAAAAAGCAGTGGTGGCTCAGTGGTGAGAACCTCGGACTTCAAAATCGATAAGTCGAGTTTCGAGACCGAGCGAGTGTGCAGGAAATAAATTGTTCAAAACGGTGAAGACAACATTTTGAGAAAACCGGCATCTCCAAGAATCAAAATTTCGACGACATGTGACATCTGCAAACCGTGCGAAGTACGTCGGGTCAGCTAGTATATATTTTATGTAAAAACTAAACTGTATCCTCTATTGTAAGATTTATACGGTAAAAAAGGAGTAAATTGATATACGAAGGCTCACGTTTTTCAACAATCCTGACAAGATCTTAATCATTTTAGAAACTCAATATCAGAGAAGATAATCTTTAATATTATGATCTAATCGCTTTGTCTGAAAAACTATTTATCTAATCCTTTTCAGTCGTATTGTTCGTAGTATAAGTTCATAATAAGAGAACGATCGGTTATATTCCGGGCAAAATAAAACAAATCTCTATATAATAATACAATATTCATCTTATATATAAAATTCTCGTGTCACAATGTTAGTCTCTATACTCCTCCGAAACGGCTTGACCGATTCCTCTGAAATTTGGTAAGCATATTGGGTAGGTCTGAGAATCGGCTAACATCTATTTTTCATACCACTAAACGATAAGAGTAAGGCAGAACAGCGTTTGCCGGGTGCAGCTAGTTTTGATATAAATTATTCGACAACTCACAAATTCTATGAAAAATATAAGCAACCTGTAGACAATTGTTTTAATCAAACATTATAACGACATAAAGGGAACGGTGAATTTTTTTAATCTGGCGTCATATAACATAAAAAATTAGTCTCCTACTCCTATCAGTATGAAGTTTTTATCACAAGCGAGTGGCATTGACGAATGTCGCGAGGTACGCTCATCCATCAGCCGACTGCTAATTGCGGAGCTTCGCAATTAGTCCAGTGTCGTCCACAAACAAGCACAATTGATGGAACAGAGGGTAAATAAACATCTATTATAAATGTACTAATTTATAAACACGTTATTATTTTATTCTCGTACTTTAATCTCGACTCGGTATCTTCGTGCTGCCGATTATTATTGTAATCGGATATTTATTCTGAAATATTCTGAAGACACGTGAGTGATATTATCACTCTTAATTACTATAATTAATTTCAATATATTGTTAAAAATACATATAAGGTGTATTTGAACAGAAAAAAACAACTAAGTAACCAAGCAGTCATTTTATAATAATAATATAATTTACTTTAAGCTATATCCTGTATCATCTTAATACTACACCTGTTTCAATGATAGATTTTTTTATAAGGGCAGGTAAGCAGATAATCAGTCTCGTATGCCCTGCCACATCGGTACTTTAATTTATTGGAAGTCTCCACTGGGAATCGAACCCTAGACTAAACTGTTTCCACACCTCAATAGCAAGGAAGTCTTAAACTGAATTTATTTATTGCTACATGCATTCAGGCTCGCTGCAATATATAATCCAAAAATGTAGTAGCAACCAACTATTAAAATAATTTGTAGTCATTAAAATGTATACGTACAAATCTAATTATTTCCGGCAAGAGTTTAGAAGAAAATACATATACAATATTCACATAACGCAATCACTTCATACATCTCGTAACCAGTCCAGAATGCGGCCGTCCTTGTTCGAACCACATTGTGACCACACTCAGGCAAATGGGTCAACTTCTATCCGTATTTATTCGGAAGGAAGCATTTAATCTTGATATACAAGTATTCTGCTAATGGTTCCGCCTACTTCAAAGTGTTTATTGGCTTTATGTATAATAATTAATAAACCATATAAAATATATTCAATGAAAATCGTGCATACGGCGCTATCTTCCGCAAATACAACAGGTGCAATTCTATCACGATCGCTTCAAGCTCACAATAAAATATAAATATGTAGGTAAACATCAATAATCATATTTCATTTTACTAATTGCTCTAGACTCGTTTCCCGAGTTATCATAATTACTGCAACGGCAAAAAGTCACGTGAAAAAAACGAGTTATGTATTAATGACTTGCATTGTCCGTGCTGTTTAACATAGCACTAAAATGTGATATATTATATTGTTTTAAAATTGTAAATAGTGCATGTAATTGAATGCAAATATTTATTGCTGCGCCCTTGTTAGGTATTTTTCTATTGAAACAACATATAATTTCCAAGAACCAAATTGTTTTATTATGGTGACTAATTTCTTTCAAGTCTTTTCTTTTCAGTATTTGCCATAGAATGAATTTGATTCATATAACAAAGAAAATACCTAAATCAATACGATACATATCCATACTCCAGTTAAAATCCTACCTATACAATAAATAATATGAAATGGAAAATATTCGAATGGCGAGGCACAATGGGGCTTCGATGTAAGCGACACTTAGAAAGGATTTATGATACGAATGCTTCGCTCTGATAGCCGCTGTTTGTAACAAAGTATTTCAAGGTGTGGTTCGGCTTACGTTTTATTGTAATACTTTCAAAGGATCCTACGAAACGCAAATATTGGCGATCTCACACCAGTAATCGAAATGAAAATAAATAATCGTCTTCAACACATAATATTACCTATGTATTTAGAAAAAATGTGTCTATAAATTTTAAGTTTAGGTGAAGGTAATACAATTGTTGACATTACAATTAAACGATTAAATTGTTTTCAATTACAAGAATGTTCAAGATGTGGGAGAAGTTTTATAATTTATTTATATTAATCATTTATACTTAAAATTTTAATGATATAATAAGTAGGCAATGATAGACAACGATACATCAAACAATTGTGTTTTACTGTTAAATAAACTGGCAGTATATATAGCACACAAATTCGGCCTAGTGTCTATGTTTGAACATTATAAACCTCTCATTGATTGTCTGGGTCACGCAAGTAATAAGTTGGAGCTAGCGCATGAAATATTTTAGTCTTACCTATAATAATAATAAAAAAGAAACATAAATACAGCAACCAGAAGGAAAATAAAAGATCATTTAGAAGACAGCAATGTTTAACAGGAACTATAACATTACGTCCGTCATCGCGGCCGGACAGAAATAATTTCTCTTTCGCGACGTATACGTCAGTATTATATTTTACAATCGCAGCGCAGACAAAATATATTATCATCAGAGGCACGTATGAGGCGTACACTTCGTCTGCTAATGTTTTACAATAATAATAACTAAAGATTTAGTTAGGACGTGAATGTATCGTGGAGGCGGGGCTGGCTGATGGCCAAGCGTTGGTAAACATAAGGAATTCTATTTTGTAAACACGCATAATCGCGCTTGCACAATCGTAAACAGTGTAATAGCACAATACTAGGATTAAGGAAAGGATTGACTGAATTATGAAACATATTATAATTAACGTTACAGCTGTAAACAGTTAGCAGGTACGTGACCTACGTAACGTCGCTATACATAGTGATTCACTATAGATACGTCGATGATGACTAATTTTTTTATAAAAGCATGTTATAAATAATATTAAATCTCTTTCTCCGTATTTACTCAACAATTAAATCTATAAATAGAACGTCTATGTAAAATTAAATAAAAATATTCATATTTTTCAACTGTACAATCACAATTGCTATAACCTCCTTGGTGTAACGGTAAATAGTTGACCTATTGTTCATACATTGACCTAAACACAAGGTTATAACAACAGTCCTAAAGGTGGATTAGAAGCGAATATATTAAGCCCTATTGCTATACATCGCGTGGGCTTCCTTAAGCTCCTTTTATTAAGACCAGCTTAAAATTAATCTATTTAAAATAAAAATAGAACGATTTCACAGTTGTTTATATAATTTGCATAAACATAGATGAGTTGATTATATGGAGACCTATAATTTTTAAGTCATAATAAAGGACAATTTAGAATTAAAACAACTATTGCATAATGTTAAATGTTGTTTCCTTTAAAATAAATAAAGTGGCATATTTATGTGATAATTCATAATAATAAAGAATAAAAGCAATGCATTTATATTAGCATTACTTTTATTCTTAACTAGGAACTAGAACTAAACTAGGATGATGCTTGTTGCTTACATAGGTACCTACGTCAAAATGACTAGCGACGCGGTTGCCGAAGAAAAATGAAAGCAATAAAATAAAACTTACAATAAGTGTCACGTAAATTTTTAAAACAGACAAGATGATGTGAATAGGTATAGAAGAACAAAGGAAAAGGTGAACGTACGATAGCGGAAATAAATGGAGGCCACATTATGATGAAATCATTGTGAGTTGTGACGTAGCAACACCATGAAGTAACTGCAACTCACATAAAACTTTTCAACGCTCACTATCATTTATGAATACGAACGTAATCGATCGTTATCGCCCACCGCGCATAAATAATTCAATAATAAATATCCGAACTTTATTTGGTTTAATATTTGCGGAAATGATTTTTACAAGTGGGCGTCGCTTTATGCAAATCGCGAGCAAATATGCTAAGATTATGATACGCTTTCGACCTTCACTAAGCTGAGTAATCCGGATTTAATATGAATAAAATCATATTGAGTCAGTGTTTTATGATAGTAAAATATTTTCTTTAATATGATTAATTAAATATGTGAGTTCTGAGGGGTAGCATTGGAAAATAACCGATTTGAGGTGTTGCGTTTAAGGAATAAATAACATTCGCTAGTGTAAAATAAAGCATGACCCAACTACCTACCACCCATACGAACGTTACCTTCTATATCATTTTATTGCAATCAAGTAGGAGAGGAAGAAGAGAGAGAAGGTAAGGATATAGTGTTTCCGTGACTAAAAGTAACAATAGTACGTGATAGCCATAAGGAGACAGTAAATGATTCAAGGTGAAAATATCGTGTTTTGCAAATTACACGAATACCCTCGTTAAAACGCCGGACACGTTTTAGTCGAAGGCGTCCAAAGAAATCGTGAACCAGCTAAATTTAATATAACATAGTGCTAATAGAATTCGAAGATGGATCCAAGTCATTAATTCAAATAAATAATATTGTTTAGTTACTTGTTATCTACAATGTGTATCTCCGTTTATTCGGAACATAAAAATACGATGTAAAACTATTTGTATTGACACAATTCTAACACGATAACTATTCATATGACAGTAAACAAACGTAAACTTATAACATCAAGAAATGTCACGTCAGATGTCTCATACATTGCGTGTCATTTGGAACACGGAACAATTTTAGGTACATAGATATTGCTTAAAAGAATTATCGCAGTATCAAATAAACATAATCGTATGTGTACGTCGGTTATGAAACATGCGTGAATTATGTTAACTGGTAGGTATTAATTCGTAACATTATCGAGAGAAGAGAACCCACTCCTAACGTCTATAGTTTAAACAAGAGTGAAAGTCGATACACTGTGTCGATTGAAGACGGAATTTATCCAAAATAACTTATAAATTGTTAATACGTGCTAGACCAAGTTTAAATAGGAGGTAAGAGCTTTCAAATAAAAGAAAATCGGTTCACCCAGTAATAAGCTATGGGGTAACAAACACGAAATACATTCGAATTGATAATCTCCTCCTTCTTTTTTTTGAAGTCGGTTGATAAAATAAATAAATGTATCAAAATTGCCCAAGTTCGATTCGCGTCGCAATCTAACAATTATTTATGGATAAAAATATTAATCATAACTACATATTATCCGAAACCAATCTCGGGTTTCTAAATAAGTGCGAATGTTTGTTTGTTGGTTTGTTCGACCGATTTTATGATATGGTTTATGATCTATTGGGATAGTTATTAGTTACTTTTTATTGCTGTGAAGGAGATGCTTCACATTCCCAAATGAAATTGCCACTGACAACGCAATCGAAGCCGCTGACAGAAAGCTATGTATATACATACATATATAATCATGAACTTTAAAACTCACTCACACTCCTAATTAAAGCAGCCTTTCAAAAGAATTAGCTTGTAATTTTTTTATTGCGAATAAAAATAGACAAAAAACATCGTTTGTTAGAAAATGTATTTAGAATTGTAAATAATATACTGAAATAGATAAATATACTGTTTGTGAAATAATTAAAAATAAAAGTGAAATAGTATAAAGCAAAATCATGTCAAAACTTAATATACTGCACATACTTTTCCACAAATCATTAGAAAGTGATATAAATCATCACAAATCAGTAACAACATTTAAAACATACATAAGTTATTAAAACAACATGTAAGGTAGGTAAATTTAAAAATTATTAGCCACGAAAGCGCTGAGATACCCTATACTTAAATATTGTAAATAAAACCGACTATTGAGTAAACGCTAGGTCAAGGGGATCTAGTTTTATGGTACATGTATGTATTTCCATTCTAGTCCCATATGCATTATATACACTCAACCCTACAGAAATGTGAATGAATCATACATTATTCACGAGAGATTCTTTCTAGAAATGCATCGTGGCTTATGAAGTTTATTTTAAGTGAATAAATAGCTTATATAATTGATTTGCATTTTGAAATCAATAAAAACTTCCGCTTTACAAAATATAGGTACCTGTTTTTTAACATGTTGTCTGGAACAAAAACATTCCACCAAGAGGGCCGCTTTTGCCGTATATAAATCGATGGTTCGCCTTCTTCATCTGTATCATTACCACCGGATTTTCGTCTCTTTTTACGTTCGAGTTGCAATCGTGCTGCCCAAGACCGTCTTCTGCCTTTTTCACTGGGTCCGTAGCCGTCAGTACCAACGGGCACGGCCAGCGAGGCGCGGCGGGGCATATCCGGTGAGGGACCGTCAAATTCGGTGAGTTTTCTGTATCTCTCGGCAAACGTTGCATCCGAAGCCCTGCGCCCATTTGACACGGATGGCGAAGGCTTATTTAAAATCACTAGTTCGACGAAAGCTTCATCGTCGTCTGGATCAGGATTGAAAGGTTCGTCGCTGAAGCGTCTTGGGGTTTCATCGACTGCCTCTTGCAAGCTGGCTAGGGGCAAACTCGGCCGATGTGCGCGCAAGCCGCGAGGCAATCGATTCGGACGGCCCTGCAGCCGAGCCAACGCCAAAGGGACCGGCGACTCAGTTAATGTCGGCTCACTGCCACTCATTTTGGATGTCTCACTGGCACTCACTGGTCACTGATACTGAACGTTATGTAGTACGATAGTTAGCCATTTACGAAAAACATTTTTCTCGGCTACGATTTCAAACTTACTAGTAAATAAACCTGTAATGTTCAATAACTTATTTTAACTCACTTTTTATATAATTGTTTCACGCGCGCATTCCTGTTCTATTATATTCAGCTAATAAGAATCGGCAAAAATAATGTGTTATTTATTTTAGACCACAGCAAAGGTCTTAACTATAACGCTTGTACCTTGACATTAGCCTTAAGAGCATAGTATTGTGCTACAACCTGTTTTAATAATATGGTGTCGCATCCATAAGTTGCATTTTGATGTTTTATATGATCGAGATAATTAAGAGTTCTGATATACTTACATTAAAGATTAGATAGAGATTTCAGACAACAAAATTAGAAATTGTATTCGTTAACAGTTTGTCGTCTCAATCAAATAACTTGTAAATAGAAAACATCTATATAAATGTATCCGATGACTCAATTGGTTGTCTAGTAAATATTAACTGGTAGTATCATAGTTAACAAGTATAGGTGCCATATAAGCAGGTGCAGCTTTCGTAACTGCATAGTCGTCATCGCGCGGCTCGCTCCGGGGAAAGTTGCCACCGACTCGTAAATAGCTGTCTCACGCTACTACGGTCGATTTCATTATCATTTCTGTGCGAACCTTTGGTGAACTTATAGACCTCAACAAATTTAAAAAATGGTCCTATAACTTTTGTTAATAACCCAACCACTTCTGACGTAGAAATTGGTCCGTTGTATGACATGTGCTCGCTTAAAATAGCTAGAAAAACAATCAGTTGTTGCGTCCAACGTATTCTATCAAGGTCGCGCTTCAATTCAGTTTATTAATTGACACTCGTTGAGTTTATAAAGCGCATTCATTATAATAAATATTTACTACTATTAATTACCGAGCCAATGAACTACGCGCAGCAACGTACCACACAGCCAATCAATACAAGTAATTAATTACATCATCATATGTGCCGTTTAGTGTAATCCATGATTATACCTGCCACACGTGAAATATCGTATAAGATAGTTGAGACGTTTTATTGATTAGAAAGTTACAAATGACAGCTTGCAATCGATAAATCCAAGTCAAGGAGAGCAAAACGTAGTTTGTCTTTTATTAAGCAAAAAAGTGGCTACTTGTGATGTGTGTAAGGCAAGCAACATAGTTACGTCAATCAACCGTCGGCGTCGCGGGAAATGACCAATGTCGTTGAAGAGTGGCCTTACTTTGCTCCGATGTGCCCCTGCGATAGACTTTAAAGGTTTCATAGATCTCATAGTTCAAACATAGCATTACGCAGATCGCTGGTAATTCGATACAAACTATGTTGGCAATTGAATATGGAATAGTCGTGAAAAAGTTAAACGATGATTGATGAATGACTCGATTCAATGAACGACATAAAACAACATTAAAACGCAATTGAATCTTTTGATGTACTCGGATGTTTACAGTTTTTACAAATTAAAGATTTTTGCAATCGTTGATTTGATAAAGAGTCGATCGAATCCATCACTTTTACATTAGATTTCTATTAATATTGCAGTCTGGAATTTTCCGTTTCTAATACAACTATTATATATCTATCTATATTATATTAAATTCGCATCATACTACACGTGCACTTTGTACCAAATTCATTCAGTTTATTTTTTCAATATAACGAATAACTTCTATCAAATCTGACTACAGAAAATTAAATTAACACTTCAGAAGTAAATCAAACGAATCGTTATAAAACCGCAAGTTTGCGGCGAGCTGGTTGGCGGCCGGCGGCCTGCCTTTTCAATGAGCGGTCTTGGAGTAAAATTATAATGGTCGTCTTATGTATGCCTGTACACGACAACGCCGATATTCCGAGTAGACAAATCATTTAGAAACGTTACGCAGCTTACGGTAATGGCCTGTCTGACGATAAAGCACGCACAATGGATTGTAAATGTTGTGCTGTTCCATACTTAACTCACGTTGCAACTACGCATTAAAATAAAAACACATACTTATATAATTTTTATAACGTTCACTATTTTCAAGGTTTCTTACGTAGACCTAGAAAAGTTGTTTTTATTATTCTTTCACAATGTTGTGTTTGCTAAATTAATTTCAGTTTTCCAGCCAATTTTTGTTTCAAGGTCGTTGTCGTCTACACGTTGTGACTTTACACATACATATACAGTTAAAAATAGTTTCATCACATCTTGTTAAAGTCGCAACAACGCAAATATATAATGATACAATTCAGCATAAACCTGATTATTTCAACTTAACAAACTGTATAACAAAAAACATTTCATATCGTGACTGCTTTTTGTTTGTCGAGCTACTTTAAATCGTCATGACGTTCATAAAATAAATTAAGAACTCTGAGATAAATCAACATCAAAAAGAAAAATAAAAAAGCAATACTTTTATGTACCACAGCTGTTACTTTTATGTTGTTATGTTACTTCTATGAGCGCTCATTATAAAAATATAATTTGACCAAACTGATATATGAAATTTTCATTATATGGAAAATTACATCACCTCTTTACGTGTACGATAAACATGAAACCAGAAATAAACTCAATTAAATGTAAATCAAACAAATACGCAAGGCATTATTTGACGAGTGTATCTCCTGAAAGGCAAACAGCTTCCTCTTGTATTATACGGAATAGTTTATTGAGAGCAAAACGTGATACACAGATACAATAACACGCTAACAAACAATGTATCACACGATTGCGACCGTAGCATATTCAATGAGAAGACGCAGTACGAAGCAGAACACGGAATACAGATTAATTGTTTACCACAATGGACTGACATAGGACAAAGAAAATATCACAGTCGTTACGTATATTCATTCCTATAAAGAATAGGAAATTAGCTTTGGACGATATAAAGTATTGACTAAGGAAGTTAGTAGCCAATTAACGGGCGTGTTCGTTTACAGCTTATTGAATAGAATTGCTTGAATTGCTGTTGTTATTACTGCGATGGTCTTGCTATATTTAAATTCTTATGCGCAATAATGACATGTATAACTTTTACATTAATTTGGATTTAACTAGACACACAAGAAACTAAACTTTCGTCGTTTATTATATTTTATGGTTCAGTTCATTATACGACACGATAAATGTTACACCGTCAATTACCTGAAAATACTTGTATAATTTATTTATTATTCATTTATTGCCACCACAGGTAAATATTGAAAGGTATTCATACTGCATACAAATAACTTCCTGGAGGAGCATGTAAAGGGCCGTCGAGAATTGAAACAATACCAACCACCCAATATGGAATCTTTGTTTAAGCATTTATATTCATCATTATCCAACATTCCTTATGCAGTTATGTACATATGACCTGTATTTTTATATAATTAAAATATATAATATTTATTTCGCTTTATTAACATTTCTAGACTATTTAACCCTATACCTATTCACATAGTCGACACTTTGTATCGTTCACGTGTAAAATAATAAATCCTAACGGAACATCAGGCCAACGTTCACTAAATGCGAGGTGACAAAAAAACCATTACTCGCAATAGAAATTGGAACACAATTCGCGGACAATGTGAACACCCTCAATACGGTATCGCATAAACAGTTATGAGGAAAAGAACGTGACATAATAACCAACAAAACATGTACTCGATGTATCCGACCCGGGTCCGCGCATCGAGAATTAGGTGTATAATTTCAAAGGCTTCGAATTATCTGGTAGGTTTCCAAATCATGAATGTAATATACGATAGTGCAAAAATAACTATGGAACCTTTGTGTATCCGCAAAGTTCCTGTTTAATATTTACAATGTGCATCCACATCATCGCTTGAATAAACGATGATGAGCTATTAATATCTTTTCAACGTCTATTTTAAAGTATCACATGAATGATTAAAATAGGTTAGGTAATCCTGGGTGAGACATTAATGTATAAGAAGGTATATTTGAATTTGTGTACCTACGACGTTAGTAATTATTTTCATATAATCAATGTTTAACTAAAACGTCGCAGCATTATTTTAAAGATAAGAGAGGCTGGTTAAATTTATAGAATCATACTATAATATTATTACAAGGCGACAAGAGTTGTTATGGTATGTTTTATATTATAGCAAACTACTTCTCACATTACACTGTTTCAATTCTTGTTTATATGCAGAATATATTAACTCAATTTTAATAAATAAGGTATAATCTGCAACGTGTGTTATAAATTACCATATTTTTCCATTCATAAAATGTAACACAGTACTAAAATTTTAAAAATATATATTTTTACACTTCAACGGTCTTACGATATACTAAAATAGCTACTAGGTAGGCGTATAATTTGAAGGTGTAATATTTTAGCATTAGAAATGTGAATATTTATTTCTCCAGTTGTTAACATTTTTTAAATGTTAACTTAAAGCTATCAAGAATTGTCATTGCCATTGTCACAAACAATCGAAATTTTACTTCTAAAGCTGCCTATAATATGTTGTTAGTATGCACTAATGCACTTTGGAACGAGCGTCATAACATGACCGCGATATAACGTGGAATATGTGGAAGATACTTTGGGAATATTCCCAAATTTGCAACTGCTACAAATAAATCTCCGAAACCATTCTCTGCATGCGCGTCGTCCTCATTCCGCGAAACGAAATAAACCAAAAATATATGAACTTCCCATCATAAAAGAAAACACGCTGAAAGAATTCTATTCACATAATACTACATAGAAAGTAATTGCGAAAGCAGTTTCTTCAAATGAAACGTTTCTTGGAAAATGTAATATTCTTCAATAATGCTTTTAATTAGGAAAATGCAATCTTTCGAGATTTTTATTTAGACTCCCAAGAATGTGCTTATTGTGGGAAGATTCTAGAACAATTTCGACGATAATAAAGAGGATGAATTTAATTAATGCATTTTTACTGGTTGCTTAAAAACAGGAGCGTTTTCTTATGCGTTTCAAAATCAATGTTCGAAGTAGGTAAGTATAATAAAATACAATTTCATTCCGTCAGAACTATTTACGATCTCGAACACAAAATACAGAATGAGATGCAGATTCGCATTCTTTTGTTGACAAATTGACTTGAAATAGTTTAGTCGTTACACATAATGCATTAATAATGTGTAAAAAGACAAGCTTAATGTCACTTAACAGGTAATTAATATTTAATTTACTAAATACTTAAAATAATAAGTATGCGAAAAACCGGGGAAGGTACCATCTCCCCATATATGATAAATAAGATGGACGTGAAATAGCTGCTTGAAAATGCTACTAGTGAACAATTCTAAAGAAATTTAGCTAATTGAATTACATTAACGCGCGATACATTGCAAAATGGATGAAAATAATGCATTTTTTATTTATTTCATAAGTGTTTTGAACAAATTCTACAAGCCAGTTCTAAGCATTATTTGAAATGCTGACACAATTTTTCTAGATCATTTATTCTGCTGTATATGGTAGACGTACTTGAAGGCACACAGTTACCTTGCCTTGCCTAGGTATAGGGTTCATAAGGTTTTGTTTACAAATTAAAAATACATAGTTCTCAGCCATGTTAAATTTAATTATTTTTATATTAATTTTTCGTTCATATGTTTGTTGAGGCAAGCTTTAAATAATGTATCTAAAAATAAATAAATAAGTCAATTATGGCAATTACTTCAAGAATTGATGATAAAATATAGATTAAATATATTGATATCAAAATTGTTACAATCTTTACTAAAGTTACAAAGCGGAAAGATTTTTGTCAGTAGGTATGTTTGTAATTTTTTCATAAAAAAAACTACTGAACCGATTTCAAAAATTCTTTCACTATTAGAATGCTGCTACTTCACTGAGTGACATAGGCTTCTAGGCTATACCTAGTTATTTTATAATTATGGTTTCATGTAACTAAAAATATAATCTAAGTAGATTATTTTATTAAGCCCATTTAAAAAATGATAATGTACACATTATCATTTTTTCTCTATTAATTATATTCCATATTTTATAATGACTTTGATAAAATGTGATATAATACAAAAACAATCGGTCGCGATTTATTGCCAAGTCGGCGTACTTGTCGACAGCCCTGACATAACAAATCTCAAGTTACATTTATTGCTAGAAAAATGTAGGTCGTGTCCGATTTCAAAGTGCACTGGGACTTGCATAACTCCTAAAGCAACACTAGACAGCAACACGCCACACTGACATTGAGATCTGTAGTACATATATTCCATTGAAATGTTCACAACAATATAATATTGTGTGTGTGTGAACATTATTGATAAGATAGCATATTTATTATTCAGTATTCGCGCCTTGATTGAATCACTCAATGAATATCTCTCAATGTCACCCTAATGCAACATGAGTAAGAATTACTTTTAAATCGATAAGTAATTATTATCAATGATGTATCGGAGTACGTTTCGCAAAGATAAACTTCAGATTTTCTTTGATTTCAGAACAATATTTAACGATGAAAATATCGACATAATATTAATTACAAATATGCATCCGCTTCTACGTCGTAGACGCTCGTAGCGAGCTCATAAAACATTGCCGGTAACTTGCATCTGAAGGAAATATTATAAGTACCTACTTATTGTAGTCAGCGCTTATGATTTATTTCCTTGATTATGTTGTACGTTTTAGGTAATATTTCAATGTTGTATTATCTTTGAGTTTATTCTGTATGAATTAACAATTAATTCGTTGATTATTCTATAAGCGTAATTACTCATATTTAATAACAAATACTTCTATGTCATTTAGAATCTCATATCAACAGAAATAAATATTTCTCGCGAACTGTGTCTACTGTATGTGCCACCCGATGTAACAAAAAAAGCTTTTATTTATTTTTACTAAATACACTTTAACTGCGAGAAAGCTTTTAAATTACTAAATTCTCATTGATAGCGAGGGTAGGTTTATTGTAACTAAAAATAATCAAGGTACAATCAATACAAATAATTGCAACTGGATTAACGTTTTCATATCATTAAAATATCATAGAACAAAAAAAAACATCCGTCAATAATACCACAGGAATGCGCGAATTAATTAAAAAAAAAATTATCCAAATCTCACAAACACACAACACGAGCTGTTACAGGTTGCGGCCACGTACCGACCTCCTTTCCCCGCTGCACTGGCGCAACGAACTTAACAAAATAACTAGACGAAGATGTCGGAACACGAAATCGCGGAATCTGCGCGTACGACTTTCACTTGTTGCCGGTTGCGCATACACTTATCGCGGCGTGCGAGCCTCACAGCGCTTTGAATGCTACTGACTTGTACGGTGCCAGCGTCGTTGGAGGGGCCGCTGGCCTGCTTGTCATATCACCATCAACTGATAACCGATCTGAAGTGCATCCCCTGTAGCGATTTGCGCGCCTCATATACTAAATACTTATCTTGTCATTATTAGAATACCTTTACATT
The DNA here is from genome assembly GCF_012273895.1 of Zerene cesonia. NCBI lineage: Eukaryota > Metazoa > Arthropoda > Insecta > Lepidoptera > Pieridae > Zerene > Zerene cesonia. The sequence continues at coordinate 5,241,221 of NC_052112.1, read as the reverse complement.
TGAGATTTACAGGTTTATATCTTGCCTTCATAGCATCATTGAGAAGAGAGTGTAAGTATTTATAAAATAAGCTTTTAAATACTGTTATTTTTTTTAATTGCTTATTTACTTAAAAAGTGAACCGAGCTTTGTTCTTGTCAAGTTAAAAATTATTTATATAAACTATTTTTGACGTGAAAATCTTACTCTCTTAAAAAATGTCTTATTCTAGTGCAGTAATTATAAAATTATATCTAAAACTGATAAACTAGGAACTATTAGCCGGATACAAGTGTCAGGCAAAAATCTCGTGGCGATTTTTCTTTCTCAAAAAAAGACGATAATTAATTTTAATGTAAGTAAGTACATTAAATGTTGAGAGTACGGTCCCATATTAATTAGTCATATTTAAGTGACGTTACTTTATATGAGGGAAGTTCCAATGATTATAAAAAATATATATATTACATTAACCTTCTTGTAACACCATATTAACTAATAGAAAATATTTTTTTAATCACTATAATAAAAAACAATAATATTCAGATAAAATCAACTCATCAATCTATTATTAATTATATTTTAAAATGTCACAATATTAAACTTTATAATTATATTATATATACACTCATCTCAAGAACAATTAGAAAAAAAGCTATTTCTTAGATCTCGATTCGGATCGAAAAGTAGGTAATGAATTACTGTTATATCCATATATTTGTGACCAAAATACATTTATCATCATTCTGAACGTACATACTTATAAATTAAAAGCGTGCAAAATTCTTTACACACCCATCTTAACTCTACATGCAGTACTATAATTATTACTCTAAATAGATAAAATTAATTTTTATATTTACAAATAGATTTTATTTGTTAATTGCACAATTATGCCCTTTGTGCTTGTTCTTGACATATTTTTATTATCATTGTGATGCAACACCGTTTATACCAAAGGCATCGAGAATAAACTCAACTTTTTTATATAATTGCTGGTTACTGTCTATATAAATAAAAATAAACCGTCAAATGTGTTGCTAAGCGTACTCGCGAACGGGTCGACCAAATCGGATATTTTTTTAACGTTTTTGTTAAGGCACAAGGAAGGTTCTTATAGCAAGCAACAACTAACCGAGGTAGAAGCCGGGGCGGACCGCTAGTTATATAATAAAAATAAAAGTTTGCAATAAAGTATGAAGCACGCGCAGGTAAACTCACATAAACATTATATATTTTAAGGGCACAGTAGAAAAATATATAATTTTTGAGTGAGTGAGTAAGATGAATGGTTTAAACCTTTTCATACGACACATATAGGTGCGTATGGGAACTCAAATATTTAACATTCAATGTTTTAATGGTATCATATAAAAGTAATTGAAATACACGATTTACATTGCAATAAAATAATTTATGAAAAATGAATGCTATCGGCATCGGTATTTTCTCTGCCATATTTTAAAAATTTCAAGCATATAAACATCCAATTAGACATTGTATGTTTTAATGAAGGGTATAACAATGAGCTGGTAACCCAAAATTTAAGTTTGCAGTATAATGACCATAATAAGTAACGGAGATCGACTGGTACAAAGATGTAGGTACAACGGTATTCTAATTGTAACTTATAGTAGGGGAGCCCAAGAGGGGATTTTGGGATTTACTCGAGCGCGTCAGATTATTATAAGGAAACGTATCTTACCTATTACTAAGTACCTCCAGAAAATATGAGCAGTGAATATTGGTGGGTGCGCTCACAAGAGCCGCAGGAAATTAAAAAATATGGATAATTCTTTAAGTTTACGCTCAAATTGTCAGATTAGCGAAATTTGGATTTTTTATGTTGTAAATAACCCGAAATATCTTTATCTGACACGCTCGAGTCATATATTTTTATATTTTACCTTTTATTCGTAGCCACGAAATTACCGCATAAATCGTAAGAATAAGTTATATTTTATTTCAGTAATATACCAGAGCATTCAAAATATCAAAATCTAACGTGCTTGAGTATTTCCACAGCCCCGTTTTTCTTTTACTATTAAAAAAAAATCAAAAACTTTTTTCCACCGCTGAAATTGAAAACACTATAGGACTTTTTTTCTTGCTATCGTATAATCTGCGAATTCCAATAGGTTTCTGAAACGCTCGAGTAAATACACATTTAGCATCTTGGGCTCCCCTACTATTAACTTCTTACAAATCAGGTCAAAACTAATGGGCACGCCACTCGTGGTAATTAAAACATTTAAATGTATTAACATTGAGAAACGTTGCTCAGGTATGCTTTCATCGAAATGCAAATTATGTGTATACTCGTTGGATAGTACCTATTTATAGGGCTATAGGCATATTGAAATTGTGTACCTTTTAAATAATTTGCGTCAAAATAATTTTTCCCTATGCACTTTAAAACTGCGTTTTCAATATTATATTTCGTGATTTCATTCGTCTTCCTCGCGTTTTCCCTATTTCGTATAATTACAAATACAAATATTATCAACTATTATCATATCTCGTGACTTTTATAATGCAAATATTACTCGCTTTACTATTTTAGCATTATGGATAAAAACCGTTTTAAAGGAAAACAAAACACCCATTAAGTGTATTTATGTATGTTCGTGTACTAATAATTAAAATGTATACTTAAATTTCGCGGATTCAGTAATGTTTGAATTGTAGCCTAGAAAATTTTCAATCTTATTCAGTGTAATTACGAAATTACATATAGAGAATTTAATGGCCACTTTGTTTATTTATACATATTGGATTCTCGGCACGTATCAAAAATATTCGTCAAACACGAACACTCGGCGCTGGTTGTTTTATTTCAAGAGCAAAACATTATTATTCAGACCCCGCGGTACTAAATTATTTATTCATTAATAAAACGAATGAGCAAACGTACCTACGCTAATAAAACACAATGATGTTTATTAAACATTGTCTAGCTATAAGTCATATGCACGCCTTCGATGCATTTGTTTATCATTTTCTATACAATGCACTGAGCGTCAGAAGGACGGAATAAATATAGCGAGCACATGGAAGGTCAGTTATTTTTACGCAAGACCTTTTCACTGCAAAATTTTGGACACCAACTTATCAAGTAAAAGATCAATTCTTAAGATTATATATTGGTACAGTAATAAGTCACGTCCGCCGCGGCGAACGGATGAAATATGGTTATTGGCCATGCATTGAACAAAATAATTACGCGTGAATTAATTTAAAATTATGCAACTTAATTATAATTTTTTACGATCGCGTTTCCCTTTTTTTATGTATATAAGTTTTATGAATAATCAATTTTACACTGTACAGAGCTCATTTTGCTTTGAAGATTTAAGGATAGATATTAGGAACACATTGGGTTACAGTTAAAAACAGAAATATTATAGGGAAATGAATAAAAATTTGTTTATATCAATAAGACATTGGTAGGACTAGATTCGTCCACGTAGTCGGAAAACGAAAGATGAAAAACGAAATGTGTTCGATGCATATTTAAAAAAAAACATTTGAAACACCGTAATGAAATCTTCACTAATAGGTTGGCATTGCCTCCGTTATCCTCTAACAATGACAGTGTACTTTATATAGACAAACATTGTCTTATCTTGATTGGTTTGCTTGCTACCGGTGATAACAAATATTTCTAAGAATACAACATGTTTATAAAAAACAGATTTCATCAAGACTAACGTAGGAATAGTGATGTAGAGAAGATTAAAAAGAAATTCAAGCTATCCACACCTAAGACTTGATCTACTTTGGAGTCGTTGACAACCTGGACATCTTGATAACATGAGGAGATGAAAATAATTTCACAATGAATTTTCCTTCTATTTCTCGTAATAAATCAAGAGAAAACGTGAAGAACGGATGTAAGCCGTCTTTCTTATTATGTCTTCCTGTTATGAGGATCGTAGGTACCTTTATATAACACCAACAATAAGGGCAATCAAGTCCCCTTGTGTTATTTGCATAGCTAAGTATATATTAACTGCACTTCGCCTTCAAATGCTCAGACTAGCTGATCTATTAAAATTTCCAAAGTGTGCACATTCAATTCGACATCTACAGACATTATTTGACAGTTTCTATTGTATATATTAATATTTGTTTGTAAAATTAAATTATCTGCCTACGTGTGTGGGAGTCGTAGGTACGTAATTCTAACTGGCCCGTTCTGAAAGTAGGTTATAGCATTTAGGTGCTACCGACTATTGATCTGCAGATTCGGAATCTGATAGTATTCGGTAGGCCGATTAACGCCTACCTGCGCTTCTTGACTTAGTTAACATTTACAGTTAGTAAAATCAGATAGTAGTTATCTATGGAATTACGCATTTCTTACACGAATTGCAAATTTATATTGGTCGTAGTAAACGATCCGAATGGGACATCTAAGGACGATTATGTAGTAAATCTAATCATCTTAAAAAATAAAAAACCACTATGCTATTTACACAAACTAATTTTAGTGGCAAAATTCCAAATATCCCAATTTCTTTCTCATTTAATTGTCAATTCTCTTGTTCTACAAATTTTGATATCAATTTGTGACAACATATCTTTCTTCAACTCATTGGTCGTGTTGATACAAGGTATTAAAACAACTCTAAATCTTTTAATATGTATTAGATCTATCAAAATTATAGATTCAATTATATCATTCATATGTATACTACTCATATGTATCAGTTATGATAATAACAAGTTGAAAAATTTATTACAATTTCCATCGCTATACAAGATGTGATACGATTTCTCTAATCAAAGTGAGAAAAACATGCATTGCAAGATGTGCCTTCGTTTTCAACCACAATATTGTCTTCAAATTTAATACAAAATGCCTGCGCATTATACAATTCTCTATAGAAATACCTTAATTGGCAAAAGTTTAAGTATTGCTAGCTTATTTGATTTCCTCTCTCCAATGTCAAGCACGCCTTATTTAGGTCGAGAATATCGGAACAAGCTGTGTTAGGAAAGCATTCAATTCATTTAATTTATTCTGGATTAAACCGGTAACTCAGTAGTTTGAATTAAAATTTAAACTGTTTTGCATTTAAATAACACTATCCTTTATGTTTAATCTAATTTAGACCGTTCAATCACAGAATAAATAGGAATTACTACACACTATTAATAAAATTTGTGCTTCCCAGTGTTATGAAGGAATTCATTATTTATAAATTCAAGGATATTCTATCATCATCAATATGATCAGCACAATAGATGGATAAATGTTGTACAATGTATAAAATATACAGCAATTATTTCCAAATAGAACACGAACTCCCACAGTCTGTCCTAATTTATAGCATGGCATTTGAAAATTATAAAATGGAGATAATTTAAAATTAATTACGTATTTCAATTTTAAATAGCTAACATATTTATATTAAAATGAATCAGTGTATAGAACTGATGAAGGTGGCCTAGGAACTAGTCTAGTCCTAGTCTCTTATAATAAATTAAATGGAATAAATAAAGACCAATTCTTGAGACGTCTCTTCTATCAATTATTTATAACCAAACTGTCATTATGATAATGATTATATTATTCTCTTACCTACCTTTCTTATATACGAAGGCATTTATCACATCACGTCATATACAGGTAAGAAAACTCACAAAAATGCCATAGAAATGTTCAGTTCATTTGAAAAGCCTTCCTAATTAATCATTATATCGCCGATAACATTGCATTTTATCGAGTATATTATATCAGATCAACAAGTTCAAAAACGACTACCTCATAGAAAATAAAACAATCCAAAGTATATCACAGGTACATACCAGAAGAAGTCCAATAAACTCATTTTCACAAATTTCACTGAATACCGATTTAAAACATTGAATGTACTCAAAACAATCTAACAAAATGCTGTATTTTACTGTAGCATTGAAAGTCTACTAATAAATACTGATTTATCGGCAGTGATATAAATTATTATCGCATAGGTATATACGTAGAGCGTAATGTGTTGTGAAGATATCATTTTAAATTATTGTATCAGTAATGACATCTGAATTAAATATGGACGGTGAAATGCAAAGGAATTGTCGCAGTACATTAAACTGTTTTAATTAATATTATAATATGTATTTTGAAGATAATAATTTATTGATTGATATATTTTTTACTTTTAGTTTAATAACATTAGAGAAGTTTTTTTAAATGAAAAATAATACAGAATTGAAAAAAATCAGGCACATGAAAACGCAAGAATAGAAAAAATCGACTACTGAGGTAGGATCATGGCTGGCCGAGAAGCGTTGCCGTGGAAGGTTTGAATTCCACCCCATGACCAATTTCTTTTCTATTCTTTAATAATTTTACCTATTTCATATTTTAAAATCAGATGCGTGTGAAATTTAAGGATTTTAATGGCTTCCGTTTTAAAGAGGTTATGAATTGGAAAACAAGACGAAGAAAGAAAAATACTAGTTTAGTTTTAAAATTTTATTTTTAATATTATGTACGTACAAACTATTCGCGCCTTTTCTTTAAATAAAGGCCAAATCTCAGCTAATGAAAAACACTCACAAATATTGGCACTATGTCAAATTTTACATTTTATGTAGTTGAACGTATTTTTTTTATTCGTAAACGTTTTAATGGTGAGTATGTATTTAATTTTTAGAGTTTACGTCAACACCCTCCCTAACCAGATATCGGAACACTTTTATGTGTAGTTGTTTGTTTGAATATAATTTATTGCTTATAAATTTACTAGATCTCTTAGTGAGTTTATGATTATACATCTGCATTTTATTAGCCAGATGAATAAACCAAAACGTAGTAAATACAAGTCATATGACAAACTAGCTGCGCCGCGCGGTTTCACCAGCGGATGAACCAACGGGCAATAGCAAGTATTTATAGCTCGTATCTTATCCCGATGTAAAGGCTATATTATTGCAAAATTCTATTAAAATCCATGGAGCAGTTTTTAAGTGGACGAGTAACAAACATCCATACATCCAGTCTTACAAACATTCGCGTTTAACTAATAGTAGGATAGCTTCTATATGCTATTTTATTCGAGCAGTTTTGAAACCTTAAATACTAGCAAGATAATTTACAAAATTAATCCGACTTCCAACGATTCTGTCGCTTGAAAGCGCATGAAGAAGGCGTGGAAGACGTACAAACAAGCAAGAAACTACTTATTCACTTGTATAATTTTCCTCACGTGTTGAAAAACTTTTACAGATTAACATGTCCAAAAACTGTGCTATTCTGAAAATTAATTGAAGATGAATTTGTAACCTTTGCAGTCTTTACTCAACGGCATTCGCAAATTGTTCAACTTTAAGAAAAGATCAAATATTGAAAAAATGATTTTTGGTACCTTTTTAAATAATATGAATTAAATAGAATGTTAAAAATATAACAGATAGTTAATAATTTAATCTTTAAATAATATTTTATATGTTTAAGACATTATTTTGTTATCTGGCTGCCCGTCAATCATTTTTTAAGTCTTTTTCCTTTCGAAAAACCTATCAAATTAATACCACACGTAAATAATACTTTTTACAATCATTTTAAGTTTTATACAATAAAATACTTAATTAGCTCCAGCAAGCTGAGGGTTCTTGAATACAAAAAGTCAAAATAAATATTTTCATAATATCATGGTTAAATGGATAAATTACAGTATTGAGTGAGAGACTCATAAAATACTCGCACACATAACGTAAATAAAAGCAATTAGAGGCAATAATTCGCTAATTGTTTACGGTTGAAGTAATCAAAGGCCTATTTGTTTACTCGGTGAAAACACAATAACTACTTAAAGGGACTCGTTAATAATCTGCCCTGTACTTCATCATACTCAAAGGTCAACAGCGTTGCAATGGCACGAGTAGAAACGAGAAAGCAACTTAACCTAGAGCCGACTCTGAAATTAGCCGATTGACGTAAATGCATCGAAATAATTCCATAGTTAGAATTGAGTGCAACGGGATATCCTCGTATCAGTTTAAACTGAGTAACGATGTGCTGTACATATAACAAGACGGATGCGCCTGCCCAGCATCATCTCGACAGGTGTCAGAACGGCGCCGGCACTAATCTTTCAATTATGCGCACTTCTCACTGCACATCTCCATACTTCAATTATGGAATGTTCTCGAATCCAATGTATCATGTGTTGCATTCGTATCTGCGTACTGAAATTCAAGTCTAGCTCGTTTAATATTGTACGTGACTACTGTTAAAATAAGCGTTAAGTAGACATGTATCTAAAACGTTGTCATGTCGCTCGTTGGATTCCTATTACAAAGTATAAAAGCGTTATGTATTTATGGAGATATTTTTCAACTGCTGGCGCGGTCGTAATTAATATAATAAACATTTAAACATGGATAAACGTTTGTCAAAAATGTCAGATAAATGTTTTGAATTCTTCCGAGGAAAATCAACTTTATCAATTTTATCTCGCCCATCTTGACTTATTAAACAGCGAACTGATTTGCGACAAATAAAAAACAGAAGGCTCGACGCTTTACTAACTATCTCTCTTATCATATTTTATGTAGAGCGCAATAAAAATATGGTCACGTTTTGGAACCCAATTAGCTATTTATTACTACAACAGAAAAATGTATTCCTATTATTCTTAACACGGCTTACTTCGATATTTCTAAACATGACATGATTAAAATATATTGAACCGTAGATGTCAGACTTATCATTTCTTTATCACACGACTCACTGTATCCCGCCAATGGTGAAATCTGAATAATATTTAGATTATGTGTCAGTGAGATTCTATTGAACGCAGATAATACGCATTTGCGCAGGAACATCTTTCCTAAGAATCGGCCGCGCATAAAAGATTGGTAATCACAAGATCAAGTAATATTGATATGTTAATACATAGAAAGGGAAAATAGGTACAGATATGACACTTGTATTGGTGTGAAATCCGCTTGGACGCGGTACGAGAGCGATAAAGGAGAGCGTTTTGTGCGCCGCGAGACGCGCGTGACAACATGTTTACATGTTCAATGTGACACGGCCTCGTTTATTCGAGTTTGTCACGATTTTATCAACAAGGAATTCTTCTGAATTGCATATGTTAAAAGCGATGCAGTGACTAAGGATCATAAAATGAATACGCCCACCTTGCTATGCTTCATTCAAAAGAAAATTATTTAGAAAATTCCTTGTAGATATTGCCCGAATTTCAAGAACACGCCATAGAAATAGTCCACTTCGATGTGCACTATTAAAAATGCTTATTTTTTGCGAGAAATATTTTATAAATAAATTAATGTATATTTATAAATAAATTAGAATCTTATCTTTCACATTGGGGGTTTGCACTAAATGCAAATAAAAAATTATTTTCGCTAGATAATCTTTGCAAACCTTATTTATGTGTACACGAACTTTAAAAATTAACGAAGATGTTAAACAATGATGTCTTGGCATTCAAAAGACATAAATTGCGGGTGATTAACCTAAAAAGAGGTTTAATAACAAAGATCCATAGCAGCTTACTTAAAGGAGATTTACTCATATCAATATGCGCAATGCGATCGATCAACTCTTTCGCAATTCACCCGTTGAAATATGCAATCCTACAGTAAATACCAGCATTAACACACAAGTCGTTTGCCTTTAGCGCTTCAGAGACAAAGTAAATTGTCCCCAAGCTTGCCAAGATGAACAAATTGGAAACAAACAATTTTAAGTTTTACCGCACTCTCTGGCGCCATTTGTCTTAAATTAGAAAACTCAAGTATTCTATTAAAAACAATGGGCATTTCATAAATCATACTTCCATTAAGCTGTTGATTAAAAATATAGCGGACATAGTATTTTAAAGAAATCTCTTGTTGAGACGAATAAAAAGGCCTACTTTATTTCCAACACAGCCGTATCTCATTTGTGGTATACGTATAACGGCGGATGGGACAAAAGAAACAATAGGAGGGAGATACACCTCCTACTACCATTCTGATGTTAATGTTGGGAACCTAAACATTTAATATCGGTCAAGGCTGTGTGATTTATACATTCAAATACAATCTACATACATACATACATAAACAATAATAATAAAAGGGGGTTTTAGAAACAATAACAGAGCATGAATAAAAAAAAAATTGTGTCCGTTTGTTTGAACACGCTAATCTTTGGAAGTACTGGATGGATATCAATGAAAGTTTTTTATTATATATACAGTCTGGACAAAATATAGGCAAAACTTTTTGGAAATTGAAATACCGGATGCGGAACCGCAACAGACCAGCTCCAAGAGCCTAGCACCACTATATAACATAAATAGCAATGATGTCTTAACAAGTTATAAGGTCTGGTGACATTTTATGTCGACTTATAACAATCGAGACGTGAACATCTGATGTTGGAATCAAAGTTATCACTAATTTCACTAGATGATTATAAAATAACACAAGCTGGGAGTAGGTCGCTTCTAGTCTTTATTCATTGACTCCTGAAGGAAAACTTCCAAATATGTAGAAAGAAAAATATAAACATAAAGAGATTTTTTAAACTGATCACAGTAATATTATAAACGTAAAACTTTGTTTGGATGTTTGTCCGTCAATCACGCTAAACTACTGAACGGATTTTAATGAAATTTCGTATACAGACAGGGCATGAGCTGACTTGGGTGATAGGATACGGATATATATATCGATACACTTTTACCCCGATTCAATGTTCCCTTGAGATAAAACGGGAATAATTATCCGGGCGGAGCCGGGACGAGCGTCTTGTTTGCAATACAATTCTTAATTTAGTGTACTCTTGGGCTCCACTGCAATTTTGGATACAAAACTATAATACTTTTATATCTAAGTAAAACCTAATTTAATTTATATCCTTCAGTTATTCATATCGAAATTACACGGGAACAAAGTCTCGGGTACTAGCTAGTACGTTGGTGAGGCGCGATAAAGTAGATACAATTTATATAATTCCGAAGAACGGATTTTCAGATATGTAAGGGGCTTTAACATTTGTTATTTATTACATTGTCAGAACCTTATCCTACATTTCGACGATATGTATAGAATTTATAACCAAAACTGTATTCAGAATGTTTAAGTGGGTACAAAAAAGCATTAAAATACGTTGTTTTTTCATATGAAATCAAAATAAAATAAAGCCTCGTTCATTGCACATAACTTAAATGTGTTAAATTGGAAAGGAATTGAAAACCATATATGAATCTAAGCAATTTTCCATTCAATTCGAGAAATGCGAGGCATTATGTCATGTTGCAAATTAATCTTCATCCTTCCTAGTATTACCTTGACTATGTTATACATTTCATTAAATCGCGTTAAAGTTATTACTCGTTGATATTACGTGTTGTTAGATTTAATATAAGGTAAAACGGTTGAGTGTTAAAAACACTATTAGTTTATATAAACGCTATTTTCAGAAAGTGAGCCTGCTGCAGACGCGATAAGGGTCTTGTAGGTGGAGGTAATGTACACAGTCGAGATAGAGAATGTTGCTCAACTTAAATATTTGCACGCTTGCCTACTTCGTGGAGACTACGTGAAAATTTGCGCGTCGGTGTGAGTATTAAATTTTCCGAATATCCAAGACGTCGACATACCTGCATCTTCAAGTAATACCTACTATTTCTTTGAGTGTAAGCTTTAGTAGCAAATAATTGTATATAATTTAGTTATAACATCTGTAATACACTTCTCCGAATTAATCGCACAACTTACTATTTTAATTGTAACTAGCTTTTATTAGATGCGCTAAATTTTCTAACTACTAATAAATATGAGATATTCTTTTATTAAAGTTGAAAATGTACCTAGTAAAAAAGGTTCCAAGTAACCACGCGGTTCAAGGGAAATTCACTTTAAAAAGCATTTGAGCAAACAGCTCGCGGAATCTAGAAAATCTAATTTTTGCCGAGTAGTAGAAGCTCATCTATATCGACTTATAAAATATTCATATCTACCTGTAGTATGTCTATGATGATTTTATTTCTTATTATGGAACATCTATGAGTATACTATTTTTGTGCAGACTAAGAAAAGTATAATTGCAAAGAACTTTCAATCCTCTTTGTTAATTTCTGATCCGACATGAGCACACCATATGAATTTTCAGAAAGCGCAATTTAAATATTAAAAAAAGTGCCAAGCGACATCTGAAAGCAAACAACGTGCGTGATACAGAAACACTTATCCAAGCCAAACCGTTAAGTAGGTAACCTCGTAATCCACTCGATTATCATGGAAGACTGATCGTGTGTAAAGAGTACTCACTGCCAATGGAAGGGTCCCGTAATGCCGTCTTTCAGTCGGTCCTTGAGGGATCGCTGGCGGGACGGGCCGGGCCCGGGGGGCAGCGTGCCTGCGCCCGCCGGCACCGCGGCGGACGGCGCGCGCGCTGGCGACGACATCGCGGCGCGCGAGTCCAAAGGTCTTCACTAGCACCCAGCGCACATATACATCACACCACTGCACCGTTATACAGCACTAAAACGCGCGCTGCAACATAGCCAACCGACAAAAGCCACATAAATAAACACAAAGCAAAGCGGTGGTGAGTAAAACGATTATTTGTAAGCGGAAGAACTGTTTCCACAATTCGCGATTATTGCGACGTTGAGGTGTAAGCACACAAATGTTGATAGTGCAATAATGTATCCACTCGTTGCAACATAATGGGAACTGTATGCAACGAATGTATGTAAAGCTAATGGCTTGTTGGCTGCCAAGTGTAATCAGAGTAAGCTTAAAAAATCAAAATGATACTATATATATTTATTGTTAATGAAATATGTTTAAGAAGACAACACAATATAAACATCAATTTCCATCCAACATCAAAATTGATTCCAAATAACATAGTTTATTAGCAAAGTCTTTTATCGAATATTATGCATTGCGTTTTTGTAAGGCGCTCTAAAATGATATTTTAACAATTTCAACATGAATTTAAAAGTATACTAGTACTGAAGGGCTATTGTATCTAATCAAAAATACAAATTTGGAGCTCTTATTTGTATTTTTGATTATTTCATGTTATATAGTTATATATATCCGCAGGTGAGTATCAAAACAGGTAATAACTTCCCTTGTATGAAGGTAGGACGTGGCGAGAATAAATTCAGAGGAGCGTGTGAAAAATTAATTATGCATTACTGGCTTCGGGCTGCTGTAATGTGGGAAGGTATGGTAATGTTCACTGTAAAACCGAATTCCTCTCACATTGATTTAAATTACACACAATGAAAAATTATATTACGTCTCCTACAAGACGATTAATAAAATAAAACCTTAATAAGTTTAGAATTTATGTGAGTGATAAACCTTCAGAAGAATTTATAAAATTTTAGTTCGTACATTTTACTTTACTTGTAAGTAGGTATAACTTTTATTCAAATAATATATAACTTTAGTTTTAGACTAGACGAAACTTCCTGAACCTATCCCAAGTCTAGAATCGAGGAAAACGTAATACCCAGCAAATATATTTTTCAGAGACATGCAACGTCCGCAATCCATTATCTATGAACGCTTTACTATCGCGTGCAGCATTCCAGAACGCTGTCCCCCAACTATATAGCAAAGTTCAAACATCAAGTCACCGGGTCACAAAGGTCGCGCCGTGGCGCTTTAATTGACCTGTACAGGGAACTAAGCGAACATGAACACGTGCCAAATCACGATTTTCATTGGCACTTCGCGGAACCGACAACGAGGTTTCGGCAAATGCGATTTATAGTGATGGTGTACCTACACATAAGGGGAAATAAAATTAATATCTATAACTATTCTCTTGCATAGCTAATAATGTGTACAAAATATAAATACAAATAATTATAAACAATATTATAATTTTATAAACGATAATATAATTGTAGTTCGACTATATGTAACTTCTTGTATTAATTTAAATATGAACTTTGCACAATCCAGTTCAACGAAACAACAAAAATGAGGTTAATCATTCTTTATATGAAAACAGCAAAACACTATCTCTTTAAACCAAACAAATTAGGCAAAATAATTCTGATGTGAAAATACTGAAGGGAGAACGACAGCAAGCGGCTATCGATCGGCCCTAGCCTCCGCTTGCGGGGCTCTTCCCTCTTCCCCGCGCTGCCCGGCCGCGTGCCTTACGTAAGCCCAGCTGATCGCACCCACCCTGTAACCTTGGCAACCAGCCCTGTGCACGCGCTTCTCAACAAAAAAAATATCAACATATTTTCCGGTTTGTTTAGAAACTTTGACCTTTACTACGTATGAGATATAAAACTGTCACAACTTTGCATACCTATGCACACTTAGGCAAATTAATATTAATACTTTCCATAAAAGATTACGGAAATGTATTATAATATTTTGTTTAGCAAAAGTCAAAAAATATCAAAAGTCTAAAATTATAAATATTAGATATCACCTATATCGAAATATTATAGTTAGAATAAGTCATCAATTGCAATAACGTTGTTATCCAAAACGACAGCGACAGTATTACACAATGCAAGTAGTTCGAGCGGAAGAGCTATCAATATAAGCTCGTTAGAGAACGCTATTCTCCTGGGAGCCTACATCAGACGACATGTTAATTTCCTGCGACGAATGCGAGCCAACCGTTCATCCTACCAATAACCTTTCATTACGTATATGCAGCAGTCGTCTAGCTGTAGTTAAATACGATGTTTAGATTTTAACTAAAATTTACAACAGCATTCAGATTTCTGACACCATTAAAATTGATTATGGAATATTATTGATCGTTATTTAACGGCATTATTTACTTAACAATGTTTTTACTTGAAGGTTAGATAAACATCGTTATATGTGTTAGTACGCTAAGTAAATATTTGCTTAATAGCCCCATAGTTCTTGAAAATACTAATATAGAATACATGTTGCTTGCAATCCAAAGTAACAAGCGATGCGGAAACAGACCCGGACGGGAAAAATACGATCAAAAGTATATCTGAAAGACTGAAATGCGCTGTATTCAGCATAGTAATGTACATATAAAGTATGCTTCACCTAAGTTTAAAGAAGCTGCATTATACTTTGTTTACTGTTTGTTAAAATAAATAATAAATACGCATACCTAACACACATTTACGGATAGAAAATTATTAATTGTATACATATTATATCTGTAATTGATTCTAATATTAGCCATTGTAAATATATTGTATTAATAATCTATAACTATAATATTCATAATCAGAAACATCTTCAAGTTTAAACATATTCGTTACAACCTATGCCCAATTTTCTAACATCTGATATCTAGACATACAGCTACATCAATTATAATAATGAGAAACTTTCGAATGAATCTAACGATACTAATTGTCAGTTATATTATGGAACGAAAGAACGATGACGAAATAAATGAAAAATGACAGAATTTCTTTGACAATGTTTAATGATGATGGCGTGCAGAGAAGCATCTAATGTGGTTCATGCATTGTCGCAACGAACCGTATAAGAAAGAGGTTCGCATGAAGCAGCGTAGGCAGGCTGAACAGCATAACGCGCACACGTCTACTTCGAAGGCTGGAAACGTGCAACTGTTCTAGACGAAGCCGGGCGGGGGCGCAGTGAGTGGGCGGCGCATGACGATGGCGCCCAACGAGAAACCTCACCCTTTTTCTCTCCGCCTCGCAATCACTGGTCGGTGTATCGACACCTATACCGTGGAAATTTACAGAAAACTATGCAAACTTTATACAAATAGTCGCTAATGAATGAAATGCTGACCTCTAAATGAAAACTAAGATACTTATACCTATTAAATAATATGAGAAAAAAGCAACTTAGTAAAAATGGCAAAACATCGTGGCTTTTTTACCTTTTGAATAACAAAACCGAAATATCCAGTTCAAATTGAAAGGTTCGTTCGTTTGGTTCATATACATATACATATACCTAGGGA
Source organism: Zerene cesonia (assembly GCF_012273895.1). Taxonomy (NCBI): domain Eukaryota; kingdom Metazoa; phylum Arthropoda; class Insecta; order Lepidoptera; family Pieridae; genus Zerene; species Zerene cesonia. The sequence continues at coordinate 5,225,296 of NC_052112.1, read as the reverse complement.
TGCCACGCACATACAAGTGAATAAAAAACAACAACATGAATCGATATGTTGAAGGTAATGAATTTATGTTGAACATAAATCATCTTCACGTCGTGCCGTTAACTTGTCGAACAAAACTTCATGGTCGGGTCATGTATCGTGTGAAAAAACAAAGGTGTTCACATGCTAATATTTAATTTATTGTTGATTCCGAGTGTTTTTGTTTTAATGTGTACCTAATACTGATTACTATTTTGCTTTTACGGTTTTAATATATTAAGAATGGAACATGCATTACAAAATTCAGTTACATATTCCACCTAATAACTGGCAAATCCACCAACTAGGAAGAGAAATGGTAGGTATTTTAACCCGACATTTCGAACACTTCACAGTACATTCATAAGTAAGTAAAAGTGCATAAACGGGAAACATCTAACTGATTAGCCATCCAGTATGCTCAAATTTTCTATTATTCTTATATTCGAAAAGATCGAAGTGATCGCCAATCTAAATAATTAAGATGCTGACTTTGAATAATGCTTGAGGATATCTTACTATGTACTATCATAAAATTATAAAATGCGGTTCTAAAACCAGTTCTCGACGTCACTAGCTTTGTTCTACTTTAATGGGTTTGGACACAAAATATATATGCTCTATTTGAGCGTAACTCTAGAATATAAGGTTTGTGTTAAATAGAATAGCTATTACAGATTTCAATTAGTTATCAATTGTCCCTTGCAAAATTAATAAAGACAGGGCTTCTATCACACAGTCACTGAAGAAGCCATTAAATTGTATTATACAAAAGTACTGTTGTTGTATAAATTTTTTCTTTTTTTGTTTCTTGTAATAATAAGATCACTTTTCTCTAAGTATAACGAAGACACCTAAACTTATGTTACCCTCTATTTGTGATATCCGCGCGGGGGGCTGGTGACC
>NC_052112.1:5186020-5224272 GCF_012273895.1 Zerene cesonia | reverse complement strand
GGACGTAGCAACGGATTCAATTTTAGGGGGATCGAAATCCTCTCCCGACATAATTTTTAATGAAAAGGAAAATATGCATTGTTTGTGTTTTTCTTATAAGTTATTTCTATAAAATCTGAAAACGCCCGTGTGCTAATCACTAATATAGTAGTACATAAGTGACTGGAACCAGCGGATGCGGTTGTCAATTCTCTATTATTAAAAAAAATTATGATGTAAATTATGTTTTTTTAGTATCTCATACATATAGGTGTTCATAAAATAGGTATTAACTATCAGCATTACGCCCGCGGCTTTGCGGGCGTAGTAAAGGAAATTGGAAATTTGCGGAATAAAAACTTTCGTATGTCTTTTCTCGGAATACGAACTATCTTTGCTCAAAAATTCATTCAAATCGGTTATGGCGTTTAGGCGTAAAGAAACATCCAAACAGGTACTTTCACATTTATAATACTAGTTAAGATAACATTATTTAAATAGTTAGTTCTCAAAATATATATGAGACTCAATATTCAGCATCGAGTTTTATTAGATTTAATACATTTATTTATGTATTCTACAGTTAACCAGCTGCGCCCCGCGGTTTCACCCGCGTAAGTCTGTATCTCGTAGGAATATCTATATCTATAAAAGTTGCGTATGTGTTATTTCAGTTGTCCATGTCATCTACATACCAAATTTCATTGCAATCGGTTCAGCAGTTTTTGCGTTAAAGAGTAACAAACATACATACACATCATCCTCACAAACTTTCACATTTATATTATTAGTAGGATTAATAGGATAGGATTCTCTAGGCAAAATCTTTATGTTCCTTAGTTATCTATTGATGAACAAGTTCAACTTAAAAAAGTTATAGAAGTTAGAGACTAGAACTCAAAGTCAAATCTAAAAGTCTAAGCAAGACAATTATAGTACACATTTGAAGAATCTCCATTATAACTATGGTGCAATTATTCACTTTAAACCAACATGCTACTACAACTGTTAAATGGAGTATACAATGATTGAAGCAATAAGCAACAATACCTCTTCCAATAGCAATAAAGGTGCTCTAAATTTACAGACATATCCAAGGCTTGGCTTAGTCATACAAATGATGTGAGGAGCAAATTGACTCACTTTACTTGAACAACCTAGCCTGTGGTAATCAGATGATGTTGGGTAACTAGGTCTTGGGCAATTGTGATATGGGATTTCCTTATTTGATCGAGTTAAATCCTTACATATTTTTAAACAATGGTGGAAAATATCAAACTGAGCATGCAGAAGAGAGAATTAAATACACCATTCTGATTATTATCGAATAATGTGATATTTGTGAATAATATTATGATATTTCTTTATACCTAACTGCTGTTCGCCACTGCTTAGTCTGTGGCACATATATAGCCTGTCACTCAGTGGAGCTTTCCAATAGTGAAACAATTATTGAAGTAGCATTTTCGTGAAAATGTTACAAACAAACAAAAAATACAAGTTTCCTCTGTATAGTATTGTAGGTAGAGATAATAGTAGAGTAGAAAAAAGGTCAAGTCTGTTCATAGAGACCTATTTTGTAGATTTTGGTATGGAACTGTAAAAATATTGTATTTTTTAAACTATTTATTCAAACAAGTTATAACTTTAACCCACAGATATTAATATAAATATTATCACAATGACCAAAACATATACACAAAAATAACTTTTTATCTGGTGTGTGTGTGTCTCTTGACCAATGGCTGTTAAGTTTTATTTACAAACTTTTATCAAGAAACGGCAATGACTGATTGATCATTTACTGAAATTAAATATACTTTCTTTATAAAAACTCTTGAATGTAAAATATTGTTACATATATTTGTTATATTCACATCAATATCTAAATAGGTAAGTATATTATAATTTCAATAGATGTTGAAAAAATTCAATAAAATAATGGTATACAAAATGCTGCCTTGCAATGAAGTATAACTGAATTCATTGAATGCCCTTCACTCTCATAAGGGATCTTAAAATTTAGATTGAAGTAACTTTAAGCCCTCATATTCAAAGAAATAAAATAGACAGCCTGAGGGTTTGCAAGCAAAGTCTGTTCCTATGTGTTTTGGGATAATAACTCTGGGATAGTCCTGTTCTTTCTCAAGGCTCAAACTATCTGTATACCAAATTTCAAACAAATTGATGTCAGTAATGCGTGATTCTTACCATACCATAGCACCCATTTAATTCTCCATTTTATTAAAATTTATGCAAATAATATTATTCTGTAACATTAGCAGTCCGCGCGGAAAATTATGTCTAACTGTTAGTAATAATAATAATCAAATATTGTAGACTAATCAATATTTATCGTTGAATATTATACCTAGTTAATAATACTTACATCGTGTTATTTCACTGGCCTCTAAGAAGTCTGAGAGGAATAAAATCACATTTTACAAGAAAATATAAATGTTATAGTTATTTTAGTAAGCACTTCTAATGCAATAGTTATTTTAGTGTTATAGTATTTCCACTTATGACACAATTTAAACAACACACATTAAGTCCTTACTGATCAATAAAAGGAAAATATTTAGATTATCCAAATCGCACTGAACCGGTAAGTTAGCTATAAGCTATAGAGAGAGCGATTCATTGACATAAGTGACCAATTTAACACATTAAGCAGATACAAAGTTTACAGTTTAACAATCTACTCTCGATCTTTAAACATACTGCGGAATGAAATAAAATTTATCCCGATATCGGAAAAAACAATGAAAAACAAGTATTTGCTTCGCGCATATGTCAATTGAATCTCACAAAACCATTCAAAACAAAACTATGTACGACATCTATTGACAAATATTTTTCATTTGTAGTTTTATTTGTCACTTACCTACCTACCAGTATAGTGTATAATCATGTCTAATACCTACTTACTTTGTTATTAAAAGTACTTACTTCATTTATAAAAATATGATAAGAGTTCAACAGAAAAAAACCAAACTTATTTAATTACTTTCAATGTCAATATTATTTTTTCCTTATATATGAAAATTTAGACACAACGAAATTATGCAGAATTTTGAAAGTAACAAGGTATTATAAAATAGAAGAGCAAGTTTTTTTAAGAACAGTCACGATCAATTTTAAATAGACTATATTTTATGAGTAACGATATTCACAGAGTAAGTATTTTATATTACTAATGGTTCTATATAATTTGACATGCCTACGTTATAATTTTTATTCTGCTATCGAGTCTCTAGTCTTTGGGCGTATGTCGTTAACCTTCGCTAAATTGTCAATAAATTCGCCACAGTTTTCGATAATTCCTTCAATTATTCTTTATTTTTCTGTAATAAAATGTTATTCGTTTAAAAAATTCTTTGTATTTTAACAGCAAAAAAATGATTTATAGTACAATATATTTGGAATGTACGAAAACTGAAAATAGGTGTGTAGGAGTGATAATTAGTTTTGTAAAAATCTAATCTAATCTTTTTAATATTTGTTATAATTTATTTCAACAAGTATCGAGAGTAATGAGTATAGATTCATACTTGCGCAATGTCTAATTCGAACTGCAATGAAGAAGAGGAGACGTTTCCGCTTCACGAGTGTGTTTTTGGTGGAGACGTGCGTAAATTGTCTTCATTGTTACGGTCCAATGATGTGACGCGAAAAGACAAACATGGAAATACAGCATTACATCTGGCTGTTATGCTAGGCCGCAAAGAATGTATACAATTATTGTTAGCTCACGGAGCCCCAGTCAAAGTAAAAAATCTCGCAGGTTGGTCTCCCCTGGCAGAAGCAATAAGCTATGGAGATCGGCAGACTATATCATCCCTTGTTAGAAAATTAAAGCAACAAGCCAGAGAGCAAATGGAGCAAAGGAGGCCTGATCTTATCAGAGCACTGGATCAGATACAAGATTTTTATATGGAGCTTAAATGGGATTTTCATTCTTGGGTCCCTCTTGTATCCAGAATTTTGCCATCAGATGTTTGTAAAATATATAAATCAGGATCAAGAATCCGATTAGATACTACTTTAGTTGATTTTACAGATATGAAATGGGAAAGAGGAGATTTATCATTTATTTTTCAAGGTGATAAGCCAACTAGTGAATCATTGACTGTACTAGATAACAAAGCAAAAGTGTATCAAAGAGTGCGCTATGAAGAGACAGAAAATGAAATAGAAGATGAAGTAGACATTTTGATGTCTAGTGATATTCTGGCAGCTCAGATGTCCACTAAAGGCATCCTTTTCTCAAGAGCACAATCTGGTTGGATATTTAGAGAAGACCGCAAGGAAACTGTAGCAGGGATATACAAAAGTGATGTTTACACAATAACTGGACTTGTTTTAGAGTCAAGAAAGAGAAGAGAACATTTGTCAACAGATGATTTGCAAAAAAATAAGGCAATTATAGAAAGCTGGACAAGAGGAAATACACAGAATTTAGATACAAATGGAGAACCTGTTCGACGAGCTTCATTGAATCCACCTCCAGAAAGTGGTATAGACTGGAATAGTTACATATCATCACCTCCTGGTCAATATCCTAGTTTGGGAAGAGAATTGGTTTACAAGGAGTCTTCCCGTAACTTTCGCGCCACTCTTGCCATGAGTGATGATTTTCCTTTGAGTGTGGACATGTTACTTAATGTTCTTGAAGTTATAGCACCATTTAAACATTTTGCTAAGCTAAGACAGTTTATTGCTATGAAATTACCAAAAGGGTTTCCAGTCAAAATAGATATACCAATACTGCCCACTGTTACAGCGAAGATTACTTTTCAAAGATTTGAATTCCGTGACAACAATCCACCTCATTTGTTCATAGTACCTGAAGATTTTGTAGAAGATCCATTGCGTTTCCCTGATTTATGACATTTTGATATTCTAGCACTGTTTGAAGTATGTGGGTATCCAATTCTGTGTGGTGAAACAAAGTGTGCTCTACAGAGACCTAGTTTTAGAGACACATGTGGCAAGTCTATGCATAGACTTCTTTCAATTGAAATACCAATGCTTTTTGGTTTGGGTAGTTCATACTCGAGCCATTATGTCCTGTATGTTGAATAGAGAAATAAGGAAATTTTTGAACAGTGTTAGAATGTGTAATGAAAAACATCTAATATGTTTGATTTCCAAAACTAAAATTTGTAGTTAATCAATTTCTAATTTTACAGAAAATATATTAAACCTTCAATTAAATATTTGATGCAATTTACAAGTGTAAGTGGTCAATACAAGAGTTTATAGCCAATTTAAATTGTTCTTTATTGTAATTTATGTACAAACCTACATTATTTATTTATTATTAATAGTTTATTAAAGTATTCTAGATTTATAAATTTAATTTAATGAATTTTTATTTTGTATTCTTAAGAAATTATGTACATAAAGGTTTTACTATACAAATATGGCCTGAATCTTAACATGATGAAAAATGTTTTAGCATAATAGGTATACTGTAGCAGTGATATAAATAGTTCCTGGCAGAATATTGTAGATGCGAGTTTAACATCTCTTGTCTCTCTGCATCATGATATTGTGAGGAGTAGAATAATTTGATTTGGTTACAACTTAAATCATAAAAAAATGTCTCATTAATTATTTACCATATGCTGATTGGTTCTTGTGCCTTCTATTTTCATGAATAGAATAGAAACCTTAAATATTTATTTATTTGTTCTAAACAAAGTAGAAGTATCATTACATAATTACCATCAAAAATGTGGATACATCAAGCATTGCAACATGAATTCTAGTTTTAAATCTTATTTTCCTTAATCACTATCATCACTTAGTATTGCATCTAATAAGGTAAATAAATTCTATGAAGGACTTAACATACTTGATCTAGGATTTGCCAAGATCAAGTAGCTCATAAGCCAAGTATGTGAGTAATTTAAGTGCATCAAACACAGAGTTAAAACATTTAAACATTCACAAAATACATCTACTTACAATTTTTATTCTGTTACAAAATGATATTAACATTAATGTTTATCTTCATGTGAATGTGTTCTTCAAAATATTGAAATTGAATTGTAATATAAATTAACTGCTATTCTAAAATCATTTTGTGTTTGGTGAATCTGGATAAATAGCGATTTTGTTATTTGTATACATAATTTTATCTGGACTTCAGTGATATAGAACACAATATTAGAATAACTATAATTAATTGTAAATCCTTGTCGAAAAGATTCATACATAATCACAATTTAGATAATTTCACATCTAGATGCTTGAGCAAAGCCACAAGAGCAAGCTGTTGACAATAATGTTCAAACCCACCTGATATTTTAATGTTAACATTTTTTCTTGCCAACCTGTTTAAATAGTATTAATATTTTAAAAGACAGTGTGTGCTGTAAAGTTCTGGTATGAAAATTTATAATGTAATAAATTGTAGAAATAAAAGATGTAGTTTTAATTTTTCCATGCATGTTAAGGCGTAAAAATAAAACAAAAGTATTCAAACGTATGAATATTTTATTATTATAAAAATAATTAAAAACTTGTTGGCGCCACCGAATATCTCCAATATTTTTAGAGATATAAGCATGAGATACAAGGTTAACAAAATGCAAACATATATCTGGATAAATGCAAAAAGATATATAAAATAAGATTATCTAAATGATTTTCGTGATCGCGCACTAGCTATAGGGTGCATCGTTGGCGTAGACTCTTCCAAGCCGAGAGTCACCACACGCAACGACACCGTTGAACGACGAGCTGTGAAAACAAACACTTTCGCAATGACTCAATGAATCTCTACAATTATAGTAAATTAGTAAGAAGGAATATGATTGTATACTTTCATGAGCAAATGCACGACAAAGTAATTACGAATTATTTTTTTTCGCGTAAAGGTGAGATTGTAATAAAAAAGAATGTATTTATTTTATCTATACTAATATTATAAAGCTGAAGAGACTGTTTGAACGCACTAATTCAGGTCCGATTTGAAAAATTCCCTCAGTTTTAGATAGCCCATTTATCGAGGAAGGCTATAGCCTTAAATAGCGATTTTGTTATTTGTATACATAATTTTATCTGGACTTCAGTGATATAGAACACAATATTAGAATAACTATAATTAATTGTAAATCCTTGTCGAAAAGCCTATAAGGCTACATATGTACCACGGGAAAAATCGTGGCGGACCGCTAGTATAGAATAAAAATGTAATTATAAATTTATACCTAACGTGCTATAAGGTTACATTTAAATTGAAATTCTTACCTTGCTCAGGAATATCTTCGATCAACTGTAAATAGATAATCACTGCATCATAATACAATTATATATTGAAATTGATACGACTCTTGTACATAATATTTAAAAACGTTTTTATTCTTGTGCAATAACGATAAGAATAACAATAACGCTACGTTAAATAACCCTTACGAATACATATTTTAGCTATGAATTATATTGGAATGATTATTGAGAAAGGACTATAATATGACATGATAAAAGATTGGAATAAGATTTATATATGTATTAAGACCTATAACATAAAACAACCTTTTTACATAACGTAAACCCCTATTAAAAAGAAATTAGTATTGGTTTTGAGAATTAACATTTGAGCCACTAATTTAAATAAATAAGAATCAAAACTCACCGCGGATTCTTGGACTTTTGGTGCAAGAGTTCTCCTAAAAGCCGATATTCTCTTAGTGTAGCCGCTGGCGATGCTTACTCCACTCCTGATGGATTCCGACGAACTTGAGAATACAGATTCTGTAAAATACAAGAATATATTACGTATATTTCGAATATAAAAAGAAAAAAAATGTTTATATCTTTAAATTTTACCGTCAAGATCCTGGACAGATTCTCTGGCTTGAGAAACCGTTCCTTCCGATATAATCCTGCAATATAAAGATTCTGATGACAATTTCTAATTAGGTATATTAGAGTGCAAAGAATCGAAAGCCTGTAAAGCGCATCACGAAAAGCTGAGTTGATACAGTAAACTTAATCTTAAAGAACCTAAGAATGTACTAACAAACGAATCAACTCAAGCCATTATAAAGCACATTTAGCTAATGGAATTCAATCGACACAATCCGTAAAACATGTCGAATAGGTGTCACACCTTTGCAGCAAGGCGTGCAAGCGGCGCTGGTTGGCGGTGAGGTGGTGGCGCAGGTCGGCGGCGGCGAGCGCGGCGGCGAGGCGCGGCGCGGCGGCCGGCCACGCGGCGCACACCTCGCCCAGCGCCTGCACCGCGCTGAACGCCGCCTCGCCGTAGTTGCGGCTCCATATCGACATCTGTTGCGCGAGAGCCGCACTTTACAATCGATGCAAGTGTTTTAATAGAAATGGACACAACATTTTTAACAGATCTAAAATGTAATATCGTCTACTCGAGGAAATATCCAACATAAAAATAAAAATAAAAAAATAGTAATTGCCAAGAACTCTTCTACACTCACTCTACACTCTCACTCACGCTCTTCTTCTAGTGGAAGAATTTTGGGACTAAATTGAATCAAATTTTTGAGTTTATCATAAGCAACAATTTTTTAATGAATTTCGTATATAATTTAGATCAAATTAAAAAAAAAATTCTACACAATAATCAAAAACCTGAAAGATCCTCCAATCCTCCTCTCCCTCCACCAGTTTCTTGGCGCGTCTCGCGTTAACTCTCACGACGTCCTGCGCGTTCTGCAGCCGACTCTCGTGTCGCTGCACGCGTTCACGAGCGCCTTCTAGATCGTTCTCGTAGTCCGCCCTTAATAAGTTATAAATCTTCAATAATTAAACATTCATCATTCCTCATCAATTAAAGATCATTATTATAATATATACTTTAAAAATCATTACTTCTACTTCAGTAGTGTAGTAGGATAGGTAGTGTAATAATAAGAAAGTATAATATACTGTTTTATATTTAACTCAAAATTTTGTCGCCCTAATATTGATGCATATAAAAACTCCATTTATATCAGACAGTGGTATATAATGAGCAGTGTTTTAAGCTAGAAGCATGAATGTATTGAAAAAAAAAATATTTGTAGATATTTTTGCTAAAATTAAAAGTTCATGTTCGACTATTATTTAGTCATTATTATTATATAACTACCTTAAATTGTCTTACGTTACGGAACAAAGGAATTTGTAAAAAATGATTAACTCACTCTTTGGCAGACAGCTGCTTGCACTTATCACTGAGCATAGTGAATCGAGAACTCGCGTCTGATACAATCTGTTCGAGGGACGCTATTTTGTTGTTCAACTGTTTGAGTTCTTCGCGTTTCTCATAGTATTCCTTTGTAAGATTGTTCAACTCTTCTATTTCGGGAGCTGAAATTGTAATTTATTACAATCATTAATTCTGCGACGTGACGATTTGTATTGTTGCATTTATTCTTTACTTTTATGATATTTTAAATACTACATAAAACTGAATATTTGTGATAGATACTTTTTAGTTAGTAGTACAAGTATAAAATTAATAATTAATTGTTCCGTATATATTATCCGTAAATGAGGAACACATCTTTGTTATTATTTCCGAATACATATATTTTTTAATTCCAAAAACGCTGTTTAACAATAACGGCAAATAAGGACGCACTATCATCTTGCAGCGGCGCGACGTGGTGCAGGAAGTGCTTGTGGGCCGCGTGCACGACGCGCAGGGTCGCCTCCAGCGCGGAGATGTCGCGCTCGCGCCGCCCGATGTCCGCGTCCAGCGCCGCGCCGCGCTCGCGCAGCTCCGCGCGCTCCGCTGCGAACTGTATGCGCGCATTTCGAACGTTAATCTACACACTACTTTGTAAAGCCGACTTTAATTCATACGAATAAGGTTTAATTTATTTTGGTATATATTTTATTTAACTAGATAGCTTGGATTGTAAGAATTTTATTAGTATGTTTAGTGATTTTATTGTTGTTTTTTTTTTACAAAGACACTTGACGGCAGTTTTATGTTTGTTTTTTGTATATATCTAGTTGTTATTAATGATCGAAACACGCATACTATGTAGTGTTGATTAACATGTAAATTAATCATATCCGTTATCATTGGTCCGTTTTAATTCTGTCTGATTAAAAAGGTTCCTGGCGTATATATGTATATATATACGACTATACGTAATATATATATAGTTTATTTATTCTTTATGTAAGTGATAAAACTTCATAGATGACACAAATATTGTTATTACCTTTATCTTGAAGAAAGTCACTGACAGTTGTTGACCAGATTCATCCTTACCCAACGAAGCTATGAATATATCGTATCTGAAATGAATATTCTCATGAAAAATTTATTCTTACATAATAACCGAATATGCACGCATGATTATATCCGATTCCAAACCAACCTTTTGATCAGTTGCTCAATCCGCTGTTCTCTTTCCCGTATTTCGGAACGTATCTTTCCTATATCTTCAAAGAGAGCTCTCTTTTGCACGCTGAACATGTCTCGGCGTGCTGATATCTCCACAAGGCGCTCGTTCATTGCCTAACATAGAATTAGTTTGAATTGTGTATTCCGGTCAACATTCCGGGGTAACAATTTTCCTATGTCCGTCTCCGGAGACCATTTGAGAGAAAATTGTTGCAGTGATACCGTAACCCGAGTTCTAAGCTATCACTGTATAAATTTTCAACAGAACTAACACTACTTTCTTTTATATATATAGATTTATATATAAAATAAAATCAATAAATATTCCACCCCATCCAATTGCTACCTCTTCTATACTATTACACTCATCGCTAGGCACTACATCGATCCCCATCCCAACAACAGTTCCACACACCGCGTCCAACTGCAGCCTCTGCTTGTCCAAGGTGAAGGCGGTGTCGTCGAGGCCGGCGAGCGCCCTGGTGGCGTGCGCGACGCGCAGCCGCATCAGCGCCTCCTCCACACGCAAGCGCCGCCAGGTGTCGCGCCGGGCGCGCAGCTCCTTCTCCCCCCCGTCCACGTTCAACATCGATGTTTTTAGACGACTTTGCTGGAATATTATGAATAGAACATTTTAAAAAGTTGAGACTTTAGAAATTGGACAATATTAAATAAATAAAATAATGACGATGCTCAAATATGCAAAGTTGATATGATCGCAATGTCATATTTAGATTTGGTTAATTGCATTATAAACATTACTAGTGTAAGGTTCGCATATACTAGTGTAAGGTTCATATACATAACAACACATACATAAAAATTTTGAATTAACTGAAAATGGATGACATAAAACGTGGCTTTATACAGATTTGTATACTTTCTTGATGAATTAATAAGACATTATAAACACTAAGCAAACATTAAAATAAAACATAGTTATTGTATAAGTACCAGCTTGCAATGTTCTCCGCTTTTAAATTCAAGATCTCTAGTAAGGCGACGCATGTCGTCGTACAATTTGCCAGAATGTCGCTCTAACGTCGCCACGCGGGCGGCGTGACGCGCACGCACCTCTTTAAGTCTGAAAATATATAATAAATAATTAAATCTAGTTTGTAATTACTACTGCGCTTAGATATATACAATATGTTGTTATCAAATCAAAATTTTGTCTACATAATAAAATATTGAAAATATAAAGTATACTGTATACTGTATACTGTATATACAAAACTATAAGTAGCGAGCTGAGAAAGAATTCAACGTAGTTTCTAACAACTTAAATGTTTATAAACGGAAAAGCATTTTACAATAATTCCAACAGTAAACAAATCTATAGGTATATCATCTATCGTAGTATTATATACGTGTATATGTGTTGCGCTCAACGATCGAAAGCCCTCATTGAGCGAATAAATAGCTTACAAGGCATCATAGTCTCAGTGAGATATCCACATCGCGAAAATAAATTCGAAGTCGAGTATTAATTGGTTTATAGTTCCTTTTAATTTAAGTATATATATTTTTTGAGTTAAAATAGGTGAGCGATAGCGGACTGACGTGCGGTTAAGAACAACTCGAAACCATCGAATTCACGACGCGATGTGACTGCTATATTTTACGCTCAATGAGCGTATTCGATCTTTAAGCGTAACATATGTATAAAATGTATGCAATTTTCCATATATTTAATAATAAATTTAATTAGTTATACATTTTTTTTTTTGGAAACGACTATACAGATATGACATAATACAAGACAAATACATATAACCGAGACTCTCAAAACACTACAAGTATTAAATGCGTGCTGACGCGTGCATCACACGCAAATAGTGCGTGCGAAAATGCATGTATTTTATATAGAAAGAAACCTGTTTTCTCTCTCAACGAGCTCTGCTGAGCATTCGCGTTCGGCCTTTGCGCCTTCCATATGAGCTACTTGAGCACCAATAGTTTCGACTTGGTAACACTGGAATTGGCCTTCGTTATTTAAATGTGAAACGGAATAATGTATATCAAATTTATCTTCAAGAATATTCAAATGAGAAAATTCTGTATATAAATAAAATGATGTTTAAATAACAACCGCAAATAAGTGTTATTGAAATTCCTAATCTACCTTCACAGTAAGCAATTATTCAATAAAAAATTTACTACCACGAGTTTTTTTTTTATTTAAAAAGAAAGTATACTTACAATACCATAAAGCGATTCTTTTTGACTTTGTAAGCTTCTTTCAACACTACGCTGTTTGCTGTCTAGTTTGCTCATTATAGCCTTTGATGCTGTAAGGCAATTAATTATTTTACAATATACAATTTATGATAGTACCTTTTGGAATACGTAATGTATTCCAAAAAATACTTATATACTGAAGCTTAAGTAATTCTTTTTCTTAGTTTCAAAATGAAATGAAATAATTTTTTTTTTCGAATGATTCGGAATTCTCCTTTGCGTTTTTTTTGCGTTACTAGCTAAAGTGTACAGTTTAGTTGTCAAATCACGCATAACCTTTGAAAACGTCCTAAAATAAAATTATTTTAATTAATACCTTTAAGCTGCATATGGAAAAGTTTCTCTTCATTTTTCAGGGCTAATAACTTTTGTTGTTCAACGAATGAACAGTGCATGGCACGCTGTTGGTTCATGGTTAGCTGGCTTGCATAACGTTCTTCTTCCTTATGGAAAAAATAACACAATATAAGAAATCCCATATGAATTAATATAATTCCTATACTACAACTATTCATATAATTTACTCCTTTAAATAGACATGATATAAAAAACTTACGTTCAGCATGTCCTCCAGCTCCTTGGCCCGTTTTTCCGAACTTTTAGATTTATCAGTGGATTCGGCAAGTTTTTCTTTTAGTTCTTTGATCTACAAAATATAACAAACATGAGCATACCATCATTCTATAACAAGATTGAAAGATTGACTTCAAACCATATTAAATAGAGAAAATGTTTGTATGAAACATTGACATTTTTAGTAATATAGTATAGCATAATATGACCAAAACTAACTTTACTGTGAAGAGCCTGCAGTGCGACATCTTTGCGATGTTGTTCGTCCAGGAGTTGCCTATTTTCGGAGTGCAATTTTTCCAATCCACTTGTCATATTGCTGGACACACGTTGCAAACTTTGTACCTATAAATTTGGAAATTAAGTACATAAATCAGGTACTATTGATTATATAGCTACCTGTACCTGGCCAGACCTTCCTTTTTTATTTTTGAACTGACCATGGATTGAACTTAGTGCATCGCGTTTCTAAACTCACAACAAATTATACCAAACATAGCATAAAATAAAAATGATGCCTATAAAACATTTTGTTTCACAACATTAATTGTGTCAAGAACTTATATTGTAATGATGGCACATTTGTCGTTTTGTATGTATGTCTATAATGTTTTCAGACAAACACTACTATACCAATTTCGAAAATATCAGACTTTATCTAGTTTTTGTCCTTAGACCACCCGGGTTGAGCCGAGAGGAACAGGTAGTGTTTAATAATGAAGACAGAAAGGATTGTAACATATTCAACAAAAAGTAATAAGTTTTTTTAAGAGGGCGGCACAAATAGCAAAGTTAATAGTGAAATTCTATACAAAGTATAGAATATACAAGAAGCGTCATACCTCACTATCCAAAGTAACATTATCATCAAATGTTTCCTGATATGCCAAGCGTATTTGACTAAGCTGCTGAGCCAGGCCCATATTCTCTCTCTGTGCATCCGCATTGTTGCCTTGCTGCTGGTCGCAGAACGCTTGCTGGTCGCGACACTGCTCCGCTAGGTTATTCGCCTCTGCATCTAATACAGCATAATCCTGGAATATGGATTTGAAAACTCATTAGCTTCTTACTTTTTACTTCTTATTATTACAGATTCTTAGCTTTCAGTTTATATTGTAGTTTTCCTTGTGCAGCTTTGCCCATGTCAAAGAAAAGAGTCCTGGTGTATTCTCCAATTTCAACCAAAATGCAAAAAGAGTAAAGCTAAAGCAAACTAACTACTTTACCTCTCTGATATGACGTATGTCTGTATCCCGCTGCCTTAAATTTTCAACTGCACCTGTCCACATTGACATCATCTGTTTTCGTTGCTCCATACCCTCCATAACCTAGTGTGCATTGGTTAAATTATTTATTCTAATGAATGATAACTAATTTGAATAACAAAGCTATAATGTGAAAATGAATCACCTGAACAGAAATCCTTTCACATGCTCGTTCTTCAGCACTGAGGTTAGACACAAGTTGTACCAAACGCTCATGCACACAATCATGTTCAATCTTTAGTTTCTGCCTTTTTGTCTCCAAATTCTGGAAGAAAAATGATATCATAATGAACTAAAAATTCTCTGCTTTATGAAAACCTCATCAATGAGTTTAGTAGTTACTAAGTCATAAAGTAATATGTAAATGATGCTAGTCCATTTCATTCTATTTATTTAAAATTAATCTTATTCAAAAATATTATAAATTAGAGAGCTTTATCATTTAGTACAAAAAAAGCCCAGGCAGAAAAGGACATGCTTTGTTTTAAAATGGTATAGAATAATTAGTTGTGATTACTTTAGCTTTAGATAAATCTTGTTTAGTGAATTGTTCAATAGCTGATATATCACCAGCACTTCTTTCCAAAGCAGCCCTCCATTCTTGCAAAGCTCCACGCTCACCACATACTTCACTCTTCAGAGAATCAGCCTTTTTGAGAAGTTTGGCAATGTTAGCTGAAAATGTTATTATTATATTTACTAACTCTGGGGTTCTTATGAATATGAATAGAAATATATTCTTATCTTGTAAATTTGTCCACAATGTGGAAAAAATAAATGATTTTCATTTTTATTATTCAAATAAAGTTGTAAATTGAATGGATAATATCTATATGTATGTTTATAATATGTATAGGGGAAGAGTAGTATAAATTAATGATAAAAAACTGACTCTGTAATCTATCAATCCTTGTATTGATTGCTGATGTCTCTTTGTTACAGTCAGTGACATCTCGTTCTAGCCGATCTGCTTCATTGCAAGATAGTTGACGAAGCTTGACTTCTTGCTCCAACTGTTGCTTATTAGCAAATAGTAAACGCTAAAATAAAAATAATAATATTCATTTGATGGTATAAAGACAGATATGTTTAAAATACACTATACAATAAATACTTACTGTATTTTCCTGATATTCAGTATGAACATGTTCTTTATATTTATTGAGATCAGATCTTTTTTGATTTTGTAAAATTAAAGCTTCCTTCAGCCGTTGTATTTCATCTTGCCTGAAAAATATAGTATAGAAAGGTAAATTTATGTTTACATTTTTTTGTGCTTGAATACAACTTTAAACTCAAAGTAAAGTTTTAAACCTGACTTGAAACAAGACTGATAATTTTAAAATATAGCACCCAAACAAATTAATGACAGATGAAATATGTTATAAATAACATTTGTAAAAATTTCAAAATTTCGATTATGAGTTCAGTTTTAACAATATCTATACAATTAGCTGTTCTATAGTTTGTTTGAAATTTATTCGATTATCAATTCAAAAATATAGGTTATTAGCAAAATACCACTTTTTAAAATTGATTGTTTGTGTGGTTGTAGCTTAGATTTTTACTGTTTATTTATTTACCTCGATATAAGAAGTGTTTCTAAATTCTGATTGTCTGGATTAGCTAAAGGAATCCTTGTGCCTTGATTCCAGCCAAGTTCTTCCAATAATTGGGCCATGTACCCTGGCACTTTTATACTAGTCTCATTCATTTTCTATCGTAGATGTTCCAAAATGAAAACGGAGTAAAAATAATGAGTTATTTAGAGAGACTTCATAAATCGTTTGATCGAAGTTATAAATACAAGCCAGACAACGGAATCAAAATATTTATAACTATGTCAATGTCATAATTTGACATTTCAATTTCGAAACTAGAAAAACAAAATACGAAAAGCAAAATCGACAATCGTTAAAACTAAATTTATATTATATAGCGACATTACGCGTTAAAAAAAATTTAACCCAAAAATACTGTTGTTCAGTATAAGTTTGGTTTAAATTTGCATGACTATCGTCTTAAAGGTACTTTTTAGTCTTAATGGATTCTAATTGGATCGATGGAAAATTTAGTAGATGTGTTAAACGCAAATGTTTTGCCCTACTTATATGTTATATGCTTTTTACATTTCACTTAATTACGAAGCAACTAGCTGCGCCTCACGGTTTCACCCCCGTAAGTCCATATCCCGTAGGAATATCGGGATAAAAAGTTGTCTATATGTTATTCCAGTTGTCCAGCTGTCTACGTATCAAATTTCATTGCAATCGGTTCATGAGTTTTTGCGTGAAAGAGAAACAAACACACACACGTACTTACAAACTTTTGCATTAATAATATTAGTAGGATTTAAATGAAGTCTTGTAAATCAAAAGGAAAATATTCGCTGTAAGTGTAAGTAGAAAATATTACCTGTGATTACAGAAAATTCGTATTAAGATGTAATATGCAAGTCTTAATTATTCCAAACCCTGTTGACAAAAATTATCCCAGAAAAATATTGGGTTATTTAGGTATAAAACTCAAGTGTAAGAATTTAAATATGCCAACCTGTAAATAACTTAATGCGATTGCACCTTACCAAATAGGTTTCTAAATGATTTAGTCATCCACATACATCTTATAATTCTAAATATAGGACGCTTACTTATTGAATGCAATTTTACACTTTCCTAAATTAATCTTCAGCTGAATTAAGACATTTAAATTAAGTGTAGTTATAAACGCATTTTTCCTTCTTTTTTATTTTATGTAAAGGTGAAGCTGCTACGAATGCGTTGCCCCCTTTAATGAAGTATAGAATCAGGAATAGATTGACTTATGAACAAACAAGAGAATGAGAAATAGATTGGGGAGGTTGTGGAAAAAGATGCCTCTGGCTCCTCCACTCATTGAAAGAAAAATACAGTAGAATGCTTCTATTTCACAACGATGTTCTGTGGGGAAGTGGTAAAAATTTCTCCTATTAGGTATGTATGTAGATATTGCAGACAATCACGATTTTTTTTTCTGCAGGTATTCTTTTACTAATATCTTACCTACCAGACGTCGCAATTCCTTCCGCTCCGATTTTTGCAGTTGAAGATTTTTTTTATTGTAAATAATATTATAGTTTATAATTAATTTTTTATTAGTGAGTTTTTAATTATAGATACATATTTATTATTAAATTATATTACATTTATTTCCAATTTTCAAATTTTAACTAGATAGACATATCCTACTAATATTACCTACAAATACGAAAGTTTGTGAAGGTGGATGGATGGATACATGTATGTTACATTAACGGTGGCTCAGTGGTGAGGACGTCGGACTTCAAAATCGATAAGTCGGGGTTCGAGACCGGGCGAGCGCCTAGGAAATAAATTGATTTTTCAATTTATCTGCGCTTGTAGATAACATCACCACTGCTTAAACGGTGAAGGAAAACATCGTGAGGAAACCGACATGTCCAAGAATTAAAAGTTCGACGGCATGTGACATCTGCCAACCCGCACTTGGCCAGCGTGGTGGATTATGGCCTGAACCCTCATAGGAGGCCTGTGTCCCAGCAGTGGGAACATATATGGGCTGATAATGATGACATTAACTTGAAACCAGCGAATGGATTTTAATTATACTTGGCAAGGATATAGCTTCTGTACTAGAATAATACAAGAACGCTAGAAATACTTGCTTTAGCCCGCGGGGTGGTCCAGGGGTAAAATCATGCTGCCCAGCAAGTAAATAATAATGCTTATCCTAGTAGAGACAAATTAAACAACCCAAAAATCATAAAAAAGTCGTTCCGCCATTGAACTGCTCAGCCGATCAGCAACTAACACATCTTTTTTATATGTATTATAAAACTTACATTAAGACGCTATTTACAAAATCAACTTTATGATTAAGTTACCTAATTCAACGTTTGAACGTCGATCCAAAAAATAGTTAGAAATGTGAAGATGAAGTTATTTGAAAAGCTGCCAAAAATATACGTACGCAATCTTCCCAAAATAACTTGCATGTAGATTAGTATCACGCTAACTCTCAGGAGTCTTACTAACATAATCGTGATTTTAAAAATATTTTTGTCAAAATGAGTGGCGACGCAGCCTCTCTTCCGTGCCCTATATGTTTACACACCGGTGTTTTTAATACAGCACAATCGTTAAGAGACAGATTAATATATGTTTCTACAAATACAATTGTGTGTCCTATCTGCCAAGAAGAGGTGACAGGTTTGGATAAATTAACGATACACTTATTCAGTCACGTGAACATTATTCCCTTAAAAAAAGGAGAACAAGGAAAAGAATTGGACATAAAAAAATCACATACTTACGAAAAACAAGTAAATGTGGCAGAAAAACCGAAAAAGTGTAAAGTTAGAAATAAACCAAGTACTTCGACATCTTGTGCGCCTGTAAAGTTTGTGAAAATATATCCAAAGTTACCTGTTGTTGCATTGAACACAATGCCTGTGATTAGTTCTAATAACGTAGCGTCTAATCCATTATTTATTACATCTACAATAAAGAATGAAACTCCATCATTGCAAAGGGCTAATAAATGTAACATTTGCGGGGTACAGTTTGTGAATGAAGGCATATTAAAAATGCATAACAGTATAATACATAATATTGAAGACAAGGATAATTCAATAACAAAATATAATTGTCATCTTTGTTCCAAACATTTTAAAATGCGCGGGTCTCTCATGGTTCATTTAAGGGTAGCACACTATGGATTTACACATATGAGTAAAACAAATCCAGACACTGAAGATTCGATGAGTAAAAATGATGATACGAATGTTCCTATTGAAGAAGAGAAACCAGCAGATTATTTAAGAACAGATGGAAAGCAATGGCAATGTGATGTATGCAATAAATTTTTCACTACAAAGTACTTCTTGAAAAAACATAAACGGCTTCACACAGGTTATAAATTTTTAAATCACTAACCATATTATATTACAGACAATTATCCAAAATAAACAGAATAATACATAATATAATATATTAAAAAGAAATTCTTGAACTTAATTTTATTTTCGTGTAAGGCTAGCTGACATTCGAATATTTTTTCATGTCGTCTTTTTCACATACTCAACTAAATCACTCGTTTTAACATTGACTAACTTTCAATGAAAGTATCAGTGATAATTTGTCTAGATATTTTAAATACCAGTATGATGATAAAATGAAAAGAAAAACGGTTTAATTTACGTAATTTACCTTCTAGTGTATGTAAATAATTGAAAAAAAAATATATCAGTGACGTATGTATGCAGTAACACTTGCATACATGTATTTAATTTGCTTTGTTTAAAATCTGTTCAGGTGAAACTCCGTATGCTTGCACGCAATGCAACAAGACCTTCACATTTCAACAGTCCTTCCACAAGCACCTCCTATATCATAATGATGACAAGCCACACGTATGTAATTTTTGTGGGCGAGCTTTCAAGGAACTATCTACTTTACATAACCACCAACGAATACACACGGGTGAAAAACCATTTGCATGTGAAACTTGTGGTGAGAAATCCCTACTATGTTCCTACTATATTATTATAAATGAAAAAGTAACTGTCTGCCTGTCTCTTCGTGTCTCTTCTTCACACTTAGCCACTCAACCGATTTGGATAAAATTTAATACAATGTTTGATTGAGAGAGACTCCAGAAAGAACATGGGATAGTCGTTACACCGGATAATTATTTGTCGTTATACGGGAACGGGAAGAATATAGATAAAAAACCGGGTGGAAAGCTAGTGTGTATTTTATGAGCAAGCGAAATTAATGTTAAATTTCGCTTGTTTATAAAATACATGCGAGCACGTGCGAAATTTACATAATGCAGATGTTAACTGTGAAAAGAAAATATACAATGAGTAGTTGCTACAAAAAGCGTTTTCAAAATGTATGAAAATATAATTATTTTTAACTTCTAGGTAAATGTTTTCGCCAAAGAGTGTCGTATTTAGTACATAGAAGAATACATACCGGGGCCATGCCGTATAAATGTACCGCATGTGATAAAAATTTTAGGTACAAGGTAAGTGGCATGTTTTTGACATAGCTAAAACCAATCTGAAAAAAATACATTTTCCTGTATACGCTATTTTATTACAGGTTTCCCAAAGAACACATAAATGTCAGGCGCAACCGCCAGGTACAGTGGTACGAAAATCAACGGACCTAGTCGAAAAATTAAAAAAGATAAATTCAGATCATGATGACAACAAGCATACATCAAAAAAAACTGAACATTCCCAAAAACTAAATTATGTAGAAGTGTCTGAAGCAAATGCCGAATTAGTTAGAAATAGTGCACAATTATCATTAGAAGATTTAGAATCGGAAAATTTTTCCATTATTTCTAATTGTGTTTCTGAAAATTCAAAGGAATTAAATAGTATTGTTAAAAATAAAACGATAACAATTCAAGAACCTATAATGCAGAATGAGAAAGGATACGAATCGAATTTGGAGGAACTAATTGACTCTATTCCTATTGATGATAAAAATATACCCTCGCCGTCAGAAATTTTGAAAAATTTATGTTTATCAAATGAAGACGATTTCTTACATATACTTGAATAATAAATTTTTATGTTTCTAAATAAGTGTAATTTAAAATTATTTAATAAGTGTATATTAAAATAGCTTTCAACAATTTCTTTCATTTTTTTGCACCTTCACTAAATAGTATAAAAGAAAGTCCGTCGTCTGTGTGTATATTTTGATGATTTTCCTTTTTAATATATAGTGATCCAAGAAAGTTTATATGTCTAATAACATTAAAGAGTGGGGGGGGGGATAACGGAAACATATAGGCAACGCAAAAATTTATCCCGATATTATACGGGATACAGACTTACACTGGTGAAACCGCGTGGCGCAGCTAGTGTAATATAATGTAATTATCAACCAAACAACGCATGACATTACTCGCATCAACTCTCCACGATTTTGATATTTTTGATCATGAATAATGGTAAACCCTACTAATATTATAAATGCGAAAGTAACTTGGTTCGTCTGCTGTCTCTTCTTCACACAAATAGAAATTTAGAATCAAGACACTTTAAATAATTGCATATTTTTTTAACGCTAGTAACTATTCCTATGAATGCAATTATGAAAATGTTGTTACTTTAATTTCTGGAATTTCAATTCGATAAAATATTAAAACAAATCGTTTTAACATAGAAAAACATTAATCGGTATTGATAATCGGTTTTTGTGCATCATTTTATTACCACAGAGTAAGTTATGTACGTAATTGCCACTGTGAAAAACAATGTCAATGTGTTAGTGAATTGTAAGCTTCTCTATTTCGAAAAAAAAATACGCGTTGGTATCGGCCAGCTGTTTTTGTTCCAAGTTTTTGAATTGTTGAAATCATCATGGATCAAAATTGAACAGTGTCAAGTGGACGTGAAACAGTGTCGTTTGGTGAACTAATAGTGAATTTGGTGGATAAGATACATTCTGAGAAATTCAAGGTGTGTTAATAATTAATCGATTCGATGATTCGTCGAACATCACGACAGATGCAGTTTTAGCGATTTATTACGTCGTATTTTACTTACTCAGTTATTACCGAGTTGATACTTGAACCAAGCAAATTGTGAACGTAAATTTTAGTATCAGAAGTTCTAATGAACTTATGTGCTTCTCGGGGTAAGTAAAGTCAAATCTGTAATAAGTAAAAAGTAATTATTGAACAACGAATATATAAATACTCCTAATAAAAAGTTTGAGAATTAGTAGCCTTGGAAAGAACAATAAATTCCCACCAACATTGAGCAATTAGAAGCAACATAATCTATCAGTATTTCGTTTGTTTCTACATGATTTTTAGAACAAAGAAAACAAAGACCTTATATTTTTTATTTATGGATAAGACGTTCTATTTCTCGAAACATATTTAATAGCTACCCACAAGTTGTTCATTAATTATAAAACATGAAGTTATTTCGAAATAATGAAGTATTTTTTAAATAATACAAATATTAATATGTTGTAGATAAATGTGAGTTGTCCAACAGTTACAAAATATTTGGAATCATTTCACTGCTTTGATATAGTACCTGGAGTTACATTTTAGCTAATTACTGTAGTATCAATCTATGCAACAACAAAGCATTTTATTGTGAATTTAGATATATTTGTATGTTTCTAGCTATTGATCAGTATCAAAATTTTTGGAAACAGATTTTAGCTAATTTACAACACAATTTTAACAATAGATGTTACAATTATTTTAATATGAATATATATGACAAACTGTAGCATCAGTGAGTCACCTGATTATGCCATTTAGGTCGTAACATATCACATTGTGTATCTAGAGCATGTCATGTTACATTTAACAGTGAAGTTAACTAATCTAAGAATAAAATGTTGCTATGAGCTACAAGAAACTGCTGGTATGTAAATTACAATTTGCTCTTGCTTTTTTGCACTTGTTGCAACATATACATAGACCGATACACACACACACACACACACACATATATATATATATATATATATACCGATATCACTCATTAAAATATATATATATAGAATAAAAAAAAGAGCTCACAATTCTCCAGGTCCAAGCATATCCACAAAGCGGAATTTGTATTGTGGATGAAATGCTAATCAATCTACATAATATGTTTTAAATTTTAATGAAGTTTTAAAACACTTAAATAAATTTTTAAAACAGCTTAATATAAATACATACATTTAATAAACAAAATTTGATCTTATTTTAAGTAAAAAAATTTAGTTTGTATGTTCATCTAACAAATTTTGAATCATGATTTGGCATTTGAAATTCCCCCATCATTGAATACTGTAGCCCATAAGTTGGTGGAGTTACAGTTTAAGTGAAATGTAATTAAAATATTATGATTTATGATATAATTTAATCCATTAATTTGGACATATTAACATTTTAAAACATACAGTGGTTAGTCAAATACATCACTGAATAGACAAAGATATCACTCAAATACACAAGTCCTTTAAAAAAGTCTTCATTAATCTTTTTGCTTATATTTTTTTCTATCAACACATTTACACTAAAATAAAAAAACCATAAATAATATTATGTATTTGGTCTTTTGATCTAATGAAAATTGGTTGAGTTGGTGAAGAGTTCATTGGGAACATTATTCATGACACTGGATTTTTATATATTATTAAAATAACCTATTAATATTATAAATGCGAAAGTTTGTAAGTATGGATGTATCGATGTTTGTTACTCTTTCACGTAAAAACTACTGAACCAATTGCAATGAAATTTGGTACGTAGACAGCTGGATAACTGGAATAACATATAGGCAACTTTTTATTCCGATATTCCTACGGGATACGGACTTACGCGGGTGAAACCGCGGGGCACAGCTAGTATATACATATAGGCAAGGTTGATTTTTAGGGTTTAGGCTGTTCTGATGACTAGGATACATATGGTAAACAGTTACAATACAATGAGAAAATTTCAATAGGAATTATCCTCTGATACTTTTACTAACTTCAAACAGGTTTAGGTGGGGACAAAACAATTTCATGAGATTTCAAACAATCATTTCGGGGCTGAATTTTTCTCAAGAGTAGCTTAAACACAATTTTCATGTGTTTTTATGTCAGCGCATTGCTATAAAAAATACCACACTTTCACTTCCTTAACTACCATATTTCTAAAAAATAAAAAAAAATACAAGTTTGCGGTTTTACATAAAAAGCGCAGTAGTAAAGCCTTTCTATAGTTTACATTCAATTGTATTTTGTTACCCTACTTAAATTTGTGAAGTGTCGTTCTAAATTATTGATGTCAACGCTTTTTTTTAAGTGCAATCATCCACACTCAGTACACCGTTTTTTTATGTAATAACACAACCTTGAAAATCGTCAGATTGAAACGTACAGGGTGCGGCGTTATGAAGGTACCTGCGGGTTGAGGATTTCGCTGTGGGTTCAGAATTTGTTTTTATGCGAAGTAAGTCCTACGAAAACAAAATATAATAAAGCTACTGTGCGTTTTGGTGACGAGACTCCAAATGATGGAATTTTTACAATCAAATTTTTGTATTAGTATGAAGTATATATCAAAAATTAAGTTTCAATGGTAAACAAAGCAAAACTCAAATTAAATTTTTTGTCAAAGTTTATCTAACGTAAAAAATATATGGTCACCAGAGTGCTTAATTAAAATAACCACAATGAAATGTTAAGAAAAATAAATTCATAACACAATGATCTTTTACTCTTGATTCCTAACATTAACTTAACTTAGTAATATTGATTTAATAACTTTAATAATGTAGGATAACGGGTATCGTAGTATTAAAATCAAATTAAAAGGTAATTAAAATGGTCACCATAAATTAACTCATATTGACATACTTTACACATTTTAATAAATGATCGCTTTAATCTACTGACATGTCTCACCATAGTCTTCAGTCAGTCTTGTGTGGTCATTTGCAAATGCTTTCTGAACAGTAACAATGTTCTCTACCCGCAGGTACCATATTATCCATTATTTACGGAACTCGCTGTATGCTTAATTTCAGTAATATCCTTGAGCATCAGATTTATGAACATCTGACGTGTATAAGTATGTCCATTGTCCATGGCACTGTACAAGTGGAAACAGTATGGGACCTTACCGACCTACCAATTCTTGTATGTTTCGGACAATGGAATAAATCCACATTTAGCATCATGATTCATGGCATCCCTCCCCCTGTCTTTTGAGATTCACTTGGATTAAGATATCCCAAACTATGAAAGTTACATTCTGGATTCCTGTGAAGTGTGAAGAATCGGGCAGGTGCAGTCACTACTCGTCTATAATGAGGACCAATAAAAAGATTTTTGAATGGATCAATAGTTGTACATGTATGATTTGTGGTTTTCAACATCGTGATTAATTTATACCCTCTCTCTAATAACACTCACTAAGTTTTCAGACAAGTTGGTAGTCCATTAAAAACCCCATTTATATACAGTGGTCCCAATATAAACACAATGTTATCAATAATACCAATTTATGAAACTCTTGTAAATCTGTAGAACATCTACAGATTTATTAGGTAACCACGAAAAATAATTGTAAATAGGCTAGTTTTGCACGGCAGTAATGGAGGAATATTTTCTCTTTTCCCTCGATCTAATTGTGATCACTGGGAATAAACAACATTTCAAACATAGCCTTGGTAACTCTTCTCAGAATAATATGATCGTAATTATCTGTGCAAACCCAATTAATGATGCAATGCATTATAAACGCACATATGCTAATATTTGGCTTTGACAGACTTACGAATTGAAAAATCCAATATGTATACTAGAACATTGGGTTCAGTAGTTTTTGTGTGAAAGAGTAACAAACATACACACATCCTCACAAACTTTCGCATTTATAATATTAGTAGGAAGTAGGATAGTAGAATTATAGTAGGATAGGGCTAGCTTGATTCAACGGCTTCACTCGCGTGGTACACGAGCAATAAGTAGCCTATGTGCTTATCTATAATATAATCTATCTCCCTACCTAATACATGTAGATCCGATCAGCTGTTTTTGCGTGAACGAGTAAGAAACATCCAAACATTATTACAAACTTTCGTGTTTATACTTAATACTAGGTGCGCCCTAGGAAAATCGGGATAAAAGTTGCCTATATGTTATTCCAGTTGTCCAGCTGTCTACGTACCAAATTTCATTGCAATCGGTTCAGAAGTCTGCGTGAAAGAGCAACAAACACACACACACACCGTTACAAACTTTCGCATTTATAATATACTAGCTGCGCCCCGCGGTTTCGCCCGCGTAAGTCCGTATCCCGTAGGAATATCGGGATAAAAAGTTGCCTATATGTTATTCCAGTTGTCCAGTTATCTACGTACCAAATTTCATTTCAATCGGTTCAGTAGTTTTTGCGTGAAAGAGCAACAAACACAAACACATCCTTACAAACTTTCGCATTTATAATATTAGTAGGATTAAGTAGCATTAGTAGGATTGGTGTGTATATCAGTTTCATAAATATGTTATTCCATTGTATACTCAAAATATTTATACATATTCTATAGCTATTTTTAATAACACTGAACGATGTTATGGACTCATTTTTATTGTTCTTCCATTGCTTTGCTTATAATATAACGATCAAATGTTTGTTTCCTCTCATATTTTATCGGCTCTTATGTGAACATATTAGTCGGCATATAAGCGGTGATTATAGTTAAAATGTACCTAAACCTAATACTGACGTTTATCTCTACTAAATCAGTAGAATTATATATAGGTGAGGAGGCAGGGTGGCTGCTCGCTACTCAGAGCTCAGAGCTCGCTCCTATCGATCCGGCTGTGGCGGCCCGGACGAGCTATAGGGTACACTAGACACTTCTCATTACCTGTGTTGTATGCGACGGCGGACTCCCTTCAATTATTAGAATATAATGCCTTGTATTGTTTACATTTACTCAGAGCTGAAAGAACAAATTATATACATATGATGACCTGCATTTTAAAGGTAGTAATGTAGTAATCATTTTATGAAATAATCTAGTTTGAAATAAACCAGAATGCATAACTGATACTACATTTAAGCATGGAATAAAGTTTTGGTTGGTATTATGTTAGCAATTTTTTTTCACCTCAGTCGCAACCAACAGTTGTTATCGCATGTAGAGAGTTCGAACACCCAAGTAATGTTCATAATGCAATTTCCGACAAGGTCGCATGATAAACTGTTCGCGTGTACACATTTAATGCAAGTATTAAAATCTTCAAGTTAAACTTATACAAAATCCGTATCACTACTATTATATTACTAAATGATATTTATTATACTATTATCTAATTTCATGAATATCAGTATGGATGAGTATTTATTTAAATATCGAAATAAAACTGTTCGTACAAGAGGATCAATAAGTGAATACTTACACTTCTGAAGTAAAATACCTGGTTACTACTCGCACAATTAATTCTGGATTTCCAATTGAGCTAAGCTTTCATTATATATGTATGTATCTTTGAATATGTATAGTATCTTTGAAATGAAATAAAATGAAAGAACATGTATTCGTCAAAACACGTATGTAGCCGACATATTATGTAGATTCATATGGTTTTCACTAACAGGATTAAGTCATATGTAATGTACACATTAAGGTAAAGGTCTATGCATCATACTGCTTCAAGGGGTTTATTACACAACTATTAATAGTCACTACGATGTATTCTATAGACTATATTGTTACATATCTTTGAATTTAAAAAGACTTTGGATTTGTTTTTTAAAGAAACTCAAGCATACTAGGAGAATGAACGTTTGTTTGTGGGCAAGAATATACATACATATTTATCAACTCATACGAAGGAATTTAAAAGGAATTATTTGAGGGAAACATGTGTGTGAGCAACATGATTATTTTATTATTATTTATTATAATATTCTATGTTACAAAATAAAACATCCATCGAATATCGATATTATTTTAGTGGTTAAGGTTATCTGCATTCGTCCGGTTTAGGCGTCATCTCGTTCATTTTCGTATTTCCTATGCATACAACACCCTCGCAGCATATGTCCACGTCGGTAATATTATATCTGAACTAAGTAAATCGACTAAAATGAAAATAATTGTTATAATAATTGTATTATAATTTGTAGTGTAGGAAATTTAGGTGATCTACAATAGTGGACGAATTTCAATTCATGCACGTGCTAACAGAACGAGAATGACCTAGATATAAACCGTACACTGTGTGACGACATACTTCAAACCACAGCTTGTTTACTAATAGCATAACGATTATTTTGCTACATTTGCTTTTGAAATAGTTTCTATACTTTTCAAAGAAATAAATGTTACTTCGAAAATTTCTTTGCTGATAACTGTTATTAATGTACTAGCCACTTGTCCCAGTACCGCCCGGGTTGGCTCGAGATAATAATAAAGTATTCCCTATGTCACTGAGGAATTTTTGAAAGCGGTTCAGTAGATTTTAGTATAGTTTTAAACCTCGTAATATCCTTTGAATGGAAGGTCCGATTTCCGTATTGAAACAGCTTTGAACACAACATAATAAGACACATGAGAACTTGTAAATTTTAAAAATATGTGTATCTATAAATATTGCTATAAATAAAAAAATATTAATCATGTATTTGGATAAGAATTAATGAATAGGTACGTAGATAATTTTATATGGTCTGATTTTGAAATTTCAAAAGTTATTATAGTGACAACTAGGTGCAATAGTTATTATGTCCTCGGAAGATTTTTGTCGTTTTTGAGAGTTCTGAATTATTTTGGAACATTTTATTTGCTCTATCGTCAATACTTTCCGCAGCGCCTGCAATGAAAGAGACCTATCCATAAGATACATTTTATCATATATTTTGACGTGAGAATTTTCGACTAAAACAACAATCAAACTATAGTCATCAATAAAAAAAAAAAATAATAAGTGCATTAAAAGCTTTCAGCACGTTTCTTAAAAAAATACTATTTTACACATTATTTTATATCAAAACAATTTGGAGGCACTACATTAAAATATTATACTTATTGTTTCCATGTATCTAATTCCTGTCAATCCACTTCCATGTGTCCAGTTTATGTACAAACCTTGTACCTTAGTAAATAACGTTTTTATGACGCAACAAGCACAAACAGTTACAGCAAAACCTTTTGACTTTATGTCGAAGATGTTGCGACACTGTAGCTTTCTCTGAAACACGAACCACAAGTTCTTTGGAAGTTTTACTTTTATCGATCTTTATTTAAGGCAATCATGTGAAGTAACATTCGTATTATAAAACTAAAATATGTTTTCAATAATATAATATTTCATTTTAGGATCAGATTGGTTACATGTACATAGATACTCCGATTTTTTTTTCGAGAATTATTCGCTTTTATACTAAATGTTCAGTTTTTTTTTATAACTATCAATCACGCTTATAACATTATAAATTTAATCAAGACATTATATAGAAGGTTAAAATAATAATAAAAGAAAAAAAAATTAGAGAAAAAAATAAATTTTATAATATAATATTACATAGTATTCTAAGAAACTTAATAAAGGTAATGTAAATAGAGGTACAAAATTAAATAAATTACTATCCTTTCATTTATGAAAGTGCAACATGTTGACTATTACTCACTTAATCTGATAATATTTAACTCAATTTTATAAACTTCTTTTATTTACTTAGTTACTGGTCTTTACCGTTCGACGTATTGAGAAAGAATTCATCTATAGCAAATAAGAGTTTTTCTTCAATGTATAAGAGAAAATTCAATGCTCTTCGTTCCGCTAGGCGCTTTGTTTCTTGTCTTTGCGCTTCTTTGTTCTCACCGATATTTTTACAGTGTATTTAGGTCAACATAACGCTATGCCATTTACTTAGCAACATATTATTATATATCCGTAGCACATTATGTAATATTTGTTTTACTGATGTTTCTTAGTTTCTTCTTTTATTTTGTATTATTTTTTATGTGCCTGTTAGGTCAGACGTTAATACGTTTTTGTCATTCAGAACTATGCGTATATTTTAGTCTTTAGTCTTGCTATATTTCCCAACACGATATAGTTTCATTTAAAGCGCATCAAACTATTTCGAGCAGGCGACGAAGCCAGTTATTTTGGGAATTTAGCTCTTATCACTTTTTGTATTTGTATAAATATTTGTGTTAGTGCATTTACGTGTGATCTCGTATTCTTTTTCCATTAAAATAAGTACATATATTACAATAATAAGCGAAACAAGTATAACTTTTTTGTGAAGTAAACGTGACTAAACCTGCAATTTCATTTGCATGAGAATATTTTGGGTTTCCAGTAAGTTTCATTTTTCCAAAAAATGCTTTAGAAAGATAACTGATATAAGCAACTAGTAATAAAAAAATACAGACATTATTTTCGATAATTTAAATACCAACAGCAAAAATGAAAAGGTAGGTAATTTGGTAAAAAATATGGTCCGTACTGTGTTTGAACGTATATGTATTGTAATATTCGTAATGTTTAAAAAATTGCAATCATTGCAATACCCAAAAACTAATAAAATATATTTAAAAAAAAATACCAATAAGAAGCGCGCGGTAGGCATTACAGTTTATTATTGTTAGATTTGGTAAGGTCATGGTATCAAACAATGTTGTTCTTTTTAAAAATCAGTCAATCAGTCAGGTAGTACGTTTTGTGCAATTGCAAATCCTGTAAAACAATTTTTTTTTAATATTTTCAAAAATCACTAGGCGAGTACACAGTTCTTTTCTGTGGAGTTTGATCTTTTGTATATTTTGCGTGGGGCTTTACCGAAGGGTCGTTTAGGTCATTGAACCGATAGGGATCCGGAGAGGAGTGTGTGTTTCGGTTCTGGCGGGGGCGCGGGCGCTGCAATGGGCCGGTCGTTGACTCCCCCTTGCTGCACTCATGTGAAACACAGATTGATTTTTATTATTTACTGCTAAAATTTGAGCGTATAAGACTCGAGCATTGGATAAATAATTAACCTATTGATATGCGGAGTGTTAAAAGTAATTTAGGATTAACCGATCGATTTTTCAACTATTTATTGAGTATATGTTTTAACTTATTTAAAGCTTAGCATCATCCTGATCTTTACTACTTATATTTCTACGTATAAAAGTGAATGTTTCCGAGCTACTGAACCGGTACGCTAACGGTTTATGGGATCAAAATAAACTAAACATGTAGGTATGCAACAGTTAGGTTGATATCCATAGACTGAGCTTTATGTGTAATATCGTCTACTAATATAGGAATGGGAAGATTTAATTTATAGCATTGTTTAAACTGTGCTTGAAAATAGACAGACTCGTAGCCTTTACATAGCATGGTGTATTGTTAAAATCTGTCACCAGAGCAGATTTGTAAGCGTACGAGACAGGGTAATATGGCTAGTGATTTCTGAGCTCCGAGGCCAGCAGGATTCGCACGTGCTATCGCATCAGTGCTATCGGGTTGTCGACCGACGGCCTTGGGGCGCAGCCCCTCTCTCCTATTTAATACTTCCGAAACATTTCAAAATCAACCTTAGTACATGCTCTTAACGTACATAATAAATATATTCGCTAATATTTAGTTTTGATAAAATCTATCCCTTTTACTACTAATTAATTCAGCGAGTCCTGTTGTTTGTAGCACCATAGTAACGAAAAAAAAGACAATTCCAACTCGATGAAATAAATATGATGCAGTCTAAATGGTAGATTACTATACAGAGTACAAAAAATCCGATGAAAATTTAAACTAAAGCAATAGAACATTATTTCAATAAATTATTTTATTCTTGTTAACATTAACTCTTATTAAACTTAATCTATGCTTTTCTGAATTATTTCACGTGAAAATTTATTTTAATTTTTATATAACTTATTGACAATGATTTAAC
Source organism: Zerene cesonia (assembly GCF_012273895.1). Classification (NCBI taxonomy): domain Eukaryota; kingdom Metazoa; phylum Arthropoda; class Insecta; order Lepidoptera; family Pieridae; genus Zerene; species Zerene cesonia. Next base: position 5,192,379 of record NC_052112.1, on the reverse strand, counting down.
TCACTTATTTTAGACAAGCGATCCGCCCCGGCTCCGTCCATATTACACATAAAATAAGCTATAGTCGCTTTCATGCAAGAAAACTCTTTTAATATTATTGCAGTTATGAATAACATTTGCAGAATAAATACTTATCAAAATATCGTTTACCACGTTTATCGCTAGTTTTATTAAAACTTGTACATGAATAGATTTTTTGAAAGATGAAGATAGCAAGCCGAAATTAATAACAAATACTTTAGTTCTTCTTCTTAAGGCCTTGAAAAAAAAAACATACTTATAGGTTAACGCGTTCAAAAGATCTATATTTTTCAATATTACAATATCAAAACATGTATGGTTTCCCATTCCTTTCAGGAGTTAGAATCATGAAATTTGGCACACGTATAAACCAATCAGAAAGACTTAAATATGTAACACTGGTCTCCACCCGAAATTTGATTACCAAAACTTCAAAATCATACTTTTCTTAGATACGACTTACGTTATCAAACTGGAATTTATACGAAAAACTTGAATATATTATAGTCGCTTCGGACTGTGAAAAAAATCAAAATTATAGATTAACGCGATCCAGGATATATATCTACTAATACGGAACTCTCGGTATGCGAGTCCAGCTCACGCTTGACCGTTTTTTGGGGAAGTGAAATCTAATTCACAATCTAACGTCACATCTGCAGCAGCTGAGTATTCAATTTCATCCGTTTACACAGAAAAAAGCCGAATTGTTGAATTAACAAACAAAATAAAATAAAAATATGTTTTTGTCCACAAATTTATTCCCATCGAAATTTTTTATTTCATTTAGATATTAATTATGAGGCAAAGTATTCGTACTACGTATATTTTGTTCTTGTTAGTGTAAATATTTGATATTCGTTTTGAAACAAGCTAAAACGAATCTCTGTATTCCGTTCCATGTATGTTTTGTTCCACTATTGATCCAGAACCTCGCGTTTACCTGTACACAGGTAGACGTAAATAGAGTTGGTCGTATTCAAGTTTATCTACCTGCCACTGCACATTGCACTTTGCGATCTCTCAAAGACGAATAATAAAGGAACAATGTCAACGAATACAATATGTAATGTGACCCTTTATTTCCTAAACTGTATTTCCCTTCATTTATTAAATTCTATTCATCCATATTCCTATATATGTTTTCTGTTTAATATTGCATTTTTAAGAAAATTTAATAATGTTAACATGTAAATTTTACGTAGATGGCCTTCATATAATTCGTCATTGCTCTATTACACAATGTTAAGAATATTCACTGTCTCTTTAATGACCTAAAGAATATGAAATGTAATGTTAGTTTCATCTTTTGTTTTGTTTGGGTCCTTTAGTATGTAGATACAATATGTATATATATACCATACAATTACAGTATGTACTTATTGCCTCATTGAAGTGTGCTTTGTTATTATTGCATCCAGGTCCAAGTAAATAAACTCATTATTACGTTGTGGTAATTTTGATAAACCAGTGACATTTAAAATATGTCTCCCGAGTGATAATAAATGATTTATTTAGCTTTGTACCCCTAAACCCAAGACATATATTTCTGACCTTTGTATAAAATGTATATTATTTGGCAGGTAGCATGTAATGAAGTAACTGACAATATATTATTAACTTACTGTTTTAGGTTATATTGAATGTAAATACAATTACCTACTTGCATTAATATTTATAATGCCTGCGCTTCAAAGGTCACTTTACTTTTCGGTTAGGAGGTCAAGTAGTAAACAATCACGCCCTTGATCGCGTAATGCACCAGTAATATCTAGAAATCTTATGTCTATGTTATAGGCTTAATATTACTTCCACGTTACCTAAAATGGTATTACTCTATAATAATAAATTGTATAAGTATCTTAACAATAACCTAGATCGGATCAACGATATCAGGTGCGATAACGGTATAACTATATATAATCTATTGTATATAAAAATTAGAATTATGTGTTCCTCATCCCATAATAGACCAAGCCCTGGCTAATAAACTATATTTATAAATCCAAACTATATTGAAATCCGAATTGAATCGAATTTTTATCATCGGTTTATGATCCTCCTTTCTTTAATATCTTTTTATCCCGGGTCAACCAATTGCAACGCCATTTATAAAAAAAAAAATAAGTAATATATTCCTTCATATGATGTTCTGGTGAACATTGAACACAATTAATACTTACTGTTCTTGAAGTTCTAACAGATGCTAACGTTTGAAAGTGAAATCATATATCTATATTTGCAGTGTTGCTACTACATTTAAATATTTCATGTTAGTAAAAATAATATTTAAACTAAACTACCCTATTTAGTATTACACGAAAAATAAAAATAAAAAATTACATAATTTTAGTGCAATCATCCAATTTTATTAGATTAAAGAATAGTTTTTTATAAGAACTATTCTTATATGAACTGTGATTCGTTGAAAGCGTAATATCCATTAAAGTTCTTTTACAATTTTTGTTGAAATAAAATACTACCAAATCGATAACAACGATGGTAGATTTTATATTTGACAGATGGCAACACTCAGTAAGTTTGACAGATGGCCAGCTGTGAACTGTGAATAGTGAAAAATAAGTCGAAATGTGTAGCCGTCCTTGATGTGTCACCCGTATTGATAATTTCCATGAAACGTGGTATAAAATTCATTTAGTGTGCTGATTAATATCCTCATTCATAAAAAAATCTACAACGTTTTGCATATTGCGACCTTAAAAACGTTTTACCGAGCCTGCTTTGCTGGCAGGTATTGTGTTCTAATTAATTATCGAAATGTTTATGTAACGCAGTGTTATTCTATTGCTGAGTGTCGTTTCTCTTTGTTTCAGATAGTAAGACGGAAAGTGTAAACATAAAAGGTGGTGAACATTGAAAAGCTTAATCAGTGCGTGTGTGTAGTAGGCGATGAGGTTTTGAAGACGGGGACCATAGTGGATGCATAGAAAGTGGTGTAGCGCTCGCCCGGGCATGGTGCCGGGCAGGTAGCGGGCGCGGGCGGCCTGCGCAGGCCACACACAAGCAGCCGCGTTTCTCTCAGCGTCGTCTATGGCCGAGCAACTCATCACACCGTCGTCGCACTCTGCACTCACGAGAGAGTCCAGCAGGTAATAGACCAATGATAAATTCAATTAGGAAGTAAAGAAATCAGAGCGAACAATTACTTGTATTGTTAGTTTCTATGAGAATGCACTCAATGTATAATCAATGGATTAGACAAAACGATCATTTAAAAAAAAAGTGATTTATGACCTGGATTGTTTTGCAAATGGATACGGAAAGCTTTAAATTCAAAAGTTGTATTCTACATGTTTTCTTAATTATGCTTGGAAAATCTTAGCTTGTCAGAAATATAATAAGAAATTGATCAAGTATGAGTCTGACTCTCAACACTCAGGGTTCCGTGCTTAAGGTGAATGGAAAAAGAAATGTTGGTAACATGTCAAGTGTCAACTGTACTTCTTTATTTTTTGTTATAGCAGTTACAAAAAATACATTATTCCTCAAAATTTCAACTATTCTGATATTGTGGTTCATGCAATACAGTCTAGTGACAGACACACAGATAGACAAACAGCAAAGTTTTAGTAATAGGGTCCTTTTTGGGCCTTGCCTAGCATTTGGCAGTTGTTGACCCTTATAATGTCTGTTATGATTTATTTTATTAAGTAGATACAGTACAATATTATTATTAGGAGCATAAGCAATCTATAATGAATGAATCAACTTAATTTTTTGATTGATTTGATTTGATTCTTAAGTATTGATACCTACCTACTAACACACATTTTTTTTTCTTTTCATGTTAGTTAAATTTTGTTGCACTTATTGATATTATTGAGACAAAATTGAAATAAAACAATACTTAGAATTGATTTGGTATAATTAGTTAGTTGATACAATATTCACTTTTATCTCTGTTTTATTAGTGGTCTTTATCAAGACAAGTCTTCCTTTGTTGTCTTAATGGTATGCCATTAGTAGATGCATACCCAAAAGAAAGATAATTTGTTTTAATTCATTCTCTTTACCTCTTTATGACAAGGCAATACTAAATTCATGAATGACTATCCATTGCATTACAATTATTTACTTCATGTTGCCAACAATGGTAACTAGCTATTCCTGTTCACTTAATTACAATTATAAGAAATACTATTACAATTTTCTTGTCTTTAGATAAACAGTAAAAATGTCAGATCATTTTTTTTTAAATCCTAATTTTAATTTAATTTGCTTATATTAATAAACAGATGTTGCTATTACATATTGCATTCAAACAAGGCTTCTCCTCCTTATGTCATTTGTACTTGGGGTTAGATAACTTTTACAGTTATCTTCACACGTTTTATCTGTTACCAAGATTGTAGACACTATGTAAATAAGATCCCTCAGGCCACTCTGTTTGAATGAAAATAAATAATCTTGCAGGTCTTCTCCTAGCAGGGTGGTGGGCGGTCGGTGGTTACGTCAAGTGCGTAAAGCAAGCCGCAGTCGTCGAAGCAGACGCAACGCGACGTCGCCTTTGCCGCGTACCCACCGGCATCCTTCAGGTCGTGTGCCTGATTCGGAGCCTCACACCAACGTTGAATTACGTAGAAGTTCACGTCTTGTTAATTCTTTGCCCAGATCTGATTACTCCATTTCGGAACGGTGGTCCTACGGAACAGACGTATACGAGACTCGCTACGATACGACTGAATACAAACACGGAGATACACCTAGACATTCTGCCGGCGAATACTCGAAACGGCGACGGACTTCTTCGCATGACAAGAAAAAAAATAAACGACATTCCACATCCAATAGTAGTACTGCAGACGAGTGCGTAGCTTTCTGCACACGCTCACGTACTGCTCTTAAATCAACAGAGAGTGTTTGTGAGCAAGTACCCAATAATATAAATACAGCAACGACACCACGTTCGTCATTAAATCAATCCACAGCCACTACTTCAACTCAACAAGTCCCATTAAATCAGAGTGAAGGTGGATTGTTGCCACTAGACGAAAGAGATTTTGCATATTCACCATTCAGCTCCTCTACTATCACTGAGTTACTAGATTCTGATTACTCCGTGTATAGCCCGACCGCCAGTCGAAGGAAAGGGAAGAAGAGAAAACGATCAACACATAGATCACTTTCACATAGAAAAAGTAGTAGCTGCTTAATTGATATCGAAGAGTGCAGGAAGAAGTTTAAAATAGACTCTCACACAAAAGAAATTCCAGAGACAAATAAAAATACTTTCAGTGATAGAGGGATTCCTGAACAGGAACCCGAAAAAGTTGACACACTTTCTGGGCAGACAGCTTGTACATATTTACTACGAAATCGTCACAATCGTGATCTCGGCCCGCCCACTTCTACTGTTATTAGCGACAGCACAGGTAATCTACGCATACACTTATCGAAAACAACTATTATTTACGTCTCATTTTTAAAAATAAACAAATGTCTAATCATCAAAACGTCATGCATGTGTTTCAAAGAATAAAGCGTTTATTACGTTGACATAATTGTGCTATTTAATGTTGAACTGAGCCACTCGGCTTATCAGACGTCTTATCATATATCAAGTGCAGTCATTTATAAAAGATAATGTAATAATGTATAGAAGCATACACCAATAATAGTTATATTATTTCAGTAAACCCGTCAACAACTAGCGACGTGCTACAGAGTCAAACGACATTAGAACGTAAGACTGCTACCGAAACTCGTGGGAGGACTACTACTCCACCACCCTATAAAGATTTACAGGGTATGTATGACTATTATGATTCAACTGTCCAAAAAAAAAGTGTTGTTGTTTAAAATCTGTGTTTTTCTTCTTTCCCAGAAGCTAGTTCATCAAAACCGCATAGTTCTGACAGCAAACTTCTCATCGTTCCACGAGACCTCCCCTATTTACGTCAAACTAACGCCAGAAGAGTAAGTTATTAAAATAATGCACATTTATTATTACTTTATATTCGTTTTTAATGATGGTAATCAAAATCAACTTTACTAATGGTATCTCTCATTATATTTTGTTCTTAATTGTTTTGCATACAAATATAATAATAATTATTTATCACTGATAAGCTTTGTAACCTTTTTAAATTAAATAATTTAGTCAGCACTAGCTACTTGTTGCTTTGTAATTCTTTTTGTTCTATGAATTATGAGTTCAGCAGTAAATACAAATTGTCTTATCATTCTCAGAGTATCGCTGCTGCAACGGGTGCGACCCTGGGTGCTTGCCTGACGAGAGGAGCCAGCACCTCTCAACGTCAGAGACAGGAAACCTCTTCTAAGAGACAGGTTTGTATTGAATTGGTCTATTACCTATA
>NC_052112.1:5156664-5185020 GCF_012273895.1 Zerene cesonia | reverse complement strand
ACATAGGCACTTTTTATACCGATATTCCTACGGGATACGGACTTACGCGGTTTCAACCGCGGGTCACAGCTAGTTTAAGTTCTTTATAACAGTTATATCCTAGTATAATATATATAGTTATATCCTAGCATAATATATACAAAATAATATTTGCTTATTAACTTATTGCAATTGGCTTTTTGCAGTCCTCACATATTCATACTTGACTATTTAATAGGCTAATTTTAAAATGGAATGGAAAATAAAAGAAAATTTTCTTTTATTCTCCAATCTGTATTCAGATGAACCACTCTGTATTGTCCAGATTCTCATCATCCGAAGATTAAGTTTTAAAAAGCCTTTTTCCAATTCTTCATTATCAGAATTGAAGCGGGATATTGACCGTAATTACATATCTATGTAGAAAATTTGTCGATGTAATGAGCTTTTCACGAGATACCCTTAACTTTTTTATTATCGTGCATCGTTAAAATGTATATTTAGCATAAGATAATATTTACTAAAACTCAAAAGTGTCGTATATTTGACAATTTTAACGAGTTATCGTTTTCGCAGTCGGGCGGGGGCGAGGACGCGGGCAGCAGCGCGGTGAGCGGGCGGCGTGCGCGCGCGCGCGACATGCCGCAGCCGCAACCGCACGCGCAATCTTCCTCCGCGCGCAGGGACAAGAGGGGTAACATATACGCTTTTAATATAATAAAATATATTTATTAAACATGATATTTTTATTTTTCTTAGATACGACCGCCAATCGTCGATCGATTCCATTGATCCTATCATATTATGAAGCACGTCTATAAATGTCTATCAAAATTATATTTTTTTCTTGTACAGTCCTACATACTTTCCTGCCAAACTGATTCCTAAAACTTTTTCTAATGCTTGATGGAAAAAAATATATTTTTTAAATAAAGGTAAAATTTCAGTGTAACCTGCATATGTTTGTAGGTACAGAATTTTATAATTAATTTTTCTTATTCAGGTAAAGGCACTCTGGGTTCGTGCGCAAGCACTGGTGGTTCGTCCAGCCGGTCTCACTCCCAGGCAGTAACCACGGTAAGCGAATTTATAATTATTTATTTATTTATACAGTTTTTATCTATATTATTGATGTAATTAAATATTTATACTTTATTGTTAACAGGGTGCTGTAGCGTCAACATCATCTACGCCGCCGGTGTCAGCTTCAGCGGTATCTATGCCTGATAACGCTTCAAATGATGCAAAGCCCAAGGGCAAAGGTAAATTAAATATTTAGTTTAAATAGGCATAGTGACATATCTTGCATTTAGATTTTAATTTTAGTGTCACATAATCTATGTCTGTATACCCAGACAGATATCCATAATGCTGGCCAAGTGCCATAGCAGATGTCATATTGTATCATCGTATTTTCGGTTGTTGGATATACAGGTTCTTTACTATGTTTTCATATATATATGCTAATAAATGGTTAATTAATTTGGCATTTTCACAGTCACAAATTCTCGAGCTTTTCATTGTTTGTTCGAGTAGATATATATAGAGCCATCAATCAATGCTCGTACAGAATGTTCTATAATATATATGTAATATGTAATGTGTATGGGTGCAGCATCATCGCCGGCGGAGGAGTGCAGCGCGGGCGGCGCGGGCGGTGGGGCCGGCGGGGGCGGGGGCGGCGCGGGCGGCGCGGAGGAGTCCTCCTCGGAGGAGGGCGAGGTGGGCCGCCTGCAGGCGCTGCTGGAGGCGCGCGGCCTGCCGCCGCACCTGCTCGGCGCGCTCGGCCCGCGCATGCAGCATCTGCTGCACCGGACCGTCACCGCCAACTCGGGTACGTCAGCAAATATTTAAAATGTTATTTGATTAGTCATTGTTTTCAATCTCCGACACATAAAGACGGATTTTTAAGTTGGATTTAAATATATGTCAGCAGTATTTGGGGAAAAATATGAAGTATAAATACCGCGCTGAAGGGATTAAGACTAAAAAAAAAGACCTTTCCCACAGCGGCATCGAAAGCAGCCCAATTGCTGGCCGGGTTGCAAGCGACCGGCGACGAAGGGCAGCAGCTGCAGGCCGTCATCGAGATGTGCCAACTGCTCGTGATGGGCAACGAGGATACGCTCGCCGGCTTCCCGGTGCGGCAAGTTGTGCCCGCACTCGTTAATCTGCTCGCTGCTGAACACAACTTTGATATGGTGAGATATTGATGCTGGTATTTGGTGCATTGGCAATATTCGTACATGTTATTCTGGAAATAATGTCTTTTGAAACATTATTTGTTTAAGCTAGTCAATAACTTAAATTAACACACAGCTTCGTGTATGGTCCATATATAGTATATGGAACTCAGGGATCATCTACATACCAATGGTGAAACAATTTTTGTGAAAGGAGGATATGTTATTTAAAGAACCGTGTTCTATAAAATATGATTTAATACTGATCTACTATTCTAGATTACATATACTTTTATATCCTAATTAATGCTCATTCATTTTAAATTGGGCCAGTAGTTCCTGAGATAAGCAATTTCAAACAAAATAACTCTTAAGAATTAAATTATTAGTAAAGATTTTAATTATATCATACAATTTATTATAGTAAAAATCAAATAAATAAAACAGATGAATCACGCGTGCCGTGCGCTGACCTACATGTTGGAGGCTCTGCCTCGCAGCAGCGGAGCAGTGGCATTAGCAGTACCGGCATTCCTCGATAAACTGCAAGCCATCACTTGCATGGATGTCGCTGAACAGAGTCTTACCGCGCTGGATATGCTGTCGAGACGACACTCCAAAGCCATATTGCAAGCGGTGAGTACAGATTAAATATGACATTAAGTAACTACTATCAATTATACTTTTGACATAATAATAAGAAATAAAATATTGACTTCGGTTTCGCTCAAAAGCTTTAATGGCTTTGTCAGATAGCGCTCTGACGCGCGCTAATAACGCGCCCTTTAACTTTTTTTTTTAACAATTCGGCGTCAAGTTGACTCTGTGAACGTTGAAACGATTAAATATAATAAATATATGTGATTTTTGATAAAAATTAACCTCTTCTTCTTCATCTGACGTAATATTTTAACCTCTAAAATAACTATCGCGTTCGAACTGTTCATAATTTACTTGCATATGATTTAAATATAAAATGTATAACGCAGCGTGGAGTATCAGCGTGTCTTACATACTTGGACTTCTTCTCGATCAACGCGCAACGCGCGGCGCTGTCCATCACAGCAAATTGCTGTCAGAATCTCACTCCTGATGAGTTTCATCTAGTAAGGGACTCACTTCAATTGCTCGCTAACAGGTAAATAATATTAGTTTCGTATAATTCGGTACTTATTCATTCACAAATGTAAATTTTTTGAGATAATTAATTTATTGGCACAATTCTTGGCACAAACTCTCTTATTTACTTTAAAATTTACATTATTTTTACTCTGTTGTAATTTACATAATACAGAGTGCAGTGCAGTGAGTTTTTAATCTTATTAGTTTTAAAAATTAAATGATCTATGCGGTTTCAAAACAACACGTTGAGTACATTTAAGAGTATTTATAGTTTACACATAATTTTCTAAAAGTTTGAAGATTTTAATTTTTATTTATGCAACCAAAAATGTGTTTGAACCAGACTGACAATTCAAGACAAGAAGTCGGTGGAGTGCGTATGTTTGGCGTTTTCTCGGCTCGTCGATAGCTTTCAACATGACCCAGCTCGTCTACAGGAAATTGCCACACCTGAATTGCTTACCAACTTGCAACAGCTTGTAAGTATATGAAATTAAGTTTAAGTTAGCTTTATAACGTTTTTCGTATTATTAACTGTTACTTATTTTGGTTACCATTCATTGTCTCAAACACCGAACATAGCTCGTAGTCTAGTTTATAATTTTAAATTATATCATATTTTTCTTAGTATACATAGCATGCTGGATTTACCTGATTATGGCAGTAACATGGTTTGCTTGATGCTTCATATACATAAACATGAACAATTCCCAGCTGGTGGTGCAGCCGCCGCTGATATCCGGCAACACGTTCATCACGGTGCTGCGGCTGCTGTGGGTGATGTGCGCCGCGTGCCCGCAGCTCGCGCTCGCGCTGCACTCGCGCTCCATCGCCGACACGCTGCTGTGCCTGCTCACCGGCTCCACCGTGCACCATGAGGTATGGGAACGGTTTTTGATAACTAACATTTTTTATATTATGATATCTTGCGGTATTCCTGATCAATTGTGACATTGGGGCCTTCATGAAAAGCGTAAACGTCGCTTAAAGGCCGGCGAAGCTTCTGTTTAACAGTGTTTATAGGCGCTGGTGGCTATTTAACATCAGTTGACCCACCTGATAATTTGCTTGCGCTATCTTAAAAAAATGATACTTCTATTTAGAAAAAATCTCACGTTTTGATGAGACCCTTAATATTGCATGAAATTTTATAGCCTTTAATTGAAATACATCGGTAGTTATATACAACTTGATATAGCTTTGGTAGTGGTTTTTAGTTTTAAAAAGATAGGAGAAATAGAAGTCAATATGAAAATATGCATATTACTTTTAATACATCAAACATATTTTATCCTTATTTATTTTTATCCATGTCTTATAACCATTTACTAAGGTTATATAGTAATACAGACTTTTTAGATCTATTTTAACAATTTATAATTTTTCGTTCGCAGCAAGTTGAACTTCTACCACGGCTTCCACAAGAACTTTACGAAATAACTTGCCTGATTGGCGAGTTGATGCCAAGACTGCCGACAGATGGTATATTCTCAGTGGATGCGCATCTCGACCGGCCCTGGTCTGCTAACAACGAGCGTGGCGCCCAGTGGCAATGGAGGGATGATAGAGGTATACCTTAAATTATAATTAAATTGTAATGTAATATAAATATTGAATACAAATAACATAATTGTTTCTACAAACATACCACGGCACACGTGAGGGAGGTATCACTCAAAATTCTAAAATGGCACCAAATGGGGCCAAATAATAAAATTTCTCCTGTCAAAAATAAAAAAAAAATCACGTAGATCAGTTAAAACGGCGTTATCGATAAAAAAAAATACAGTGAATGACAATCTCCTTCGTTTTTAGGATATTGATTAAAATAGAACAACAACTTTTTAACAGTATTTATTCTTAAATATTATACAAAACTTATTGTTTTTAAAATCAATACTATAAATAGCCTATCTCTATTATATACTCTTATATTATTTGTTATTGCCTTACTTTTTATAATTGATCTTTGTTGAGTCCCTCCAACCTTAAATGTATCTCAAAAGCATCACACTCAGAACAAATATAATGTTTACGCAAAAATTATGATCACACAGGTGTATGGAGATGTTATTCTTGGGCAGAATGTCGCGCGCTGGAGGCGGGCGCGGCGGCGGGCGAGGAGGAGGTGTGCCTGGCGACGCTCGGCCGCTCGTACACCGTCGACCTGACGGCCATGCAGCAGCTCAACGACCACACGGGCACGGCGCGCCCCGTGCAGCGCCTGCCGCCCGCCAGCGCGCCCGGCGCCGCCGCCGCCGCCGATGCGCACGCGCCTGGTTAGTGCGCACAACCCTTGTGTTGAATGCTTTTTTTTTTGTATTAATAGTGACTTCAGTGCGAGTTTCGTAGATATGTGATGATAGCCATTGAGCCATTTCAAGATCATCTACTGTTTTTTATTTTATTAACTTTCTTATTTCACAACGCCCTCAATATGGATATCAAATGAAAGGGCTTGACAAGTACACTAACAATAATATACTTACAATATGTCAAATTTTATGTTCAAGATAACCAGCAACAGAAAATGGGTAGAGGCATTTAAATTTGATGTTATTATTATAATGGATTGCAGTATTGTCAGTATTGTCATGTAATGATTTTAACCCCCCCCACGCAAAAGAGGTGTGTATAAGTATGATGTCGATATCTATAATTTGTTATCATCCAACATGGTCTTAGAAACAATTTTGGCTACGGTGATCCCTTATAGTCTGTAAACTTGTAAATAAAACTTGTTTGTGGCCCGTTCCAGACCCGCGCATCGCGATGGTGCGCTCGAGCCCGTCGCTGGTGCGCGCGCTGCTGGCGGTGCTGCACGAGGTGTACTGGAGCTCGGCGGGGCCGGCCGTGCGCTCGCAGGCGCTCAAGGCGATCCTGCGCTGCGTGTACTATGCGGACGCGCCGCTCTTGCGGCAAGTGCTCAAGACGCAGGTCCGTGTTTTGCGTAGATATTTTGTATTTATATACTTTGAAAACTTAAAATTTTCGTTGTTTTCTCCGATCGAATGGTTTTATGATTTGTGATCGAATTTTTGCGTACCAAATCATTTCTTTAATTGAAACGGTTCTTTACTGTGGTGAAAGACTTATTAAAAAAAAAAATAGCAAAATGACTTGAATGTTATTTTAATATTGTCATACACACACATTTTAGAATAGGAAGATCTTCATTCATTTCTCTCAAATTTTAAAATAAGAGTATATGCTGATGTTAACCATGTTCTGATTTGGTTTTCTACACTCTTTTTATCAGGTTATATCATCACACATTGCTGGCATGATGGCCTCTAGTGACCTCCGCATTGTGGTCGGATCTCTTCAGCTAGCAGAAATTTTAATGCAACGTTTGCCCGAAGAGATGGGCGTACAGTTCCGCCGAGAGGGAGTACTGCATCAAGTAGCTCAGCTGGCTCAAAAGGCACCTACTCCACAACCGGCTAGACAAGCTAAACTTAAGGTTTGAGTGCCATAATTTTAATGATAAATAAAAGTATGTTGTAATTCGAACCAAAAATCAAATTTTATTGATTTTAATAACCTTTTACTCTAACAATCAAAACTCAACAAGTCAGGGAGTCCTTTTAAGCCAATTTAACACATAATTTTCCTCTATAATTTGAAACATCAAATTCCACCTCTCTTATGCAAAATTAAAAAAAAATGACTTTATGTCCAATAACTCAATAACCCGATCTATTAAAAATATCCCTAGAGTTGTATACATAAAGCTGTTTCTTTGATCCTATTAATCTCAGGACTTATTTAACCCATGTGGAACATCTGTCACAAGTAGAATTCTTGGTTTTAGTGTTTATAAATATATTATTGTATTTTTGTTTTTATCTCGTGCCAACACGGGCAAAGCTGGAGCGATCAGCTAGATAATCAATATTCGTGTTTACAGTCACCAAGCGGAGCCAGCGTCCGCTCCAGCGGTAACTCATCGCCGCCCGCCTCCACGTCGGCGTCTTCTCTTGAACACAATAATATTTCACTCGCTTTCTCCGCCTCAGGATCTTTTATCGCTAGCACTCTGTGTAAGTATTTTGTAAATTGTTATATTACATTGATTTATTGTTATAATTTATCATATTATTAATATGTAAATATTATAAGTATACATAGAATATTTTTATGTATTTATAGTAGCAGCCACTGAATCTACTGAACCTGGCCCTGCAACCTCGGCATCTACACATCAAACCACAACTACAGTACACAGGTGAGAATCAATTGTTCCTATTACCTATACCAATATAAACTTATAAAGAGGGGGTTATGTTGAAGGGAGTAAACTCGTAACTAGCTTAGTAGTTTAATTCAATATTCCAAAAATAAATACAAATATATTTATAGTGTACCTATATATAATATTAACTACATGTCAGGTCCAACAGCCCCCTGCAGCTTGCGGACATGCTGAAGCGCAAGCGCGCGGTGAAGCGGTCGGGCGGCGCGGGCGCGCGGCGGCCGCGCACGCGCGAGGAGGTCACGCTCGGGCATCACGCGCTAGCGGGCCACACGAGCCAGCCGCACACGCCCTCCGCCTCTACTAATGCTCCGCACTGTATGTGATCATTATTTCTCTAAAAATTATTTGTGTGTTGGTAATATTATGTTTGTTTACAAAAAAAGAAAAAAAGATTCCCGAACACCTTTATTCGTCATCACGTCTTTCTTTGATACCATTGTATAAAATTATTTCGAAACGTTTACTCAACATGTTTGATGTGTTTTTTGAATATTTCCTTACCTGCACCTTGATCTTTAGCGTTATACCGGTTGTCGGTCGTAAATAATTTCAATCTGTATTTTGACGATTCATAAGCGCTTTTAGAAGAAATCAAGTTTGAGTTTATATACAATTTATTGGAAATTTTAATCAAAATGTTTATCGCAGCGTCGAGCGTGGCAGCAGCGGGCCGGTCTGCGAGCCGTATGGGCGGCACGTCGAAGACATCGTCGTTCCTGTCGTCGTTGAACCCGTCGCGCTGGGGCCGCTCGCCGCACGCGCATAAGGACACCGCGCTGCTCGCCTCGCCGCCCGCTTCTGCTAATCTCTCGCTGCAGAATAAGTCAGTCACAGCTTTAACTTTTACTATTTGAAAAAGGCTTACTAAATATATGTGTTCTTTCTAAAATACTTTTATAAAATTTGTGATTTTAAACTTATGTATAGTAGAAAGCAAATTTTAATTTAAGGTCAAATATAAAAAAGTGTGAGTGTGTGAGAATAGTTTTTGAAAAATCATTAAAACATTAGACATAGATATGTATTATTTCGTTATATATTAATTCTTCTACATGTTTCTCGGGTGTCGGCACTCGGCAATTATTGATGCTGTAATACGGTAAACAGGGAGAAGGTGCGCGAGTGGATAGAGTGCGTGGCGGGTCGGCTGCAGCGCGAGTGGGGCGCGCTGGGCGGCGGCGCGGGCGCGCTGGAGCAGCTGGCCGCGCTCGCCGCCGCGCTGCCGCGCCGCGCCGACCACGCGCGCGCGCCGCTCGCCGTGCTGCGCGACACGCTCACGCACCACGACCTGTCGCCCTTCGAGGTGCACTGATGCTTCTTTATTCTGCACTCGTTGCATATAAATAAAACAATAAATTAAAAAATACATATTATATATTCTATGTAGGGAAAAATAATAAAATTTTATATTTAAAAATAAACGAATGTGTTGATGCAAAATTCCTTAGTAAAATACTAATAGATTTTAACTTTAACTTTTTCCTCTCCCTAATGAATAAGATAACAATTTTAAATAAAAAAATGGTAACCTTTTTATACTATTCATTATTTCTTCGAATTTATACTTTTATTCTATTTTTATATGATGGAAAATTTTAACATAAAAATGTATTCATATATCACAGATAAACCACTCAGGCGTCATAGGTGCTCTGTTACAATTCTTGACTGGCTCAGACTCTGACACTGAGTCTACAGAGGGCGATCGTGAAGGTGAAGGCGAAGGGCGGGATTCCGTGGAACAAATAGCTGCCTGCGAAGACCGCCTCCGTCTTTTTCTACACGTTTTCGCTGACATGCCATTGGCTCAAGAGTAAGTTAATAGTAGTAAGGTCTCAATCAAATTTATTTATTCTTTACAGTACAAATTTACCAAATGATGACAAAAAAAGACGTTAAATATGTATTTTAATACATTATAATGTAATAAATGTAATACATTTAAATTGGTCATCATATTAAATCTTAATTAAATTTGTATAATTTTACTTTAATTTACTTAAGTTTATACCCGTAAAACATGTGATGTAATACTTAAAACTTCAGCTCAATAAAATTTTGGTCATTGTAAAAATAACTTATAAAACACCATATGTGAATCAAATTTATATGAAGTGCTGCATCTAGTAGTAGTAACGTTTGCGTGTTGTGTCAGCGAGGGCGACTGGCTGGAGAAGGCGGGCGCCGTGGGCGGGTACGCGGCGAGCGGCGCGGGCGCACTGAGCGCGCTGGTGGGCAAGGTGAACGCGTGCGTGTCGCACCTGGAGCAGTTCCCCGTGCGCGTGCACGACCTGCCCGCGCGCCCCGCCACCTCCGCGCTCAAGTTCTTCAACACCCACCAGCTCATGGTGAGACTCCTTCTATATACACTCTTAGTTCTAATTGAGAAATGACGTGGCATATTCATTTAAGTTTGTTAATTAATTTTTGCTCCTTGCGTTTAATTACGGAATTATTGAATATTAACCCGTAAATACATTATTCTCCTGTATATTCTAAAAAATGAATTGTATTTCTTTGCAGTGTGATCTCAAACGCCATCCTACTTGCAACACTTTAAAGCAATGGAAGGGTGGTGTAGTACGGATAGACCCTCTAGCATTAGTACAAGCTATAGAAAGGTAAGTTTAAGACTAGGAATTTAAATTCTATTTAATCTTACATCGTAATAGAAACCAACCAATAACTATAGTTAATTTAATACATAGTTTAGACTGTAGTTAATCAATATGATCCTTCACTGAGATATTCTACGTATAAATATGATAATGCAGGTATCTCGCGCAACGCGGTTACGCGCAAGCGCGTAGCCGCGAGGGCGGCACGGGCCCGCACACGGACGACGAGGCGGGCTCCGACGACGACGTGGACGACACGCTCGCCACCACGCACCACACCACCACCGAGTCAGTATACTTTACGTTTCATTAATGATTCGTATCGAGTATCATATGATTCGACGAATAGATACAAATCGTTTTAATTAATTTGTGATGTTGCTTGTTGTATTGTTGTTGACTATAATTGATTTTTTTGTATTTACAGTTCGGATCATAAATTGGAATTTTTGATTGGAGACACGGTACTACCGTATAACATGACTGTGTATCAAGCCGTGAGGCAATTCGGCGAACAGAATGATGCAGACACAGATACAGAAACTCCTTTAGGTGAGCTAACATTTAGTGTTAATATATGTAAAAAACGGAAGCTCAGTTGTTGATGTGACAAATGATAATACATATGAAAATCGCATTATTTCAGCTAACGCCGGTATTTGGGTTCAGACGCACACTATCTATTACCGTGCTATAGAGGGCGGCGAGCAACCACGCACTGACGCAGCCGCTTCACGTAAGGGCAAAGGACAACCTACCAAAATGTCATCGAGACGGAAACCTGACTTATTGTGGACTGGTAATACATGTTTTGATGTTATGTGATAGTTTTTTTTTAAGTTTTTTGAGCTTCAATTTATACAAATCAACATGTCTTAATAACAGATACCTCACCAGATATTAATTTGCTATAAATTAATGTATTTTTCTGGTTACAAATAACCCGTGTAAATATAATGTTGATTGTATCTAATATGCGACGTAACGTAATGTTATAAAATACCACCTTTACAACAATGTTGTTCCCTGGGAGGAATTCGTAAAGAGGATGTTTAAAATGCCAAATGTATTATTTATATATTTGCACATAGAATGTCACAAGAGCCCAAAATATTCATTAATACCTTGATTTATTTTCGTATCAGAGACCGAGTGACTCGTTAAAAGTGTAGTAATGAATGCGTTGATTGTTGGAGGGCGGCACAGAGGGCGTGCGCCCGCTTACAGTGCTACAAGTGACGCGGCGTGTGTTGCGTGTTCGCAGAGGGCGTGGTGCCGTCGCGCGCGCGCTCGGTGGCGGTGATGCTGCGGGCGGGCGGGGGCGCGGGCGGCGGCGCGGGCGCGTGGGGCGGCGACGTGCGCGACGCGTCGCTGCCGGCGCTGTCGCTGCTGCGCGCGCTGCACGCGCTCTCGCGCCACTGGCACACGCTCTACCGCGCCGCCTGCCTGCCCGACCACCGCCCGCTCGTGCCCAACTCCGAGTTCATTAATAATAAGGTATGCGTTTTAGCTTCTTCGAAGTGATAACTCCTTATTGAAGGGTAAACGGCTTAATTACGACACAATTATTAGTACCAATTTAGCTCTTTTTCGGAATTCCTTTCTCTGATTTAGGTATCACTTTTGGCAGGCATCCCGAATAACGCTAGTATTTTTATTTATATGTGTATTGCATTTCTACATTACGACATTTAAGGTATATTTGTAGCCATATACTAAAGGGCAAATGAAGATTACACGCAAAAATATTTTGAGGTGGAAAGAAATGCGATAATTTTTCCTGCGACCTATATGACTACAAAATTATCCACAGTTATAATATTTTCTCGAAAGCATAGTTTTTCATTTAAATTTACTCGTAGCATTCATTGTGATTATGTCCTCTACCTTACAGCTTGCTGCCAAAGCAAATCGACAACTACAAGATCCATTAGTAATCATGACAGGAAATTTGCCTCCTTGGCTAAAGAAAATTGCGTATGCATGGTGAGTTTACAATAACATTATGCTGTTACGACTTCACGTTTATACCTTTTTTCCTCCGTCCTAAACAAATTTTAAATGGTGTTTTCTAATTTCATTACATATTACTTGTGGAACGGTTCAATCTACTCCATGTATCACTGTAATTCTTTTTAATTACATTCTGTTTTAATGTAGTACAATAATTCTGATGGACTTAGCAAATCTCCCTCCATTCTGTTAATAATATATCGCGTCGCGCGTTTACAATACGTTCACGTTGTGCGTCAGCCCGTTCGTGCTGCCGTTCGAGTGCCGGCATCTGCTGTTCTACGTGGTGTCGTTCGACCGCGACCGCGCGCTGCAGCGGCTGCTGGAGGCGGGCGGCGAGCGCGGGCCCGCGCCCGGCTCCAGCGACACGGAGCGCGTGGCGCCGCGCCTCGACCGCCGCAAGCGCACCGTGCAGCGCCACAACGTGCTGCGCCAGGCGGAGCACGTCATGCACGAGTTCGCGCACTCCAAGGTACCCGCTTCGAGTCTGTTTCAACTTGTATCATCTGCAAATACCTAATTTATTATGCGAATTAAGAAAGTAATAAAAAGGCAACAACAAAACGTATTCAAATATTTTTTATTTCGTTTTTTAGATAAGAGATTGTTGTATTTCTGATGATTCAAATTATGACTACATAAGAGTGAATCAATAATATTAATTAAGTCATATTTTTATTGTACTGTTGCTTACTGCTTTTGTGTTCCACTTACTTATGCATTTAATTTATACCGCAGGCACTTTTAGAAATACAATATGAAAACGAAGTCGGCACCGGTTTGGGACCGACATTAGAATTTTACGCACTCGTTTCGCAAGAATTGCAACGGGCTGATCTCGACTTGTGGCATGGTAGTGAGAACTTCAAGCAGAAGCCGACCTCCTTTGGCGGCGAGATAGTTAAGAGCCAACCGACTGTGGTCTCTGACCGGTCGTCTGACGCGGCCGCACGATTGGCTTCCTCTGTACGCGATGCCCTCAACCTTGACGAGGATCGCTCCCCGGAGCCATCAGAATTAGAAAAGGAAACTTCTATACCGTCTCCAGCACCAGATGCTACGTATGTGTCGTGGCCTTGCGGTCTCTTCCCTCAAGCCATTGGCCGTAACGCAAGAGCGTCACATCTTTCAAGAGTTAAGGCGAAGTTCCGCTTCCTTGGCAAGTTTATGGCCAAGGCTGTTATGGATTCGAGAATGGTTAGTATTTTCCATATAACACCTCACTTTGGATTGCAGTGCTTAACTTTTATTGAATTGAAAAATCTTTCGATTATATCTCACATTTTTAATGGAAATGATTTTCTCAAGAGTCGGAGTAAAATAAATCTGTACCAGATAAGTTTTAATTTTTTGCGCGTGTGGCAGGTGGACATCCCCCTATCGGTGTCGATGTACCGGTGGGCGGTGAGCGAGCAGCAGTGGCTGGGGCTGAGCGACGTGCGGCACGTGGCGCCCGAGCTGTGGCGCTCGCTGTGCCGCCTGCGCCGCGTCGCCGAGCGCGCGCAGGCGCTCGCCGCCGACACGCGCCACTCGCCCGACCAGCGGAACCAGATGGTACGTGCGCTCACCCCTCTGTTCATATACAGCAATATTGTATCTGTCGCACCACCGTGGACATATATATGCAACGTGAAATAATGTTTGTTTCCAAATGTGACTTAAATAATTAAATATTACGGAATATTTATGTCAGATTCGCATTAAGAAAGGCCTAATTAATGTTCAAGCATAATAATCAGACTTGGGCACGGATGCGTAGAAATGTCCAAAATTAGATACAATTGGGACATATTATTAAAAATAGTCAGTTGTTCAAATAATCGAAAATGTGTAAACTGAGCTGTCATTATTACTAGCTGTTCTGTAGCTCTAGCTTTGTTATGCAATGCAAAATTATAATGGAAAACAAATTTGTATGTAAGCAACTATTATTGAAATCACTGCACAAATAGATAAACGCCCTGGAACTGGACGGATGCCCCATCGAGGAGCTGGGGTTGGACTTCATCCTGCCGGGCGACGGGTGCACGGAGCTGCGGCGCGGCGGCCGCGACATGCCCGTCACCGCGCACAACCTGCACCAGTACATTGCGCTCGTCACGCACTGGCTGCTCTACGAAGGTATGAGGCGCATCCCCTAGGAACTTGTTACTTTACGATACTTACACCACTACATGCACCTGGCTTACACTGCAAGCGGAAGACTGGTTCGTCGATTTGTTATAGATTCACTCTTGATGTTTCCATTCACAGTTTATATTGTGATCATGTGGATGATGTATGTATGAGATAAATTTAATTTGGAATCTATCCCGCCAGATTGTAATCTAACTATGTTTAGAATGTAATGGTGACATGTATATTGGAATGTTAATGACATACTTATATATTTTAATTTGATGCAGGTGTCATAAAACAGATGGAAGCGTTTAAAGAAGGATTTGAATCAGTATTCCCATTAGCCAATCTCAAGATTTTCTATCCAGAAGAATTGGAGCAAGTGTTCTGTGGCAGTCCATCAGGTATGAAGATATATGTTTTTTTTTTATTTTTTTTATTTATATTCAACCTTGTGTAAGTACATATGCGACATATTTGGCTCTTTTCCAGTCCCAATGTGAAGCATAATATTTTTGTCACGCTAGTTTCCTTGAATTTGATTACTATAAACATATTAATTAATATAATTTTGCTACTAGTTTGTCAACCTTTAACCCTATTACTTTTATTTTGGACGAAGACTAAAGCGATTCACATGGAATGATTCTTTTACCTACTAAAACCTACCTACTACCTTTAACTAAGGACGCACAATCTGGCAGACAGCGCGCACTTTTTAATTTTCAATCACTTTATATACATATGATAGAGAATTTGCCTTATCTGGCACAATACAGTACAGTATCAACTGTGATAAACCTGCAATGGATTTTCAAGTTGGTTTAGGATATAACGTAACTAATTTATAAAAAAATGATGTGCATCAGGCGGCAGAGAGCAGCGTTGGGAGCCGCGAATGCTGGCGGAGTGCATCCGGCCGGACCACGGCTACAACGCGGAGTCGCGCGCCATCCGCATGCTCATCGACATCCTCGCGTCGTACAACCGCGACGAGCAGCGGCTGTTCCTGCAATTCGTCACTGGCAGTCCGCGCTTGCCTACCGGAGGTACGCTTTATCACCTCTTAAGAACTAGTTACAGTTTTCGTGGCATTGTACGCATGAGAGTTGATGTTTTTCCCCGTAAATATCCCATTTTTTGTGTATATTGACCTTGTAACCTTCTTAATTTTGAAATGAAAATCCGTTCAGTTTAACAAAGGCATTTATTTAGAAAAAAATTATTTGAACGATACCATGTATGTGAACGCAATTGGTTGTCAGGTTTCAAGTCTCTGAACCCGCCGCTGACGGTGGTGCGCAAGTCGCTGGAGTCGTCGCTCGACCCGGACGAGTACCTGCCGTCGGTGATGACGTGCGTCAACTACCTCAAGCTGCCCGACTACAGCAGCGCGGAGGTGATGCGCGCCAAGCTGCGGCTCGCGGCCTCCGAGGGCCAGCATTCCTTCCACCTCTCGTAAATTCTCATTGTGAATGTGCTTCATACCTCCAGATCTTGTATACATGTTTGAATGCGGTTAGTGATATTCATAATTTCTATATAAAACCTATGTGCAGCCACCGGACTGCTGTTTATGTGCAATCGTGTGATTTATTTCAGCTGTGCGACAGACACTAAAAGTGCTGTGTTCTATAATGTTTGTTTTCCTTTAGATTTATTTAGATTACAGAGATATGTTAATAATTATATTTTGTGTTAATTTAATGTGATAGTCTTGTATATTTCTTTATCAACATTTAGAGAGACTATTGATTCTCCCTTTATTGTAATAAGTGTGATGTGGACTATGACTTCAAAAAACTGTGCAACTCTTGTGTCGGAAGTTGGATGCTCATCATAGATGCCACCATTATCTTATAAAAACTATCTCTTAAGCTATTTTTGAAGGACCATTGATAGTCTCTTTGTGAACTTCTATCTGTTAACATAGCATTTACTACCAAATGGTGTATGTTTTGAGTAATATTTAAGTATCATAAAGGAATTAAAAAAAAGTGCAAAATTTAATATGTAACAATTTCAATACAACCATGTAAACAATATTCATCTTATATGGCGTTTTTTTTCTTTTCCTGTATTCCTTTATTATAATGGTAATATGGTGGTTGATATCAATATAGCATCAAGCCAGTATTCACATTCTACCTGTTAAAAACATATTGGGTTATGTGGAGTTATAGCAAATAACAAAAAAAAAAAAAACAAATTTTATTTTATATAAGGATATTTACATTGCTGTAGTAGCTTAAAAAAATAAATATACATTTTCAACACTATTACCTTCATTAACACTTTCTTTGCTGTAAGTTGACATTATTTCAAGATCTTAGTATTTTCATAATTATTTAGTAACAGAAAATGCTAAATGCTCCAAGTAATTATTGATGGTAAAAATATGTTTTCAATTTGAAAAATCAGAACTTAATTTTGCCACGAGCCTATGGGAAACTAACTTAATTCAAATAACCATTTCAATTAAAAAATAGATAGCAAAATGATCAACAATATAAAGTAAACCTTGTACACAACCACTAAGTTTACATACTAAACATAAAGAATAGGTAACATTAGTTCTATAAGTTTCACTTAACTGTAAACAAAGAATAAATTGGAATGATAGATCTGTCTAAGCATGTGATGAAGATACTAAATACTAATACTAAATTGCATACGATAAAGGGTAAGGGTCACATTAAAGTACCATGGCGAGCCACCCAAGAATAAGACAAGATCCTCCAATAGGTGTGAGCCTTCGTAGAGCCCTCTCTCCTGTGAAGGCGTGGTAATAGCATGTCCCACAGAACAGGCCCATTCCAGTAATGAAGAAAGAACCAGCCTAAAAACATTTACTTTTATAAATTCTGAATTATGAATGAAGTACTTAATGGTTTTAGGAGGCCCACATTGTGAGGTAATATTAACATTCAGTAAAAATCCAAAGACACACATTACATAGACACAACTGTATGTAAGTCTGAATATCATACATGGAGTGCACCAGAATAAAATATACAAGCTACTTGCCTCACTTTGCACTTACACTTAGACCATTTTTTGCAAGTCATTGCAAATTTTAGACACATCCAACAAATCAAATATCATTACAACTCATGGTGTTAATTAAACATAGTATAAATATTTTAAAACTCACAATATAAGGTCTTCTGCATAAGGGCACCGTCATTAAAGCTAGTGTGTGCAAAAAGTGAAACCTATTAGCAGTTTCGAAAATTTTCTTTAAGTCTTCTTTAGATTCAGTTTCTGGAAAAGTACGATGTGCTCCCATAGCTCCTAGAACAACGGCGGCTGCACCACTTAACCCTGCAAGCCTTACGAAAGGCCCTGCTTGTTGTGCTAATTCCCAAAGAGGCATTTTTATGACAATAGGACGTGGTGCTGATTCTATTGTCTTAGTTTTAAAAACTCCCTGTGAAAAACACAAATCTCTTAAAATATATCCACTTAAGTAACACTTCTTCAATTATATACTACTTCAATTTATATCAAAATTTTATCAGCTAATCTACCGATATCATATTAGCTTCATCATGCAAAAAATTGAGGAAACTTACAATACTGCGTAAAACATTCATTGCCCCTTCCGTCACCGTATTTATCATTAAAGTATCGACGAGATTAACCATACCTTTTTCGTTCGAGTATAATTAATACAAGAATATTGTTAAACAACTTGATTTAATAAAAAATCAATAATACCTTAAATCTTCAACCCTCTTAGGAAAATGACAATTGAAAATCATTAACTGAAACTGACAGACGACAGTTAACACTGACAGTTGTGAGGACAGAATATACATGAAAAGTTGTTATGGGATCTAAGTTAGAAGGAACCCAAGTCCAAGGCCACCAGGGAAAACTCAAAGGCAAACGGCAAAGCCGCGTGAGGAAACCTGTTATATCATAAATCAAAGTCTGTCTGAACGTAATAAACTCATAAATGTTGCACCAATTTTAATCTGTTTTTACCAAGGAATAGTGTGGATATAAGGTTTTTGTATGTAATTTGTTAAGTTTTTGTAATAATGGCTAAAATATTTGCTGGAGTATCAAAAATAAATAAGCCGCCCAAGGCTTCGCCCGCGTAGAATTCGCTTATATCGCGCGACATAGTAAGGAGTATTTTCTTTTTTATTGAAGTGAAACTTCTTTAGAATCGTTGTGATTTCAAACCTGATGCAAGGGAAAACGACAGGTAAGAGACACAAATACAAAAATGTGTAGAATGAAGCCGGCAAAGAATGAGACAGACATATACATAATATTTCATACATATTCATCTCATTCTTTTGTCGATTTACTGAAGTTTCACTTCTATCGTGTGTGAATCGCACACACACCTTTTTTTTCCCACGTTTAGCTCCATCTTCATACCAAGTTTCATCAAAATCGGTTTGACAATAACGAACTTTCATACAAACTTTCATCGCCTCTTTCAACCCTTTCTACCCTTTTTTCGCGATAAAAAGTATCCTATGTCCTTTCCCAAGTTCAGTCTATCTTCATAACAAATTTTATCAAAATCGCTTCAGTGGTTTAGGCGTGAAAGCGTAACAGACAGACAGAGTTACTTACGCATTTATAATATTAGTAGGGATATTGAATATAATGGTTTCAGAGACCAATTTCAGAGATCCAGCGATATCGCAAACGTTATCCCAGCGTCACCTTGTGTAATTTCGGAGGCTTATAACAACTTTCATTTTTACACATACAATTACAAACATCACACACTAAAAGCTGGCATATTTTTTTCGGTTCGACAACAAAAAAGTGCACAAATTTGAAAGTTGGACACACAATTGGCGAAATTACCCTCTGAATATTTGCTGAAGAAAGTTTGAAAAATTCGAATCTTTGAAGTTGGGGGCATACACAACTCACAAGAATATTCATGGGTGGTGGTCATTATAAATACAATATACGTGAAAGTCCGTCATGTACCTAAAAGTATGTGAAGTAGGTAAAGTTTTTATATGCCTTTGTAACCAGAAGCTAGCAAGTAGATAAAGCATTTAGCCATCACTTAGGTATACTTTATATCCAATAGTTAAAAAAGAATTCAGAATTCTTGAAACAGTTCCTAGTTACTGCGATTTGTGCGTTAAAATAAACGAACACACGGGTTCATATTATTCGAAAAAAAATTGATCTCGACTCAAGTCGATCAATTTTTATTACATATATTATATTACATTGACTTAAGGTAGGTTGGTAGGTAAAGGATTAAAAAAAATTAAACAACACACTCGCTATCCTTAAAACAATTTATAATGTATAATTATATTCATTTATAAAAGGAACCCTTGAAATTTTTCGGTACTCTGAAGACGGTCTAAATTTACAAATGTATTTTTTTAACTTACATACATAACACAAAGTTTTCGTTGTCAATTTAATAGTCTCATATAGCATATAGAGAACTAGGCTTAAATCAACAATATAAATAAATGATTAAAGTATGATATTTTAAAGAAGTACATTGAAGACATTTTGTATGATATACAGTTAAAATATAGATAATTATGTACTCCTAATTATTAAGTAAAGTGCTTATTTCGCTTCACTGAATTTAGTTCCTGAATTCAGAGGTAACTTTAGAAATTAGAAGCTTTTGATCACACTGTCCTAAATTAAGATACTAGCATCAGATAAGGATATCATGAGTGATTTAGAGCTAATGAACTCGGAAATTATCTAAGAATAGATTCGAGATTGTTTTACATATCGCGTTTCAAATAAGGCTTCTAAACGATTCCTTCTGTCAAAAATCTTCTGAAAATTTTGGGATGCTAACATGCTGAATCCGACACTTTCTTAAATTCAGTGACGACTGAATTAACACGACTAAATTCAGTGTAATGTCATAATCGCATAAGCACCTATTTTACTGACAATATCACTGTTGCGTTACGCATATTGCGTATTATATTTAATACAATATATTTTAAATTAATTGCTTTCAATTTTTTCCACTTCTTCGCTTGGGCAGCAAACTCCAGCATAACTACAACAAATTGGAATCATTATTAAATTAAATCTTGCTCGAGACACAATTTTCTAAAACTTTAAAATTATTCATCACCATCTATATATTTCACTTAATATAATATCTGTTTGTATTGTAAAAGGCATGAAGCATAATATATTTTAAAGTGGAAAGTTCAAACGGAAAACGTACCCATCACCAACGATGCAGTAGAGTTCAGCGTACTGAACAGAACTGATTGGTTTGGCAGAACGGCAGCGCGTCAGATACACACATACACCCGTAGAAGCGTCTGTCGCTTTTTCACATTGTACGTCGCCACCACTTGAAGTGGGGACCTGTATACATGAACAATAGCAATTTGAAATAAAGATATGAAGTCCTCATGTGAATTTAGTTGGGTTTTGGTAGTCTGCTAAATATTTTTGATCAATGGCGTTCCATTGTTCAAACACAGTAGAATGTAATCGAATCGCAATCGCTATTTAAAAAAAAAAGAAACTTTTATGCTTTTTCGAAATATATTGAGGTTTTCATTTATCGTTTTGATTTAAAAAAATCATCTCAGTGCTTTAATTAATGCAACAGTAAAGACACCTGATAAACTCTTTTTATATGCCTCTCGAGTTCTCCACCCAAATATAGGGAAAAGGTGGAGCGTGGATAACAGTCGTAAGAAGATTTAAAGCACACTGTTTTGAAAACCATTTAGATACAAGTATTTGTTAATAATAATAAGTGTATCCTTCGCCTTTTTTACTTATCACGTTATAGCGGCGGAAATATCGCGTTGAGACATAGAAAATTTCGAAATTATTCAATTTTATTTTTTCGTACAAATAAACTATTTTTTATTTTAGAATCCAAATTTTATTATTATATAATGATAATTAGATTGTAATAGACCATTATTTGAATCATAATGTTGTGTAATTTTTCTGAAATAGCAGACTTGGCCCCCAGTTCTATCGACGCCATAATATCATGGAGACCGTCGTTGATTCGTTTGGAAATAAAAAAAATCAAGTTTAGTTATGAATTTCTTGTCACATTATCACAATTAATGTGTGTATAACTAACTCAACTGATCTTTGTGCAGTGATGCACATCAAAACTCAGCCAAATTCATTTAGAAGGTAGAAAATTCCGCATATTTATAAATATTATTAAAAAGGTCACTTTTTTATTTGTGTTTCACATAAATATTAATTTACATTATTATTACTTTGAATTATATTTAGTGAATAAATTATAAGTGAATTTGCACTCACCTTTGTGTCTTTAGATACTTTTAGGTTCACTTTTGTGCCATTGACCATTAATTCCAACATATCTGCGGTAACATTGATGAGGTCTTGAGCCCAAGGATAGCCATCCAAATTATATTGGCTCAAGGGCGATGCAGGAGGAGCGCTCAATGTAGTTGATGCGACTTCAGTTATTTCAACTGTGAAAAATGCACATTTTTGTAATTATTCTGATTTTTTAAATGCCTTTTAAATTTAAGATTGGTATTTAATACATATTCATAATGTTAATGATTCATAATTGGCGATAGCATGTATAACAGTAGGTACGCATAACCCATAGGACAGTCACGGTCCATCGGGCATCCAATGATACAGGTACAGGGACTATAGGTAGGTAGGTATAGGTAGGTACTAAAGGTAGTCAAATAATAACGCTCAACTTTCATGTTGTGAATGTTGTTTTCATAAAGAAAAATAGGAATAAAACCTAATCCCATCAGGATTGAAATAAAAAAAGCTTCGTCTTACTACATTATCTTGTCTAACATTTGTTCATTTTTCGTAATATTTTCAGCAAACTGCAACAATGCTAGGTTGGTCAGACACTGAATTTACTAGAAACAATAATATAACTTGGCTAATCACGCATTTTTATTTGGAATCCAAATTCCAAACTATAATGTGAAAAGCGCGTAAAAACATTTCAGCTCCATCGTGTATCAGGAAGTGCTAAAAAATGAACAAAAATAATAATAATGAGTAGAATAATTTTATGACATAAAAAGTTCGCGAGTAGGTTTTAATTGAATTTAGGAATAAAAATATGACCCTGGTATGGCTGGTAGATAAAAAAATCATAAAAAATATTTCATGTGCTTTAATTCAATAGTGTGGTAAAAACAAACCGCCTAAATGGGTTTTCATGGAGAGCATCTGCTGTATATATAGAAAAGAATCGTTTAATTTGGGTCACTCAGTCGAATGTACTAATGTATCAACCAAAAAAAAAAGCAATCGTATTGAGAAACTCCCCTTTCTTTTTGAAGTCCGTTAAAATACACAAGGACATCTCTAAACATTTATTTCAACGATTTAATACTTAAATATTTACCTCCTTTTTGCTGGGGCTGGTATCCATTAAAATCTAAGATTAAAAAAAAAATATTTTTAAGTGAGACAATACCTTCCAGTCTATTAAAACATAATCTAGGCATAATCATTTTTATTTTTAAATACTTTTTATTTGAAAATAAACATGATTATTGTATTCATTACATAACACCAATAAAATGAAAACACTATGGTACAATTAAGTCAAAAACACAAGTTCTGAATTATTATTTCTTTTAACATAGGAATATTTATCTTGTGCAGATGTTAGGTATATATATCACTAGCTTTCTGTCCGCGGCTTTGTTCGCGTAGTCATACAAATTGAAAAACTGTTGCGGGTCTTTCCCCACACAGTTTGGAATTTCAGGATAAAAAGCTCTACATATTAGCGTAGATAATTTAGGATTAATTGGAAATAGAATTGAAGTTATAAATTCAAGTAAAATTACACAACCTATTTAAGTAATGTTCATAATTATTAACAAATGAAATAAATTAATTCATATAGCATCATAACGCACTAAATATTTACCCATTCGATGAGAAAAGAAGCTCGATGTTGGCCTTAAAGCTGAAAATGTAGATCAGTAGATATATTTTTATTGCAATGAATTATGAGATTCTAAAAGTAATCGTTTAGATTTTAGGATATCTACATTATTGTAGTTATTATATCAATTTTTTATTTTTTTTAATTAATTATTATATCAATGCAAAGCATAAATATTTACCCATTCGATGAAAATTGACGCCCGACAATGGCATACCTGAAAAAGTAGATCAGTATATTTTTATTGCAATGAATTCTGAGATTCTAAAAGATGAAGTATTGAAGAGGAAACATGTTCGGAGAGAATTTTGAAAATTAGGTATTTGAAGAAACTATCGTTGTCGTTCTGCGGGCGAGCGCACGCCCACCCTGTCCATGTGTGTGAGTGGACGGTGTGTGCGTGTCGCCACAACGCGCTCTTAAGAGTGCATCGTTCATATTTTCTAGCATGGTAAAAAACATAAAAATCGATACGATTTTTTACGATAATACGCTTTTATTAGCTTCATCTGTATGTTTGTACATAAGCGACTCATTTAGACTTTAAATGGACAATTAAAATCAAACTTTCGGTACTGTCTGTATTTTTCTTAAACTACGCGGGAGAAGGATAGATAGAAGGATAGATAGATGCAATAGAAAATCAATTATAAAGCACTCATAAATATAACTAAGCCAAAAATTTTAAAACAAGAGTTCTGTTTTTATTAAATTGTTAACATACGAGGAATTAACTTTGTACGGATATTGTAAATATAATAATTAAGCTAGTTATATACTAGCTTTCTGCTTGCGGTTTTTCCCACGTAGTCATAGAAAAAGATAAACAGTTTCCGGTATAAAGAACTATCGTTTGTCTTTTTTGCGTCCCAAACTATCTCTTACTTAATTTCATCCAAATCGGCCCAGTAATCTCTAAGATAACACGCGTTCAAACAATCAAATAAACAAACTCCTCAGCGTTCTATATTAGTATAAATAATTAAGAATTAACTGAATTTAGAAGTAAAATTCATTTGCGTATAATTTCAAATTAAATTACACAACCTACACTTAAGGTTATCGTTACGTTATACATACATATACATAAATATAACGAAAAAGAAATGATATTAATAAGCAACTAAATATTTACCCATTCCATGATGAATCATCTGAAAATGTAGATCAGTATATTTTTATTGTAATGATTTAGTGCGTAAGTTATGAATTTGTTGAAATGAATTTAAGAAAGCTGTACATTACATGCTGTGTGTAGTCTACTCACAGTACACAGCCTGTCTTATACCTTAATATAGATTTCATTGCATAAAAAACGGCCTATTTTCATCAGGTGATCAAGGTACATAAAAATATTTATTCTTCACGGATTTTCTCTTGGCTGATTATTACGTATATTGTAGAGAATATATTTAAAAATAAAACGTTAATACACAAAGACACTGATACTTAACAAACGATTTAAATTACTTTAATATACGATACGATGATACTAATTCAAACATGCATTCATGCATCCCCAGAAAATATCCTTATTTTAATAAAAACGTAATACATATTCAGAATCATACAAAATCTATACCACCTACCTAGGCGCGGCCACTGACAGGAGTGGACATCGCGTTGTGCCCCAACATCACTCTAAAAATATATGCAATATTCATAGAATTCAAATAAATCGATTCTTTGTATATTACATAAGTTACAGTTAAAATCCGTCTTCCATCAGAACTTGTTGTAACTAAATGCCAGATGCCTTTGATACAGCTAGTTCTAATTAGGGAAATAGCGTTTTAAAGAAAAACGGTTCATAAGCCGTTTTTCGTTAAAACGCGTTATTGTTTCGGTAACATTATATCTCTTAATTTTTTTATTGCCGAGTTCTCGGAGGATTTATCTATTTGTGGTATTCCATAAATCAAGTGAGGTTAGAAAGGGGAGAGGGTTTCAACATCACAACGAGGAGGATGGGGGGGTTTAATTCTTTACCTTATCAGCGCCTGAAAAATACATATAGGTATACATTCCAATATTACACGTTTATTGTTTGTTATCAAAAATTTTTACAAAAATCGAGATAAACGTTCATGCAAATAATGATAATCGACCGGTATTTTCAATTTTGCGCTGACATATTCATCTTGTCATGATTTAAATATAGAAGGAACATGCTATCGCCAATGTTGTTATACTCATACATATCAGGTTCCCCTTAAATTAATCGTAATAAACCCAGCACATGCTTACCATAATCTACATATTCTTCTTCAACTGCATCTGCTACCGCTTGGAACGAAGCACCTAACGGTTGACCTAACAATATAAAATCATGCTGAATAGGTATAATTAAATACGCTTATCTTATCAAGCATATATTAAAAGTAAGTTTCATATCAAACATTAGTATTTTACCAATTTTATAGAAGTCAATTTGGAAAAAATCCGCACAAGCAAATGACTCCTGATGATAATGATGATGATCATACAATATAAAATAGTAGTACTATTCGGTTAAGTTGGTATACAGTAGTAGTCATAAATACTTACTCGAAAGTAGATGTTGATGTACGGCTGGTTGTGCTAAGGTGAGAGAATTTACGAAGTTCCCGGATAGAGCTACGACAAAGAGGTTTTTGTGAGTTGTTTCTTAATATTCCTTTCGATTTAAAAATTTAAGTGTGTATAACACGGAGAAAAGAAAAAACATTGTTACATGAAAAAACAACTTACGGATAATATTTTGCGGGTAGCCATTGTCGGCAAAATCAAAACCTAGAAAAACACAAAAATAAATGTAATAAAAAATTTATTAATAAATCCAAGCATAATTTTAAAGTATGGTTTTAGATTAAAATTTGTTTAAGAAATGGATATTGACTGCAAATTGTTAAGGTTGCCCAAGGCGGCAATTATTTAAATAAATAAATAGACATAGTGAACATATGCAATTCTATTTAAATAATATATTCCGACATAACACAAAATGCCGAGCGATGCCGTTTATAAACGGTGAAATAATACTTGTAACATATGTAAGAAAAAAAATGGAAGACATTACTTGGTTTTAAGTCGACGGATTCGGCGTTTACGGCAGATTTTGTGGCATTTGGTTTAACTACAACTAGCGAAGTCAAGGGTGTTACAAACTCGTACTGAAATAAAATACAGATAGTATATAAGATCGTCAAATTAAAATAAAAATCGAATGATAGATAGAATATTCCCATGAGTAGTACCTTCAGGGCTATTTGTAAAGCTTTCTTTTCTGGTGTGTTCTCAGCCTTAATGTCGGCATCGGAGATTTCTTTTTCATCCAGCAACTGTTTGATAGTGAGATATGCCCATAAACGTTCTAGCGGCATGTATTCGTTCTTAGCACGTGACACGGGGATTTTATGCATAACATCGTATTTTTTCTGGAACCAATTTTAAATGTTTTATCACAATTCATCATATGCTATACTAGAATCGCCCAGTGATCTCAAATAGTCTTCTCGCACAAGCCGCTCTCACTTGATACATTTTCCATTGCAACTATATCGACAAAACATACAATCGTTGAAACTTGTATCTCAATGAATATGGAATAAATTGTACTTGGCGTAAATAATTATTTTTAACTAAAAACTAAACCTTCAAACCAGTCAATCATTGTCAGAACAAGACCAAATTTAATTGGGATCACTCAGCATGCATCACCTTTAAAATAATAATAGTTATAAAACTCAGTTCACCCAGTAAAAAGTCATGAGGCACCTAATGCATTTATTTTCTTTTGACAGCGGGCAATTGAGCTGGTGGTTCGCCTAATGGTAAGCGATCACCACCGCCCATGAGTTTCGCAAATGTAGTGCATCTGCGGATGTTCATGGGCTTTTAAGGTGAAGGAAAGGATTGACGACTGAAAATAAGGAATGGACTGGGACGAGTAAGGATAAGGAAACGGGCTTCCGGCTCTCCCCCGGTTGCTTTTGAATGTTGGCATTATTTCAGAATATCATTGATATGCCGAAGAAATAGAGTGGGAAGCAGAACACAATCTTATGGGAAACCAGCATTCACAGGCTTAGAGTCAGAGTAAGCTACGACACGACAATCATGATATGTTCTTTAAAAAAACTGTATACCCACTGGCAAAATCTATCAGGGAGCCCGTGGGATAGAAGCTTCGTAAGAAGCAACTTATGCTAAACCCAATCAAAAACCTTTTGCTAGACCAAGCTGACAACTAAGTTAAATATACAAGAAGATTATGAAACAGATATGACAACTGATTCGCTG
The DNA here is from genome assembly GCF_012273895.1 of Zerene cesonia. NCBI lineage: Eukaryota > Metazoa > Arthropoda > Insecta > Lepidoptera > Pieridae > Zerene > Zerene cesonia. Next base: position 5,157,525 of record NC_052112.1, on the reverse strand, counting down.
GTGCTCTAGTTTTGGGTCAATAATTGGACGGATCCGAGCCATCCCCTTTTTTCAGGTAAAGTATCTCTATGCCATCATCCAAGTCGGTTCAGTGGTTTGGGTATGAAGAAGACACGTACAGAGTTACATTTATAATATTAGTATGATTTAATTTTTAGTTTTGTAGCATTTAAATGCTTTATAATTAAGGATTATTTTAGGTTTATTATAATTAATTTAATAATATAACGTACCCTGCTAGGTCCATCGGAGACTCCGCAGATACCTATGATATGCGTATCGATCTCTGACACGTCTTCAGCGACACGACCCGCTACCACCACTTCTGATCCGTCATACACAGCCCGGAACTTACTACGAGTTAGAGAACCCTCCTTGATCTGAAAGAAATACAATTGAATGATGCACGTATTTTTTTATCTTGTCTAATTAATTGGAAAACGGAGATTTGATTGCGATTTCAAGTATTATTTTTTATTATGAATGATGGGATACATTCACTCAATTTCCCAAGAAATGAGTATGAGCATAATATCTAATATTTACCATATATTTCAAATCCAGAAAAAATTAAAAGAGATTTTTCGGAACACTGTATTTCATATTGACTTACTTGATCTTTGGGATAAGTAAATTTAACGTTGGATAGAAGCGGCGAAGACACCTGTTTGTAGAAATCACGCAACTGTAAAGCTGCATCAGCTGCTTCATAAATATGCCTCATAAAGCCCTCATTCTTTAAAGATAATTTTCGTAAGAAACTGCGGTCAGCGTCTTCACCTACAAAAGTAACAATGTTGAATTATTTGACCCAGGTTAGGTTAGCTCTGGATATGCGTAAAAGCATTTTCCACTATAAAA
>NC_052112.1:5143616-5156564 GCF_012273895.1 Zerene cesonia | reverse complement strand
AAATGGTTGCTTGTAAAGTCGGTTTTACGGGCGAAGATTTTACGTGACAACGTCTTTTTCTCGGTAGAATATTTATTGATATGAATATTAACAGCACAAATTTTAACTATAGAAAATATATTTTGTTTACTAAAAATACAGAGACAGAGACACAAGCACGCGCCGATTCAATTCTCTAGTGCTGCGCGCGCGGCGGACCGATCATAGTTCGGTGACTCATCGTAACGTTACCGGGCGTTACACTTTTTCATGAGTGCCTCCGAGCCGCAACCTAATTTAAGACGTTGTCACGTCAAAATATTCTTCAATGCCTACATACAATGCCCGAGCGGCAAGTGTAGCAGTGACCCCAGCCATAGATATACATAGTTATAGGACTATAAATGGAACTATGTAGTGGCCGCACTTGAAACAGCAATAGTAGTCTCTGGTGTTGCCACTTGCGTTGGTTTTCCACTTATTAGGCAATAAATATAATGCATGATTAAACATTACTGATAATCATAACAACTCACTTTAATTTACGATATATTTGTGGTTCATCAAAATTTGGTTAGGTTAGGTTAGGGTAGGTAGCTTACATTACCAATAGGTGATTTCTGAGGGATTAGGCATACCAACATCGAAACTGGGCCACCCAATGGCCCGGTTTCGTTCTCAATTTTTACTACATTAAATCTGTTTATAACATTCCCTTTTATGTACAACCTGTAAAGTAAATATGAATGTAAATATTTAACATGCGCCATCTAAAAAAATTATGTAAACGTTTATATTTTTTTTCTTAAAAATGGCAACTCTTGTATAAGGAGTGTGTTATGAATTGTGATGGCATTAAACAACACATGCCTTGCACGCAATATATCCTTATTATATTACATAAAATTTGTTAGCGGGAGATCAATATACTATGTAACAACTTATTTACATTCTTCAAGGGATTTGTCCCGTGATTAGTGTTACGAAATTAGTCTCCTACAGGCAGTGTACTCCTGCCACCTCAGCCCTTTTCGGGCGGAATTTAACCCTTTCTGGTAATCAAACCAACAACCCGATTTTAAAATCTTCAGCCCAAAATGGCTATCTAGTTCAATTATCTCGAAATAAGGACGAACAATTTATTGTATTAAAACCCTGCCAAGGGAAGGGAGGAGCTTTGCTTACGAACAGGTGCGCTTTAATTGGCCATTCAAGTTCTTAACATCCATAAAAACTTGCCCTTTATAGCGTTCTGGTGGTACTGCTGACCACATTATAGATTACACGCTTTTATAAATTTCTAACTCTTTCTAGCCCTATTTAAAGTGCCGAGCTGCCTTTTTTAGGACAACAAGGTGGCAACACTGCGACCATCGGTCATCTTTAATTTTACCTTCAAATCCTTGTGAAAAAAGATGTCAGGAAGAAAAATTGAAGCAGAAGTTGAAACATGATTGATAATTACAGTCATATTGACCCTACCATATTTTATATTTCTGAAAGCATACCGGGACCACGAGAAAATAGTAGTGAATATTTAAATTTAATAAATAATTATAATTCTCAAATCACACAAAGTTGTGACTGTGTTGAAATATGTCCCGAAAAATGTGATTGTATTTTACTAAATGCTGTAAATAACCGAACCATTCAAACATCTACAAATAGTAAAATTGATGGGAACAACGAAATTGAGAACCTGGGAAAAATTCGCATATTAGAATGCAATGATGTCTGCACTTGCAGTGAAAATTGTCCTAATCGTGTGGTCCAAAAAGGTCCAATCAAAAATCTTTCTGTAAAACTTTGTAGCAATGAAGCCAAAGGATATGGTCTTTTCACAATAACATGCATTCCAAAAGGAACTTTTATTTGTGAATATGCTGGTGAAATAATTACTAAAAGTGAAGCTGAAAGAAGACAATCCACCAATTTGTCAAGGCAGAATATGAATTACATATTTTGTTTGAATGAAGTTGTAGGAAACAAAAGTATGCAAACATATATTGATCCTAGTGTATTTGGTAATATAGGGCGCTATATAAATCATAGTTGTTCACCAAATTCTATAGTGTTGCCTGTGCGCATTAACTGTCCTATCCCAAAATTGGCAATTTTTAGTTGTCGAGATATATTTCCTGAAGAAGAAATCACTTTTCATTACGGTATTGACAGTTTCATTTGTTCCACACAAAACATATTGAATGAAAGAAAATTGTGTTTATGCTTGAGTCCCAAATGCAGCGGTTCTATTCCTTTCAATCCATTTTGATTTAAATTATGTAATTTGAAATGTGGTTAAAGCTGTACCCTCTAACCAAAGGTCAGGGGGAATGTTGGACCCAGACTTGACCATTTTTTTCATGCATACAGAAACCAAAGTGTTCTTATTTATGTGAGTATTTCTTTTCTGGGAAATTAATTAAGTTATGGGAGAAAATGTCTTTAACATTAATTTATGATTCACTAGCTACACCCTGCGGTTTCACCCGTGTAAGTCTGTATCCTGTAGGAATATCAGGATAAAAATTGCCTATGTGTTATTCCAGTTGTCCAGCTATATACATACCAAATGTCATTGCAATTGGTTCAGTAGTTTTTATGTGAAAGAGTAACATACATACATACACATACTTCCATCCTCACAAACTTTCCCATTTATAATATACTAGCTGCACCCGGCAAACGCTGTTCTGCCTTACTCTTATCGTTTAGTGGTATGAAAAATAGATGTTGGCCGATTCTCAGACCTACCCAATATGCTTACCAAATTTCAGAGGAATCGGTCAAGCCGTTTCGGAGGAGTATGGCAACGAAAACTGTGACACGAGAATTTTATATATAAGATTATATGTTATTCTGATTAGTAGGATAGGATTAAGTAGGATGGTAGGATAGGATAGATGTTTCGCTGTTTAGTTTTTGTAATTAGCCAGCCACTTAGAAGTAATTGATGCATCTTAAACAAACTACCAAATGATTTTGATTAACAAGAATAAAAATATAAATTATATAGAATTATTTTTTTATTTTCCATTTTATGTTTTTTTATTCCAAGAAGTGATAATAATATACATTAATATCAGTATACACAGTGCATAGAGATTCAAGTTTCGACTGTCGGCACTAACGGTCATCCCATACAAAACACAATTTTTGGATCATCTGAAATGGCCAATTTCTTCGAACTTTTCGTTTGAACCCAATAGATGGTGGTAGTTATCACATATTTGCGTGGCGTAAAAATACCGCCACTCGCAGCTAGATTTCACTATTCGCTTCTTTATAGTACTACCATGATAGTCGGCGCATAAGTATCGCAATAATATATTATTTTACCTTCGACTACAGTATTGTTTCATTGCAATATGTATAAATTCAGTTATTGTTTCATTTTAGTATGTATACAATATACATTGCTAGGATGCCACTCGGTGCCATGTTTTTTTATCTTGTTATTCATTATAAATTTAAATTTTTCTTTATACGAGGTAACTTGTCTTTAAAATCACATGCTTACGCCATAAATGATAAGTAATAACAGAAGTGTAAACAGTAAAATAAAATATATGACATTTCAAATCTTTTGGCCGATGTAAAAATTCAACAATACCATTATTCTAATACATCATTATTCAAAATCTGCCAGAAACTTTTACTCTGCTCATGAAAATACTCCCAAAAAAGGTGTTGCATCAATTTTTTTTGTGATTTTATATAATGTGCAATTGTTGCAATTATCAGAACTACATGGCAGCAGTGTGGCGCCGCGGTTCTGAGGATCGCGCTTACTTTAACGTTGGTTAAGTTTGTAATATTGTTAAGATGTTATTGTACAGACACGAAACCCATTTTGTCTTGCTTCAAGTCTCTATGATACTTAGATTTTAGGTATACCTAAGACGGAGAATATTTTACAACTGAGGACTTGTACCAAGTGGCTGATACAGATGGTTGATCCTGAAAATAACGTGAAAAAATTGTAACCCTAGGGTATACCCCCTATGAAATAAGGTCCGTATAACTACTCCCAAGTTGGCGGCACTGCGCTTTTATCACGTAGAAATACTCCCACAGGCCAACTGCTTATGTGTGAATGGCGCACCATGTATCATTACTATATAGTACAAAGCTACAGTCGCTTTCTCTGTCCCTATGTCCCTGTGAATGCTTAAATTTTTAAAATTACTCAACGGATTTTGATGGGGGTTTTTCTAATAGAGTATAACAACAACAACTTAATAACATTTATTAAACTGCTCCGAAATAACGGGTGCGATGCCGCAGGCAAAAGCTCTAAAATATATTTGTCACAGATTAAGAACTAGTTACTACGTATTTGTCTCTAAACCTAAGTCAAAACCCCCTAAAATTGCCTCAATTATTTGAGAATTTCCCTAAAAATATATTTAATAAAAATTAAGAATAAAGATAATACATATATAGGTATAGAGAGAACTATACTTTACTTTAGTGCATATATACATTTGAATATTCATTTTAATATTGGTAACTGAAGAATTGTAATTTTTTATTATTTTTTTATATCAAAATATATTCTGATGAATTAAAAATTCCCAAAATGTACCCTAAAAAAGGTATATGAAAATTTTGTTATCTGTTTCGTATTCATAATTATCTGTGAGCAATAGATATTTTGTGATCTGTAAGTACAAAATATTTTGTCCGTATTGCTCCTGTTCGTTTCAATTTACATACGGCGCGGAATGCCTCCATCTTATCTTTGTTTTAGTGAATAAACGTAAACATATTCGACATAATAAGATAGTTGTGGCTTTCAAACAAATCTTATCTTTAACGATTATTTCTAATAAACACTGGATAAAAGATGACGGACACTGTGAATATGTCACTAGGTATATATAACCAATTCTGTTCCTATTTTTAAATCAATCTAAACATTGAGTATAAATTTTGGTTTTAGTAATAATAATCTCTAATTTGCTTGTTATTTTCAAGACTTTTTTTATTATGCTATACAAGTAATATAATCGAAATACCTTCGTTGTAGATGAGATTATAAAACAGAATAAACAAAATCAAGCTAGCAGAGGAGGTGGAACAGTCCGTGGTCGTGGCGGTGGACGAGGAGGGCGCCGAGGACGTGGTGGACGTGGTGGAGCCGCCCGGCGAGGACGCTCGCAGTCACGGCCTGGAACACCTAATAGTCAACAACGTTCTAGTCGATCACGTTCTCGTTCACGAGGACCTCGAGGCCAAGCACAGACCCGCGGTAGATCTCAGTCTCGCAATAGATCAAGATCCCAACAACGTCGACGATCATTTTCACGAGGGCGATCTGCTTCAAGATCGCGTTCACAAGTTCGAGGTCTTACTCCTAAAGGCAGAGCAGGTCTAGAAATTCAACAATATGAAATGCCACCTTTGCTTAGACGTAACAACAGAATAAACAGAGGTAATGAGTTAATGTTTTATAGTTTCATATTCACAAATATATTTATATTATCCTCAAACATCTATATTAAAGTTAGGTTAGGTTTCGTTCTAATACTCTGGCATATTTGTTTTGTATTTCTAAATTAGTGTTTCAAATGGTTACAAAAGTAAATGATTTATGATTTTTAATTTAATTTTTAGGTGGATTTCAAATGAGGCTTAGAAGATCAAACTCTATGACAAACTTGCAAGGAGGAGTTCACAGTAGACTGGGAGTAGTTGGTAAAAAAGGCAATACAAATAGCAGCTTTAAACCATTAGCAGTTGCAAAGAGAGGAATTGCAAAGCGAGGTCGTGGTTTTACTACTCGAAACAAATATAGCAATGTAGGTCTTCGTTCTGATTTAATACTACAAGAACAACGACAAAACGTTATCAGATCTCAGACCTTTACTCGTTCTAGAAATAATTCTATAGGTTCTACATCTCAACTTACAGTTAGTGTAGCTAATGATTTTGCTAAGAGGCGTAGAAATAGTTTTGGAAATGCAAATTATTTGAACAAGCAAAGTTTGGCACAACTCAATAATGAATATGGAGGATATCGCAAAAGAGGTGGAGCTGGAAGTGTAAAATCAATAGGATCAAATAAATCAAACAGAAGTAATTCTAGCAAAAGATCTACACGGTCAAGAGGAAGGGGAAGGGGACGGGGAAACAACCGAGGTGTCGGGAGAAAATTTATTAATAAACAAGTTTTGAATCCTCGATTACAGCAGGAAATTGCAGCTGTTCAGGGAAAAGTTTATGGTAGCAGTGATACAGAATCTCCTTCTGGATTCAATTTTACACCAACTCCAGCCACTACAAAGCAGACAATGCACCAGCGCTTTGCTACTGCCTAGACATTGACAAAAAAAATACTGTGACAACAAGGCACTACATATTGGACTTGGCTCTTTTTTCTAACCATAGCTATAAGCCGACTTTATTTTCTGATATAACTACCAATGTAAATTATAACAGAAGAGTAATAGAGGTAGATTTATACCTTGTTTAAATTAATCCTGTATTTGAAACATACTAGCATTTAACAGTATTATGTTGACATTAAAATTTTGTAAACATTGCATTTGGTTATAATATCTATCAAATATATTTATTATTACATTACTTAAGTACAATTTAAAAACAGTTTCTAGTTTTCTTAGGTTTAAGAGGCAAAATTTCTATTGTTTATAAATATTTTTTGTTACTTATAATATAGTGTGAAAATAAAAGTTCATTTAACTTATATATATTTTTTTTATTTACACATTTTACAGGAAAATTTTGAGTTCTCAGAATCCTAACTTTATAACTTGATTTTTTAATTACATTTTATACATCTTTGGCATCATGATAAGCGAATCTGTAACTAAAAATTATTAACATTATTAACATTCATTATTGCCCTTCTTTACCTAATCTGTGTCACTCTTTATGTGAAAAAATTTATATCAATCAATGTTAGTGCTTGTGTAGGGTTAGAGGTTTTGGTAAAGTACCAATTTTTATTCAAGATTCATATCGCACAGATAATGCTATGCTACTAATATTATAAATGCGGAAGTTTGTTAGGATGTGTGTGTGTTTGTTGCTCTTTCACGCAAAAATTTCTGGACCGATCGCAAAAAAACTTGTTACATAGATAGCTGGACAACTGGAATAACTTATAGGCAACTTATTATCTTATTACGCGGGTGAAACCGCGGGGCGCAGCTAGTAGAATATAATAGTAGTAATAGAGGCATATTCATCTATTTTGTAACATAAACTCTCATACAGTATCCATAATAAATTAAGTAATAATATAAGAGTGAGAGTAGAACATATTATTTACTTACAATTTTCACCAAGTATACTACTTAAAATTAATCCATGAAAAGTATGCACTTCATCATTTCCAATATTATTTGAGTCAGAATGTGAAAAAGTCCAACCTAGATGTTGACCACAATGTGGACAAACACATATTCTCCAAGTATAGCCTGGAAACCAAGAATCTGCTCCTTGACTCTAAAATGAAATGTGTGCGCTTATAAATGGTGTAGAATTGTATCTGGAGTTATTGTATTCATCAATTATAAACTATACTAACTGCACCAATATTTTTACAGTTTGCTTTTTCCATTGTGATTATATCAAAATTTATTCCAAATGGATTAACCAGTGTTTGAACTGTAATGTTTTGTTTTCCAAACATAGTTTGCTTATCTACTTTTTGTGCCCCCGAGCTAAGCTTATTAAACATATAATGTGAATCAGCCACATCAGTGCCACATTTACGACACAGTAACAATTCTGAAATCATGAATATTTATTTTCTTTTTTCTTTTGCCTTCTTCAGATATAGATGACATGGTCACAAATAAAGCATAAATTATTTTATTACCTCTGCCATTAGTTTCTGTTTGAGAATATGTCTCAACTAAATAGTTGCAAGAACTATAAAAAATTAAAGCAAACAAAATGAAAATCATTCCTTTACGTAAATACAACAAGGATACTTAGCTATAATAAAATAATATTAAAATTAATCAATACAAATGAAAAGTAAAATGAGATGCAACCGTAGCAACCAAAAGATCTAATGGAAAATAATTTATTTAAATATACTTAAAAAAAAAACTAAAAATAATTTTTACGTGAAAAGTAGATAAATAGATATAACGACGAACTTTCAGTGTCAATATTTCATGTTTTTTTTCAATTGACATCTGTCACTGCCCTCGACAGATGTAAACAGTATTCCGTATATCTAGACACTTTGTATCATATACCACTATGGTTCCGTAGTACTCTACATCAGAGTAGGATAATCACGGAATATAAAACATAAACGTGTTTTATATTCCGTACTACGGGTACTATATTCGAGTCTGCTCATATGGCTATAAATGCCAGGCTCCTTCAGGGATCTACAAATTAACGATCTTCTAAAGCATATGATAGCACTATTGTGTAGAGCTTCTTGGTATAACCCTAACGCGTACCTTTAGCTATGGTCCATACATCGAATCAAAAGTCCAAATGGCTTCAAAAATCTAGGTATTTGGAGAAGGTGAGACAGTATTTCAGCCCGGGACAAGTGCTCAATCTTTATCAAGCACAAGTCTGATCGTGCATGGAGTATTGCTTTCATCTCTATATGGTAGAGAAGCGTGCCAAGAGACTTATAAACGAAGGTGATTTGGTTAAAGACTCCCAGAGCCGCGCTCATTGCCGTAGAGTGGCTAGTTTGTCGTTCTTTTGTCGAATACACGATCTGATTCCGCCATCCATATTCTTCCACCAATCATAGAGATGCACAAATCGCAAGCATCGCCATATGTTGGACGTTCCATACACCCGGACAAAGCGGTTCGACTCAAGTTTCTTCGTTCGAACCACTAGAGACTAGATTATTCTCCCTGATTCGGTGTCCCCATGTGTTTGAGTACCATATGGAGGTCTTTAAAACATGAGTAAACGGGTACCTCCTTAGGAAGTGCGCTCCATCTTAGGCCTCATCTCAGCTTACTATGCGGCGAGATCGTGGTCAAACGTTGCCCTATTATCAAATGAAAAAATGGTAAAGCTAGATTGATGATTGTAAACACTGCCAAAATATGGTTTTTGATACCACTACATAATCTGTGAGGCTTTGTCAAATCAAATGTCACTTATGTCAAGTACTCGAGTAGTGTGTTTACATTTTACAGGGTTGGAACATTTTATTGTGATCGTAAACATTATAGTTGTGTTCGTTAACAGTAATAAGATTATTCATCTTTAGTTTCGTTATTCCTAAAATGTCTTTCTTTAAGAACGTAACTTCTGGATTTAATATTCGCAGTCGCGAAACAATTCTCAAGGAATCGTTGATAAACAATTTGTCAGAATGCGTAAAAGACATACAATACAATAGCCAATTTGAAGAAAATTTTCACAGTGTCCTTGGTTCTTCTGATTCAACAAATACACTTTGCATGGGATTGGAAGCTATTTTTTTACATGGCTTAAAAGATACGTTTCTACTAAAAGCTAAAACTGTTATCTCTGGTGAACTTGATCGTCCCCAGTCCAGCTTTTGGCCGCTTATTTTAGTTCTTTCTCATCGACAGAATATTGATCAAATTTCGTCATTACCGCAAATAAATACCGAAATAGGGCAATGTCGTGCCTGGTTACGAATAGCCCTTAACGAGTGTCTTTTATCATCATATATGGCTACGCTTATAAAAAACATATCAGCTGTTAAGCCTTTTTACAATAGGAGTGCATTTGTTTGTGATTCTGAAGTTTTGGAAGTAGCACAGAAATTAATACAAGGTTTAGAAACATGTGTGCAATTTAATCTTCCCATAAATTCAAGTCTTCTCAATCAATGGCCTGAGCAAGTTCTGATGCAAGCTGGTATTTGGGTACCGACTCTGAAGGTAGCACCAATTTCAGCTGGTCTCGATGTGGCCAGCACTTTATCTGATGAAACTAAACCTAAATTGGCATCTACACCTAATAAATCTTCAAATATTACTGGTTTGGGTAAAATGTGGGCTCTAAATGAAGATGAAGCATTAGACTTTATATTGTCTAAAGATTCTTCACAATTCTCTAGTAGAGACAAAGAGACAAATGTTGTAGAAGCTACAGAAGCTAAACCAGAAATGGATAATACTAATGTAAAAGAATCGGAAGAACTTGACTTGAATGAAGAGCAACAAGATCAATCACAGATTTATTCTTCATCAGTTAATTCGGAAGGGTTTGTGGCCCCATCTGATGTTATTATATCAGGAAATTCTATTAGTGGCAAAGGCTGGTCAAATGATACAAATGATGATAATGTCTCAATAAATTCTAATTCTTCTCATGGGAGTAGTATGATAAAAACCCCAGAGCTAAAAAGTCTTTCCTCCCTTATAGACAACTCTAATTTATATGGAGATATGAATACTAACACTCCCAATTTAAGAGAAATTATGAAAGACATTCATAAAGAATTAAAAATAACTGTGGAAGACAGCAATGAGTGTAATTTGAATGTGGAGAATGATACACCAGAAGATCCATCACTTCATAGTTTAGATTTTGAAATAGTATCAAATTCAACAGGTTCCTTCACAGTCCCTGAATTACACAAAATGATGAAACAATTAGGACTTTTATCTAGAGAAAAAGGTCTCGATAGCCAAAATTATCAATGTAGAGGATGTCAAGATCTTTTAGGCAGTACAGTCTCCAAGGCAAAAGTTTGCGGTTTTACTGGGGAATATTACTGTTCAAACTGTATGGATTCAAATGTATTTATAATACCAGCAAGAGTTATTCATAATTGGGATTTCAAAAGATATGCTGTCTCAAAAAGGGCAGCGCTTTTCCTCTTGGAATTTCAACATCAACCTTGGATAGACATGAAAAAACTAAATCCAAAAATATATATGGGAGTCTCTGATATGGCGCATTTGCAGGAATTGAGAATTCAATTAAATTTTCTCAGAGCCTATATTTTTACTTGCAGAGAGCCAGTCATAGAAGAATTGCAAAAAAGGATATGGCCTAGGGAGTATTTGTATGATCATGTTCATCTATACACAATATCAGATCTTGCACAAATACCAAATGGTTCTTTGGTTTTGCAATTGGAAAAAGTTGTAACCCATGCAAAAACCCATGTGTTAGACTGTTGGCTGTGTAGTCAGAAAGGTTTCATCTGTGAGGTATGCAGAGACCCAAAAATATTATATCCTTTTGAGACAAGTACAACATATAGATGTGATGAATGTTCTAGCGTCTTTCACGCAAAATGTTTAAATGAGAATATTCCATGTCCAAAATGCAAAAGAAAGCAGGAAAGAACCAATGACTCATCATTAGTTGATGCTCTTCACAGTTTGATGATTAAATAGAAATATACCCATTCACATTTATGGATTGGATGAGATATGCGTTATTGAAAAGCAATAAAAGACAGTGTGAATTGAATGTATCTTTTGATTACAAGTTCAAATTAAACACATTGTAGTTTATTGAGGGGTTGATGAGAGATAAATGCATTTGTGATGAAGGTCCCATTATATTACAATTGTATTATTTTAAAACAAATTTGTTATTAACAAGCCATTAACTATGTAATCAAATATGTATTGGTGAATCAAAATTTTACTTATAAAAAAAACTAATTTACAGTAAAGAGTAATATATATTCCTAATTATGTTTTCATTTAATAGGTTAGCATAGCATTGATGTATAAATATGATAAAGGAAATGCTTTCTGGGTGTACAATTAGTCTCATTTGAAAAAATGAACCCACTGTTAATTTTTAGAATGAAAAAACAATTTTTTGTTATGCTCATAGAGTTTATTTACTTCCTATTTCATATTTACATTTTTTATTTAATAATTCATTGACTTACTTGGATGATCGTGTTTTTTAATAGAATTGTACAATTTGAGGACAGTTTTAAGGCTTTGTATAAATAATAAAAGGATATTCCCTTACAAAACGTAGGTTCTCAATTCGTAGTATATTTTAAATTTATGTAAGTATTAGCTGGCTATGTACTTAATACAGAGGTAAATTATACTATGGGTCTCAATCAGGAGTAAGAATTAAAAATAATTATATTACCAACATTATATTAATGTCATTCCAAATCACTTTTCTTACATTTACAATACATCTCCTAAAATACATCAATATTTTCACTTATTATAAACAATGCACTTATCTAGTCCTATTCAAATTTAATACGTCACTAAGAAAACTGTCCACACTTTCTTTTTTATTATTACGTTGTTTGGTGCTTTTTATTTGACGATTGTTGCCATTTCCTTGGTTATATGATTCTAAAGAGTACTCTTCAAAACAGTCGTCAAGTAATTTGTTTGGATCATCTTGTTTATTTTTAGGTTTCTTCTTTGACTGATAACTTAATGAATCCTTTTCAAAGTCCAATGGTACAATTCCGAGGTCGCCACTATAACGGTTTTTTGCTACTTGTAAATATTTTTTGCCTCTCACTGCTGTTAATCTTTTATCCTGCAAGAATATAAGGTATTTATAAAAATAAAACATAATTTTATTTTATGTATAAAATTATAAAAATAATTCTTGTTCAACAAAAAATATAAACCGATGTCCCTGGGGGGAGGTACTACTCCGATGTTAAAGACAACTGATTCCCTATCAAACAAAAAAATAATTACATGAATCGGTTGGAAAATTCATTTCAAAAATTATTTCACAGTTAGAAAACTGTAACTTCAGAGTGACAAAGGCTACATATTTATCACGGGGGAAGACGGGCCATACGGCTAGTAAATTATAAACGCGAAAGTTTTTAAGTACGAATGGATGGATGTTTATTAATTTTTCATGTAAAAACTACTGTATATATTTTAATGAAACTTTACAATAATATAGCTCATACATCAGAAAAAGACATGAGCTATATATATACCTAGTCTTGCCATAAATATTGTAATAAAGAAAAAAGAAAATTGTTAACTGCAAATAACATTTATT
>NC_052112.1:5093951-5142616 GCF_012273895.1 Zerene cesonia | reverse complement strand
ATGACAGATTCGAAATTCAAATGTAATATTTTTTTATAATTAAGTGTAACAGTATTTATGGCCAGACTAAGTATTTGGTTTGACCGCGGAAGAAACCATGCGGCGCAGCTAGTTATTCTATAAACCCAAAAAGTAAATAATTTTACTGACCTGAATAATCAATACATTGTCGGCTTCCTGTGAAGCCTTAGCACTGCCGAATATCGAACTAGTTGAAAGATCTTCGGAATCACGTTCCTGTTAAATATAAAAAATAAATAATGAATGCGGGCTATGTATAAATCATTTTTAAGAGATGTCACATAAGATCATATATAAGATTAAGATCTTTTTTATCTTAGGTCTTTTCGTTTTTTTAAAGACAAAATTCCAAATAAATATTTAAAAATTCTCATTCAAGACCACCTTCTTGCTTTGGTTTGACAGGGATTTGGACATTGGACTGTTGGTAGGGTCCTGAGTCATGACGCCGGTTGGATTGGCTTGCTTATTTTTAAGGAATGAAAATTAAAATACAACTAAGGATATCGTACAGCAACGAAAGAAAAAAGATTATATATATTTTCTGATAAGTTTTTGCATTGCGTAGTTTATGAAAAGTAGTCGTTAAAATAATTTCATGTCCACTTTTGCGATATGGTCCTATGAAGATGTATTTTACATATTGTATCAATTTCATATTATATATATATTTCAATAAGCGGGCGATAAGACCTCTCAAGACTGAATTGTATTTACGCCGTCACGTTTTCGTCACAATACACAAGATATCGTATGGTCAAAAGCTCTTAATTTAACACAGATAAATTTAAAGATAATAATAACATGCATTTGGGATCAAAAAACTTCAATAGAAGTTACTAGTTAACGCCCCTTTTGGCTTGATTTCTGAGAAATTATGTTTCTGAAAATTCAGCTTTATAATTTTGTGTCTGCAAAATTTATTTATAAATATACATTTTGACAACATATGATAACTCCACTAAAGTAGTTATTAAATAACCCTCTCATTGCATACGAGACTTTTATATTATCGGCTTTCATTTCAATTTAAGTATATTGTACAAATTAAAGTATATTTTAAGTAAAGTCAGTACACTATTTTTTTTTTTTTTTTTTTATGTCACAGTCGGCAATGGAGCTGGTGGGACGCCTGATGGTAAGCGCTACCACCGCCCATGAACATTTGTAGAGGCGTAAAGTCGATTACAGACCTTACGCCTCTACAAATGGATTACCGACTTTAAATTGGGAAGGGATTAAGAAAGGATTGGCGAGAGGAATAAAGGAAAGGACTGGGAAGGGGAAGGAAAAGGATATGGGCCTCCGGCTCCCCCACTCACCGAACGAAACACAGCAGAATGCTATTTCACGCCGGTCTTCTGTGGGGGTGTGGTACTTCCCCGGTGCGAGCTGGCCCAATTCGTGCCGAAGCGTGCTCGACTACCACATACATATTTAAAAAGAGAGCACTTTATTCGGTTTAATAACATGACTCAACGTATAAAAACTACATTTTTTTAAGGCATGACACTGTTACCTTTCTGGGGTGCATGACCAGTGTGACGTGGCAATGCCTGGCCGTAGCGAAGGTTCTGAAGGCAGCTATGACGGCGTCTTGTCTCATGAACCGATCGCCTTCACGATCCTCGCCGAGCCCCAACATGAACTGCACGTTGTCTACCACAACATGGGCTATGTCGTGCATGTACCGCGCGTGCTCCACTGCCTGACAATTGTTACAAATAAATATTTTAACAGACACCATCACTACGCATCTACAACACTCCAAGCCAGTCAACCAGCTCATACCATACACTCTGCTGATGAACACCGGATCTTTTGTGTATTTATGCCACAAATCTATGATATACATAAATAGTTCTTCATTCGTTATCCCCATGTTATTTACAGAATAAGTTACTAAATAAATTACTCTCACTATAATACCTATAAGTAACAGTAATCATCCTTATTATCTCACTTTTTTATGTTGGCTAAATCATAAATGCTACGAATGTTCCTTCTTACACTACGTACACTAAAATTAAAAGAAACGAAGTTTGTTTAAACGTGCTAAACAACTACTGGATCGATTACGCAAATTCTTCGAATTCGTATTTGATATGTACTTGAACCCTGATTGTTATCCTATTCTATCCTACTAATATTATAAATGCGAACGTTTGTAAGGATGTGTGTGTGTTTGTTGCTCTTTCATGCAAAAACTACTGAACCGATTGTAATGAAATTTGGTAAGTTGACTGCTGGACAAGTGGAATAACATATAGGCAACTTTTTATCCCGATATTCCTACGGGGTACGGACTTACGCGGGTGAAACCGTGGGGTGCAGCAAGTAGGCTATATGTGAAATATGTATCACGAGCTAAGAAAAGGCGGACCGCTAGTTCCATACAAAGATATTCAAAACTTACTTCCATAACAACTTTAATGGGTTGCTGACCGTGAAAAGCCAGATAAAATATTGGTAACTTTTGAAAATCATCAGCGTATTTGGGGAATTCATCAAGATTCTGCTCTAGCGGAACTCCCGCGAATTGTTGAAGCATTGTGCGCGCCAATCTAGAGTTACGAATCTCGAAGCTTCCCCATAATGTGCTCACCTGTAAAAGAGGAAACTTCATTAACAAAATTAGTTTCCATGATACTTTGTTACAGGAACAAAATATTTGGGCTTCTTTTTAAATATTTGAGAGATTTATATGTTGATACAATATTGTTATTATTGAAATAATGTTTCATATTGGTCGAGGTGGTTCTTAATTATCTCAATAGATGGCGTGGCGGTAATAACTGGTGGTTTTGGTCATACAACATCAACTGTTTGCGTTGTTTATTATATCTCAAGTGAGTAACATTATTGAATTAAATTGAAAATTAAACATCAAGTACAAACCCCTTGTTGAGCGAGATCTAGTGACATTTCAGCACATAATGTAGTCTTCCCACAGCCTGTAGGTCCAGTTAAAACAGTTAATTCACCTCGTCGATGGCCACCAAGTAACCGAGTCAGGGCGGGAAATCTCTTCCATTTTATACCTCTTACCTTATAAAAAATAATGATTAGAATAAATAATATAAATGCTCCAAAGGTGACACTATATTATATTTCATAAACCTCATGTCATTCATTTCGTAGAATTTATATCAGCCAACACTATCAATATTATCATAGAAATAAAATTACAAAAATAGAAAATGTTGTTAATTTCAGTTGTCATGACAAACCTTATCAATGTTGGTAAGTTCAGCATATACATCATCCCGCAAGGCTGCAAATGTGGTAATAGATCTGTGTGCAGCTGGCTTTGCTTCTGACACAAGGGCTTTGAGTGATAAATTTGCATTACTTGCTTCTGTGGCTGTCACTAAACCATCTGTGGGTCTGGAAATATGTGAGAAAATATTTATTTAGCTTTCACATACCCAACATAACTGTAAAAAACCTGTTATGTATTAAAATTATTTATGATCATTATATACAAAAGTGTTGTTAAAATGATTAATGAATATTATAAGGTCAAACATGCAAATAAATGTAGTTACATCCTTTGAAATGTTTGTTATTGCAATATATCTATGTGGTGTATTAGAATGTTTAGTAAACTAAAATGATCAGGGATCATATATATTCATCATTAAGATGATGCAGAATAAAAAAGGATAAATACATTTTATTAAATTTTTAGACAATTATGCAAGTACATTAACTTGCATTGTGTTACCTTACAAAACAACACCTTCCTTCACCAAGTTTCTCTGCAACAGCTCTCATGTTATTCCAATCCCCCCACAAGCATAACTTTTGATAGCATTCAAGGACAGGCAGTACAACAGGTGGCAAACTACAGTTACTCAACCACACCAGATTACCTGAAATTTTCTAGATAGTTAGCTTACTATTAAGATTGTCTCATGTTGTTATTTCAATATGTTATTAGTAAAATTAATTTAAACATTATTATATATTTGTGATATATGGGAAATCAAAAAAATTAACATTAGATCCATTTGATTATTTTACATCGTACTATTTTAGTTTGTCATGACTATATGTTTATCATACCAAGTATAATACAAGCAGCATTTGACTTACATATAAAATAAATAATATATGTTATAATCCTTGTAGAATGATAAGTGAAATTTATCAGTTCTTTTTTATGCAAATGCATATAGGAAAATACTATTTATTACCTGGAACTTTATGTGCAGCTAAGTGTAATAAATCTTGAATATTAGGAACTAAAATTGCTTGGTCAGCCCGACCCACTTTAGGAGCTCGGCAAGAGTACAGACCAGCTGTATAACTTCCGTAGTTCTCTATCTCCTCCTCTTTTCCAGCTTGAATTTTTCTATATCCAACTATATTATCCAATGAATTTTTAAGTGGGAAAAATAATACTGTATGATCAGATGACACCCTCACATCACCCAAAACTCTGTGAGCGTCAAAATGGTACTAAAAATTTCGAAAAGTATAAACAAAAGATTTTATTGCAGAAACTATACAACTCATAATTTGTATAGTCAATCAGGGTAATTGTAAATAGGGTTAATTTAAAACCGATTCTCAATAAACTATGTTCAAAATCTATACTTTTTCTAATGACAATAATTTTTTTTATAAAAAAATCTAATTATGAAAATTTATTAAAGTTTTTTTAACATTTTGTTATTACAGAAAGAAATATATAAGTATATTTTTCTAATCACCCCTGTTCTCAATTATCCTGATTGAACCAAAATTTTTACAAATGCTTATTTGCTTTTAAATATTAATTCTGCAAACAGTCTGCAAATTTTATTTATACTGTTAAATTTTTCTGACAGTTTATAAAGCAATTAAAAAACCATTAGACATGTCCACTACAACTGAATCAGTAGAACATCAATTGAATAACTTAATAATGATCAAGTTATAAAATTTCGAAATTTATGCCAATATTACAATTTTACAAAATACTTACAGGAAATTCAAACAGACGGAATAGATCAAGTACTTCTGATTCATTAAGGTTTGATAATGAGGTAGTTTCATTTAAAATATTTTGCCAGTCTTTATGGAAATTATCAGTGTCTTGTTGTAATCTTTCAATGTGTCCTTTGATAGTTCCTTCTACTTTACTTTTTTTAATAAGTCTTTCAAGCATGTTCCAATCTCCATGAATGTTACATTTTTGGCATAAGAAGTAACCTAAAACGTTTAAATTTCAATAAAGGATAAACAATTAATTCCACTGTAATTAAATATAGTTTTAAAATTTAATGTTGGTTTAATCTTGGTGAACTTTATTTGTAGGTGATAAAAGCGTAAACGGTAATTGTGGAGATTAATTTCCGATGTTCATTTTTGATGAAATAAACGATATAAACTTAAAATATTAAAAGAATAATTATTACCAGTAGTTTTATTAATATACACCTTGCTATCTGATTTCTTCTCTTCATTGGAACAGATGGTGCACTTTGTAGTAATTGATGTATATCCATCTTGTACAGCAAAACCTTTTTGTCGAAGCAATTTTTTTATATCGGCAACTGTTATTTTAGGAATATCTATGCTAACATTTTGTATATTTCTCACAAAGCATTCACATTTGTATAAATTTAGAAGAGGTCTTACTCTACTTAACCTTAGAGACTTAAGCATAGCTTATTTTTTCATTGATTAAAAATGTAAATAAATAAATAAATAAATAACTTATCAAACAAGTAAAATATGTATGCTTGATTATAAACATAAACATAACCTGGAAATCAAAATTGACATTGACGTGACTTAATATTTTTAATAGTGTGTGACATAGAGCTATAGATGTACCATACAGTCTCTATTGGGTAATCGAATATGTAAAGCTTATCATACACGAAACGATGACAACCAATTTGTTATCGAGGGTTTGCAATGGAGCTAGTAGCACTTAAAAAAATCACTTGCGAAACACAACAGAGAATAAAGAGATATATAATAGTTGCATTTTTTACTTTTTTAATTAAAATTAATAATTACAATTTTGCGTTTACATCGTTACGTGTATATTTTTATTTAGGATGTAATTAATGACACTTAATTCAAAATGTATAGATGGCATTGGCAGTCATCATTGACGTTGAGTCGTGAGAGTGTTTCTAATCAAGTCTAGTACCTGCCTATTTTGTTTTCTTTTTATACGATTCTTTTTTAAATCATACATTATAATGAGCTAAAATTTAGCGAATATTTTTTTAAATACAAGCTACGCGTATCAGCTATGAACCCATTATAGAAATATTAAATGAGAAGTATGCTATCATTAGCCACTAATACTTAATAATGTATACGTTTATAAGCTTGACTTACTTTTTACGATATTGTTTATATTGTTAATTACATAGATAGTACCATTCCTGTGGACAACATGGGGATTATGTACGAGAAACGGCCTTTAAAAAGGCCTCGCTTAGGTCCTCCTGATGTATATCCTCAAGAACCTAGACAAAAGGAAGATGAATTGACATCCGCTAACGTGAAACATGGATTTACAACAACACCACAGTCCAGTGACGAATTTGGGACGGCTAGAAATTTTAATCACTCTGCTTTTGCATCCAAGGTAAGAAATTATCTAGCAAACTATACATATACATATTGTAGGAAAAATTCGATCCAATACCAGCGTTGTAATTGTTGTTTTGATGATTTCAGATTGGACAATTTTTTTCTGGTATACTTTCGAAAAAAGAAGAACTTAACACTCTTCCGGATTGTGGAAAAAAGAGGCAGCAAGTGAATCCTAAAGATAACTTTTGGCCAGCAACAGCAAGAACTAAACCACAAATTGAAGCTTGGTTTAAAGATTTAGCTGGTATCATATAATTTTTATTGAGAATTTAATTTCACCTTGTTTCTTATAATATAAACACATGATATTTATTAATCTATTTGAAAGATAGTTTTGACCTTAGTTATTTTTAAAAAGCAATGTGATTTTGCAGGGAGTAAACCTTTATCTATATTGGCAAAGAAAGCACCTAACTTCAACAAAAAGGAGGAGATATTTATAACATTAACGGAATATCAAGTAGCTATGCCCAGGGCTGCATGGTTTATAAAATTAAGCTCTGCATATACTGTAGCAGTTTCTGAAGCCAAAATTAAAAAGAGACAGCATCCAGATCCCACTACTGGTGTGTTTACTTTTCTATTCATTTTTATTAAAAAAATTTTTTGAGAAACTATCCTACTAATCCTATCCTACTTAATAGTATAAATGCGAAAGTTTGTAAGGATGTGTGTGTGTTTATTGGTCTTTCACGCAAAAACTACTGAACCGATTGCAATGAAATTTGGTAAGTAGATAGCTGGACAACTGGAATAATATATAGGCAACTTTTATCCTGATATTCCTACGGGATACAGACTTACGCGGTTGTAACTGCGGGCGCAGCTAGTCAACAATAAAAATGTTTTTAATACCAAATAGACATGCACATATTATGCTAAATAATATAATTAAGGAATAAGGGGTAAGCAGTTTGAACATAATTAAAATTTCAGAATGGACAACAACATTAATAAAATTCTTAAAGGATCAAATTCCAAAGCTGGCTGAATACTACCAAAGTGGCCCTGGTAATATTGATAAAACACCACCAACTCAATCAGGTATATTTTCTAAAATTTATTAATTCAATCATAATGAATAGCTGTATTATGCATTCCAAATTTATTACCTTTTTTTAGAAATTCAATTGAACCAGCTTTGAATACTAGGCAATTTAATTTAGTTAAATAAAATTATAAGTATGACTTTGAACCATAGATGAACATGTTTATATTTCACATATTATAGATATCTGTAATTTAATTAAACTTAAACTCGTAAACTTTATTATTAGGTCCAGGCACACCAAGTCACAATATGTCAGGTCATCCTCCAGGCAGCTCTACTCCAAATTCCTCAGTGCCAAATTCTATGCATTCTCCAGGAAGTACCAGCTGTATGGTTTCATTTATTTCATTTTCATTTTGTGTTCAATAATGTTTAGAAATTAATAAATTTGTGTAAAATTATCCACATTTTTAATGAATAATATTCTTATAGTATTAGGTTCATCTACACCTGGTCCTGAGAGCACAGATTGGCGACAGGCTCTGAAGCAATGGAATTATTGCTGTCGACTGGCCAAGTATCTCTTAGATGAGGGTTTATTGGATAGACACGATTTCCTTACATGGATTATAGAATTGCTTGATAAAAGAGCACCTGATGATGGACTGTTAAGGTAATATTTTTGTCTTTTGCATATTAACTTCACATTAATTTAAAACATTTCATTATTCTTAGATAAATTTCCTGAAATATATATTTTTAAACCATTCTTATAGATTGTTCCTACCATTGGCTTTACAATATATGTGTGAGTTTGTTTGCTGCGAGGGTCTCTCGCGGCGTCTTGCAACAAGTTGTGCTAAAAAGTGTGCTGCAATATGCTCAGTACTATCAGAGACTACACTTAGAACCTTAAACCAACCTGCAGTGTTCAATAAATCTGATAGAAATGGAGGTAAAGTTTTCTTATTTCTTCTTAATAGAAATAGCATTACTATGTTTTTAAGAAATATGTCTGTATTAAATTTGTTCAATCAATTAATATTTTTAGATGCGAATGGCGGTCCTTTGTCCCCTTCAACAGAAACAAATGGTGATGTAAAACCAAATATATCTCAAATTAAACGTTCAGGTACACCAGCTGATCAAAACAATGGAACACCCAATCCTAATCATTCTCTAGGAACCCCCAACCCAAACCATTCATTGGGAACACCAAATCCTTTAGGAACGCCTAACCCATCCCAACCCATGGAACAAGTGAAGGAAGAAAATGATTCACCATCAAGGGACACTAAAGCAACTATAAATACAGTTGTTACAGCATCTCTTAATCCTGTGCAAGTTGGGTTTGGAGAGATCCTGAATTGTTCATTTCATAGAGATGTCATTATACAATTAGCAACTATACTTCAGGTTAGTGTACATTCTATTCATACAGTATTATTTGATTGTTTCAATTGTGTGTAACTAAACATATCATAGAGAATAATATGATATTGCACTTAAATATTTTAAAGTTTTCATGCTCTAATTAAACTTCTTACTTTTAAAATTATAGACAATTTTGACACAAATGTATGTGATAATGATGAATATGTTGAATAAATTGTTTTAGATAATATGTATAGAATGTCCTACTGCAATGGTTTGGTCTGGATGTGGGTCATCTCTTCAAGGTTCGCCTTTAGACATCTTGCCATTGCCGCCCTCTGCATTACCAATGCCACAGATGGACTCGGAAGTTACTGAAGAGCATAGGCGATTGGTAGGGTATTATTTATATTATTGTATTCTAGATGCTCGACTATACTACTAGTCTACTACTCGACTATATAAATACTTAAAAAAAAATCTTGTTCAACCCAGCCATTCTCAAATTTGGCGAGTCTAACGACCGCCAATTGATTTTTATATACATTATTAACATTTGGAGTTGTATGTAACAAAGACTAATTCATTAAATAAAAATCCTTAAGGTTTATGAAGCCGAACAAGAAATTGCCGCAAGAAGCAAAAAAGCCGAAAGTAAATGGTGCACAGACAAATGGCAAACAAGTTCACAAGGTAAGTTGGTTTCAATCTATACATAAATAATATGAATAAGGTATAAGGATTAAGCAAACTTTTATAAAACATATTTTTTGTAGCTCGAGTATTAGCAGTCCTTGAAGCGTTAGATCGTCACTGCTTTGACCGGGTCGATCCAAATAACAACTTGGATACATTGTATAAAGAAGTATATGCTAACTGCAGCCCACCTAAAGACGGAAATGCTGACCCCAAAGATCCAGTGAGTCATATTTATTTTTCAATCCACAATGGAATCCGAGGATAAAACGTTATAGATTTTTTTATAAATTACATTGAAAATGTCTTTTGAAAATTACATTGAAAGAATTATAAAAGAAATTTACTTCATTATACTGTAACAGGCTATGATGTGACGTTTTTTCGGAAATATTGCTATTTTATTTACACGAATATTATAAAGCTGAAGAGTTTATTTGTTTGTTTGTTTGAACGCACTAATCTCGGAAACTACTGGTCCTATTTGAAAAATTCTTTCAGTCTTAGAAAGTCCACTTATTGAGGAAGGCTATATGCTTTATATGTACCACGGGCAAAGCCGGGGCGGACCGTTAGTGCAAAATAAAAATACAGTATTTAAGGTGTGATCACTTAACCTGAGGTTGAATTTCTGACAGATATTAAAATGATAAACTATTTCTCCCACCACAGGTTAGTCTGTAACCTATTGTGTAGAAAAAAATTACTGTCCCCTACTTCATAGTACTAAAAGAAAGTGCATAGCATGCATGTATCCTCACTTCAAGTTCCTCTAAAAATAAGGAAATAAATAATTGATGAGTGTAATAAATGTGAACAGAATCTATCTCTAGTACTAAACAGAATCTTTCGCTAATACTATACTGACATTAATAAATGTCTTTTGCCCGACTACGTGGTGCAGTTGTTACCTAATATGTGAAAGTGGGATCACCTATATCAAGAAGCGCAATTTTTCTAAAACTGCCTAAACTCTAAACCAAGAACACAAGTTGATTAAAAATTTTCCTGTTCTGTCTCCCTACCTTTTTTCGTAAGCAACCAAAACTCTTAACTTGCGGCGCACTTAGTTTTCCACCTGGCAATGCATCTGTCGTTTTCACAGAAGTGATAGCTTAAACTAATGAACCTGTATGCGTGAGAAAAGGGAAGCCCGACAACGTGGCGCCGTAACGCCTTACGTAAAGAATAGACCCTCCCTCCCTCATTTACCCTCCAGCCTCCCATAAGGAGTTATCACTGCAAAAACAAAAAAAAAAACAAGGTTCTGTTTAGACTTTGCTAAGCTATACAGTAGAAATAGTTACACAGCATTCGTATATCAGGAGTACGTGTGCTCGTACGCGGTGGTGCGCGTGCTGTGCGAGTGGGCGGTGTGCGGCGCGCGCTGGGGCGAGCACCGCGCGATGGCGGCCGCCGCACTGCTCGACCGCCGCCAGCACCACCACCACCACCACGAGCACCAGGGTTTGTTGGGTTTTTACTTTTTTGAGGTTGCGTTCGATGTATTTGAGATTTATATTTGATGAATTTATGTTTTCGTTAATAATTTATAAGTACAATTACAACTCTCAGTTTACGAATCTTTTCTTTTAATATACTACTACGATGTTAAATATGTGCATAAAAATTTATTTTATTTTGTCCAGGATCCGACGATAAAGAATCTATCAGCTCTGGAACGGGAATGTACAACGGTCCGCCGATTTTCCAAAACCTTTTATTGCGATTTCTGGATAATGACGCGCCTGTTTTAGGTAACTATTGTAATTTGCTACGGGCAAATAATTTTTGCTATAAATGTATTTATAACTTGATGATGTTTAGGGTCTCATTCAATAATACTTTTACAGATGAAAGTCCAAACGCCCCACCGGGTAATCGACAACAGTTTGCGAACCTAGTACATCTATTTGGAGAATTAATTAGACGTGATGTCTTTTCACATGACGCGTACATGTGCACGCTTATATCCAGAGGTAATTTCGATTCCACTTTTCAGTAAATTTCTTTAATTTCATTTAACCTTCATTATATTTTTTTTGACGTTTAAGGTGATCTAATATCTCCCACGGAGCCTACTGTGAGTTCTAGCTCTGGCGGACATACGGTCGCTCAACCTGCGAATAGTACGGGAACCAATCACAATATAGATGACGACATATTTGCTGGTATCGATCTTAAACCGAAAATGGAGGTAACTATTCGTGTTTGTATTAAGTTATAATGAAAAATATACAATATTTTACATATCCTTTTGTACAGGAAAATGTCAGAATGGATTTGGACGATTCAAAAATTGACGATGACTTGGACAAGCTTTTGCAACACATTAAAGAAGACCAACAGAATTCTATGGACGCTCCCGATAGCCCAAAGGATCCAGGAGAACCTTCTCATAAGTAAAACTATTTTAATTAACTTCTATATATTTAATTTTTAGTTTTATAGCATTGAAATGCTTTATAAATGAGAAATTTTGAAAGAATAGAAAAAATTTGATCACGAGGCAGGATCTTCAAAACTTCTATATATTTTGATGTTATTCGTTTTTATCATTGATCTAAACTCTAAAGGATCGAATTTGTTAAAAGTATATCAAAGATTAATATTAAATAAAAAGTATCAAAACAAAAATTGTTCACACTGATAACAATAATTTAAATTTGAATGTTGTTCTCTAATCTGTTCTGTAATGAAGGCTAAGCTAAGCTTCTCTAAGCCCACTTTTTAATGTAATGGTTTTAATTTATTGCAGCGTGAATTCGCCCATGATGGGCGCAAGTGGAATGGGCATAGGATCGATGCAATCAATGGGAATGGGCCCAATGTCTGTACCAGGTAAGAACTTTCACATTAGCTATTTGTATACTGTTAATGTCGGAAATTAAACTATCATATGTGACTTCAAACCTCTTTTTTGTTCATGACTTTTTATTATTATGTCTCATCCTACTATATAATATTATAAATCGAAAGTTTGTGTGGATGTGTGTGTGTGTGTTTGTTGCTCTTTCACGCAAAACTGAACTAACTAACAAAACTGAACTACTGAACCGGTTGCAATGAAATTTGGCACGTAGCGTACGTACGTACGTACGATAGCTGGAAAACTGGAATAACATATAGCCAACTTTTTATCCCGATATTCCAACGAGATACGGACTTACGCGGGTGATACCGCGGGGCGCAGCTAGTATTAAATATAAATATCAATGATCTCAATCCATTATTTATCTCCATCAATAGGTATACGTTCAACGAGTTCAAACGGCTCGAACACAACGGGCACGGTGTCGCGGCACTATCACTACACCATGCACTTCCCGCTGCCGCCCACTGAGCCGGAGCACACGCCGCACGACGCTAACCAGCGTCACATCCTCTTGTACGGCGTCGGGCGGCAGAGGGACGACGCCAAACACGCCGTGAAGAAGATGACCAAAGGTATGTTTGTAGGGAAATTAAGGAAAAAATCCCATATGGCCATAATAAGGATTGCAATTTACGGTTTTCAATTTCCGTTTGTGGTTTTTTGTTTCAGAAATATGCAAATTATTCTCTAAGAAGTTTTCCATTGATGTAGCGGAAGGTGGAAAAATAAAGAAGCATTCGCGTAGTGAATTTAATTTTGAGGCTGTTACGCAAAAATTTCAAGTAAGTTTCCAAATAGGTTTTCTATATCAATTTATTTATTTGTGTTTTTTATATGGACCCTAAGTTACCAGAAATAAATAGTTAGTAAAACCTAAGAAATAACGATACTTATATCTTACTAGAAATAATATATTCATAAAATTTCATCGATATCAGTTTTTCATTTAAATTTACGTGGTATGCTCACGTAAGTTTATCTCCAACTTTATGTATATACAAAAAGTTAGGTTAGATAAATAAAAATTTGATATTATAAAGGTAGGGCGTAAAGGTTGGTTTATATATATTAAATAAGTACGATTAGAGTATACATAGAGTTACATGTATAGATGGATGTACAGATACTGGAGTAGCGAGTACCAAAAATAGTAAGAGTATGGATAGGTTTCTATTCATAGGTTCTAGTTCTGATCCGGCTCAAAGGACCACTAAAAGTACGAGACCGTTTTGTGGCCTGGTTTAGGCTTTATAATATACATTAAGATTACACGTGCTGCATACAAATACTATAGCAATCAAAGCGCTCTACTTTTAACCGCTTGATATGCTTGTACGCCAACAAGTAGCCAATAAAGCCGAGTATCGGTTCCAGTCAATGTCGATGTACGAGCAAGGCGCGGTGTCGTGGGCGGTGGGCGGCGCCGTGTGCGAGGCGCTGGCGGCGTACGCGGCCGGCGCCACCACGTACCTGCCGCAGCCCGAGCACGTCGCGTTCGCGCTCGACCTTATGGAGATCGCGCTCAACGTGCACGGCCTCATCGAGACTTGCATACAGGTGGGATACACGATATTAACTTTATACTTGCAATTTTATTAAATTAATTTGTTTTCGAGAGTACATATAGTAATTGCTGGAAATGCAGCCTTGCTGTTTTTGTGCAATTTTGAAAACTAATCAATATAAAAAGTCAAATGAGACAAATGAAGTGGATTTTTCGATCATTTCATTTTGTCACAACAACTTGTCTTCAGTTTTAGGTTCGTTTTTGAATGAGATTGTGTAGCTAGTTGTGATTATCGTATTTTTTTTTTCACACTGTCTATAGATGCATTTTCAACACAAATAGGTGGAAGACTTATTTATAGAAGTAAATTACTTGGGTCGCGTCGTCCATTAGGTTGAGAAAATAGTGAATCATCAGTCATCATCATCATCGCCTTATAATTTTTTTTCTCGAACTACTAGTAACTAAAATGATATCGTCGAATCTTTTCTATTATGTTAATACATACCAATTGTCTACGCAGATACTGAAAGAGTTGTCAGAAGTAGAAGCAGCGCTAATCACCCGCGGCGCGGCGAGCAGCGGGCTGGCTGCGCCGCGCGCCTACACCTCGGCACTCGCTCTGTATACCGTTGGAGCTTTGAGGCGGTACCATTCGTGTTTGCTATGTACGTTTTAATTGTAATTAACGATTAAATAAATATAAATAAATAAAATTTTGTTATTTATAAATGTAAACTAAATATTATATCTTATGTTTTTTGTAGTGTGCGTAGAGCAAACGTCGGCTGTGTTTGAGCAGCTTTGTCGTTTGGTCAAGTGCGTGGTGAATCCCGGTGATTGCGGGTCCGCCGAGCGATGCGTGCTCGCGCAATTACACGACCTGTATAAGGCGGCTGCACATCTGTTTCACGCGCCCCATGCGGACACCTTTGCGAATGCATATCCTAAAATAAAGTGCGTATTAAATGCTTACATTTTAATTTGATAGTATGTTTTATTTATATTTGTTTTTTTGAGATATAAGGATCTATATAAATAACATTGATTTCTTTTTTCAGACAAGCGCTTTACTCTCCTTTACAACCCACACCATCGAATTATGCCTACAATCCACAATTTTTGAGTGAATTTTTCACAAATCCTAGAAAAGGTTTGTATATCTTAAACTAAACCTTTGTAAATAGCATTCTATTCCACTTGTGTATTAAAATTGCTATTGAATATTTTTTGTAGGTAAAATTGAGATATCTTGGGCACGTCAAGTAGCGGAGTCACCAGCGAATCGTTACAGCTTTGTGTGTTCCGCCATGTTGGCTGTATGTCGCGAGGTTGACAATGATCGGTAAGTTTTGCATTGATATTCTTGAATGTGCACTATCCTGGTTTTTTTTTTATTTTTTTTAAATACGCGGCCGAAGCCGCGGGCGGAGAGCTAATAGAATATAAGGATATTATTATTACAATGGATTATATTGGATTGTTTTAGTGTTCCGTAAGTTAAAATGTGTTAGATATGAGATGTTTTTTTCGACGATTTCGACGTTGTACAGGTTGCAAGTAATTGAGTCAGTTGGTCGACTATCGTCAATGTGCATAGTTTTTTTCTGTCTATATAGACACTGCATGTAGGTTACGAAAATAAATTGGCGTGATTCAAAATTTATACGTGTAGAAACTTTTGCACATTATAATAGTGCGATTAGGAGGGATAAGTTTGTTACAAACGGCACGTAGCATATCGCCGGTGTTCTAAAACGTGTCGCACGGTGCGCGCAGTGTGAACGAGCTGGGCGTGCTGTGCGCGGAGATGACGGCGTGGTGCAGCGGGCTGGCGGCCGAGTGGCTGGGCGCGCTGGTGGCGCTGTGCGGCGCGCAGCACTACCCCGCCGCCGCGCCGCACGCCGCGCCGCCGCCGCTCTACCCCGACCTGCTGCACCACCGCGACCTGCACGACGCCGCCGCGCACGACGCGCTCGCCGTCTTCACTTGCATACTCGTCGGTGAGTACACTACACTACACAACACTACAATACAATACAATACAATACAATACACTACACTACACTACACTTAACTACAATATACGCAACTATAGACTGCTAGCTGTTTCATTTTGACGTTAGAGTTTGAATGGATTCATAAATTTAATTTATTTTTCACGTACATTTACGACGAACGATTAATCACGAAAAACTAATAATTAAACTAAATAATGGTACTTTCTACTTTATAACAAATGTACTTTTGTAAAACTAAGTATTGCATGACTACAATATTATCTTTCACGCGAAAACCACTGGATTTTGATGATATATGGCAATGTATCACAAACGTTTTAATAATAACAACAGCTTTGGAAGTACTTGCTTATGCCCGCGGGTGAAACCGCGCGGCACAGCTATTACTTAATATAAAGGAATGTTTATTTTTTAAACAAATCAAACACCGATTCACCAATTATCTTTTTCATCTAGCGCGACACTGTTTTTCCCTGGAAGACTTCGTTCGTCACGCCGCTTTGCCGTCACTTGTAAAGGCGTGCGGGGGAGGCAACTCCAGCAACCACCCCGCCAACGCGCCTTCGCCTGACGCCGGCGCGAGACTGACTTGCCACTTGCTACTGAGGTTGTTTAAAACCGTTGACACACCGCAACCAGGTTAGTGTGAGGTTTATGCGTTGCACGCTTCGATGACTAAAAAGTATTTGGTACACAATCTCACAGAAAAAAAGAATTTACAGCTTTTCCTCAAATGTGGCAAAATCCTTATGATTATATAGTTCTAAGTTTTTTGTTTGTATGGAGAGATATAATAGAGTCAATGACATAAATATGGTGATTTATTCAGCTGGAAAATAATCACCAATTATACCATCGATAAATAAGCACATAAAGACTGTTTTATAATTTATGTTAACTAAAGTATATTTTATAGCAAAGGTTCATTAAATGTAGTGTATCTTAAGATATTTCTAATAGAAGAAGCCCGTTATTTACGATATAATATTATAAAGTATGTTTTTTAGAGGAAAATTTATTGCTCTATAATAACAGGTTACGTTCACAGGTCACGAAAGTGGTCAAAACTAAACAAAATCTGACGCGTGTGGGCATAAAAAAGGCGTATTAGCCTAATATATCACATAGTATTCGTCGTTACCCGTGAAATTGTTATTGACAGAAGTCATTTATTAGTGACAAAACACTTATGTGTTCCAAGGCGATTGGGCAGTATTTTTAGGACAATTTTAATTCATATATAACTTTACATATACTTATTTTGACATCCTCCGTGTCCTTAATTGCCTCATTTATGCTCACACACGTTCATATAATTCCATTTTAGAGGATGCCTGGTAGAGATTGCTACCTAGCGTTAAGGCCGCCTTTTGCCTACTTCTTTTAATGTAATTTACTGTTTGCTTCTCATGTTCTTATTAGCAATAAAGAATTTCATATAATTTTATAAGTTGTCCCCGCGCAGGTCTGTACAGCGTGTCGACGTCCCCGGGGCCGGGCGGGTGCGGCGCGGGCGTGCGGCTCTCGTGCGACCGGCACCTGCTCGCCGCCGCGCACAAGAACATCGGCGTCGGGCCCGTGCTGGCCACGCTGAAGGCGATACTCAGTAATATTATACTTTATTTTAGTTTCATGAGTTGAATTATGTTCTCTCTATTAACATTCTTTCGTTTAGGGCACATAAATATGATATTGTATTGGTTCTACATAATTATATTGTGGAAACAGGGTTTTATTTTCCTTCCCTAATTAATTATTTGTTTAGCATTTGCAGTGTTTTTGAAACACACAAACGAAACATACCAATACCAATACAATATTTATTAATTATTGTTATTACTTAATATCTTGGATTTTATTCTTCCTTTCTTCAATATAACGAAATATATCTGCGTGTAAAATTGTAAACATTTTTTTTTTTATAAAATACTCAACAAAATGTCTCTATTATATCAGTGGTTGGAGATTCTACTGCAAGAGACCTTAGCAAACCGAGTGGGAAGAAATCTAGTGAACTTTCACACATACTGGGCACTAGCGACACTGTGCCTAGCGATGCACAGCTTGATCTCATATCGTAAGTAATGTTATTAGTTTATTTTTTGTTGATACGACATTGAAAAAATCATCATTTTATAACTAGGAATCAGTGACTGTTAGAAAGTTTTAAAGGCATCTAATTACAGTAAAACATATTTAAATTCAATTGAAATCTACAATAATCGAGTGAAATGTTAAATCTTTCAATGTCATTTGATTTGGAAAAAAAAAATCACAATTTTTATTCACAATAAAAAATAAAATTTGTATCGCACAGTAAAAAAGAAAGACCTGCAATTTTATTAATAGTGCTTTTATTCATTAGCAATTATTTTTTCATTCTTAGGATGGTAGAAACAGAGATGAGTGGGGGCCATAAAACGCCTAGGTTTGTTTTCTTTTTTTATGAGTTACAGCACCTTCACCCTATCATGGTATCACTGACTTGTGGTCGTTTGGTCATCCTGTCACTTCACTCTGTGGGAATAATCTAAAATAAATGAGCTGTAGTTGTCGTTGTCTAGTCATTTATTTATATATTTGTACTACATAAAAATTTACAGAATACATTTAAGTGAACCCATTTTGATGTAAAAAGTATTTGATTTTATACATTGCCATTGACAGCTGCAACTATGCTCTATTTGTTTTACAAAGATGTCGTTGAAAGGGAACTAACAGTAATATTATGATAATTCTTAATAGAATTATTTATGATCACGAAGATGATAAAGACAAAATATTTTTTAATTGTTTTGAGATAGATATAAATAACTATAGCGTGTAGTGCTACAATTTACATAATATCGTATTTGAAAATCCTATTTGGTAACTTCTCGATATTGCTTTATGTGTTAATGTGTCATTTCATTCCATTGTCTCTGTCCTAGACCTCCTTGTGTACATAAAAAGTAATTTCTCACAATCCTTTAACCTCCTCCCAAACCATACTTCTAAAATGGGATACATTTTGTAAATAACATGTTGTTTTGTGTCAAGAGAAATGACTCCTTAAATACTTATCAACACTACAATTTTCCTTTCAATTCTATAATAATTGAAATAATGTTGCAGAGGAAACGGAGGTGTTGGTTCGACGTTATTAGATTCTTCACAATCTTTATCTTCACTAGCGAGGCGGGTACTCGCCGAGATATGTTCGGAGGAATGGGTTTTACAGAAATGTTTACAGAACCCGGATGAACTGTATCAACCTGATATGTTGTTGGATCCGATGCTTAGACCGAGACAAGCCCAAAGGTAATTTATATTATTTAATTAATATAAAATCTCTTTTTATAATCTAAAAAAGTGTTTGTTCAGTTTTTTTTTTATGTTATAGTCGGTATAATGGAGAGTATGTGTAATATGTTTTCGTTTTCAGATTATTACACATGATATGTTATCCGGATTCGGCCAGTCACACCCATCCAGACTTAGATCAAAAGACAATGATTACAAGGCTCCTTGAGGTTATTACTTTGTTGATTTTCCTTTATACAATTTTCTACCCTTTTTTATGTGTATGTATTATTACATTTGGTTATTAAATTGGATATATGTATACTGGCTTTATACTAATCATAATGTTAAATATATCAATTGTTCCGGTGGTCGCTTACCATAACGTAACCCACCAGTTACTTAAAAAAATAAAGTTTATTACAAAATTCAATTGTGCCTTATGTAAATACTTTAATTTATTTTTTGTGTTCTATTCGTGCTGATAGACAACATATTACATTTTAAGCGACCATAACCCCGATAATGTGTACCATGTGACCATACCCCTAAAATGATCCCATGACATAACGCAGAACTTGGAGCAGTGGTCGCTGCGCATGTCGTGGCTGGACCTGCAGCTGATGTTCAAGCAGTTCCAGAGCGGCTCGTCCGAGCTGAGCGCGTGGCTGGACACCGTCTCGCGGGCGGTTATCAACGTGTTCCAGCAGCCCGCGCCGCCGCCGCCCGATAAAGACAGGTTAGTTTATGCGGATAGGTTTTTTTAATAGACTTAAACCCTTGTTTAAGTCTATTAAAAAATCTAATTAACTCTCCCCCCCTCTCCTTAGAGGGGGGGAGAGTTAATTAGATTTTTACTTAATTTTTCTTCATCTTTCTTTTTAAGGGGTTTTGAACCAAAAGGGTAAAACGGCACCCTATTACTAAGAGTTCGATATCCGTCTGTCTGTTTATCTGTCTTTTCGTCCGTTATAATCTAGACAGTGTGAAGAAGTTTTCCTCGTATTTTCCGTGGCTAAATATTACCAAAAATTTAATCTGCAAATTCTTTGTTATTATTAACTATTTTAACTTTTTTTTTCTCGAACGTCATTGAAGTAAAATATATATATTTTTTAGTACATGGCTAACATATCAACTTAAGATGGCAATATGTCAAATAGGATGGGAACGGAACGCGGTGTAGTGAGCACGAGCAAATGGTCGCAGTCCGTGTGGCTGGTCGCGCCGCTCGTCGCCAAGCTGCCGCCAGCTGTACAGGGCCGCGTGCTCAAGCAGGCTGGCCAGGTAAACTATCAGTCGTTCAAACAAATTATAATTAAATGATTAAACTGTATTTTCAGGTATGCTATAGTATAGTATAGTATAGTAGAACTGTTGATTTAGTGGAAATCTTGAAATTTAATAGGATAGAATAGAAACCAGTGTAATTTTTTAGCTAAAATCTTATCCTGAAAGTGGCTAATGCGGATACATATTAATCTTACTTATTTAGTCCATAATTAATATTTTTAGAGTATTTTTTACTTATTTAGTTCATAATTAATATCTTTAGAGTATTTTTTTCTCATTTTTTTTTTTGTTTAGATCCTCGAAAGCGGTTGGGGTGCGGGTTGTAGCGGCAATTGCTCTGGTGGAGGAGGAGGAGGCGGCGGCTCGCATCGGGACTGTAAAAGCCACCAGAGCCCCAGCTACAAAGGGTAATTACTTATTAAAATACCTCTTGACTGACAATAAACAGCCAGGGTGAAATTATCTTTGGATTAAAATAAATACATTATACAGACATTTCGTTGTGTTTAGTTCGGCGGGTGGTGGTGGAGGCGGTAAACGCGGTGTGGGCGGTTCCGCGTGCGGGTCGGCATGCGCCTGCGCTGCATCCGCTCTACGACTTGCGAATGAACCATTGCTATCGCTCGTGCTCACTTGTCTGAGGCATCAGGACGATCAGAAGGTATAGTTTAAACATTTAACTTATTCGTGTTTATCTTCTATATTCATCATTTCATATTCATCATCTCATCAAAGCAGCTCCTTAGCTCACCCTGTCCTAAACTAACTCTAAATGGAGCCGTGTACGCGAAACAGGAGAGCCTGCTGAGTTCGATCCACGCGCAGCTGCAGCACTACCTGAACCACGCGCGCGACCACGAGCGCGCGGCGTGCGGCGACACGTGGCAGGAGGAGGCGGCGCCCGAGGCGCTGCAGCTGCGCTTCTCGCTGGCCGGCGGCATGTTCGACGCGATCCGCCGCTCCTACCAGCTCACGTCCGACTGGGCCGTGCTGCTCACGCAACTCGTCGCGCACCAGGTCATAGATGCGTATAACAATAGGTGAGTGCTCTGCTTTGCAGATTAATTGTGAATTGTTGGGTGAGCATTGGTCACCCTACTTTACCGAGACATCTTTAATTGTTATTATTGCATTCAAGGTTATTCGTATTAATGCAAATATTTGGTATATGTGAAGAAAAAATTGAAGTTGTAATTTTTCTATAGTTGATTTAAGGTTAGTTTAAAACTTCTGGGCACTTAATGGTAACGTAACCCGTCAAATTAACTCTAAATTGATCTCTAACAATTTTAAATAAAAATATTGTAATGCAACTGGTCCTTGAAAAATACCATCGAGGAAGAAAAGAGTCTAACATTAATATATTTAAGTTCATGTAAATTGCCAATGCACTTATCTATATAAAGTACATATCTAGGCTAACTACAATACCATATATTTAGCAGAATGCAGATATAGCATTAAGCAGAGATATAATATATCAAAGTATTACATTTAGCGGAGTACCAAAAACTATGAGACTTTTGAAGAACTTTTATCTTTGGAGATGTAATTTCTTATAAAATTTCAGGTCTTTATAACCACTATGGTCACATGCGTAACCCGTATGAGTACTTAATTTAACTATAAAATAACAAAAGAAAATGTCATTACGCACGCAGCAAGTCCAAAACGTAAATCACCTAACATCATCCACATTTGGTGTAGCGGTATCATTGTTCATTGCCACTGTCACATTCAAAACAATCAGTAACGAAACACACGTTTTCCATACTGACTTGCTGCGTGCATTCCAAGGGGATTGCTAATCTACAGTGAGTTTATTGTAGTCTGTGTCGCAGCAACTTGTTCACAACATTGATCGACATGCTAGCAACTTTGATACATTCGACGCTCGCTGAAGGCGGTGACGACAACAACAGGAAGCATTACCAGAATCTTATGAAGAAACTGAAAAAGGAGATCGGCGATAGGCACGGGCCTAGTGTGCAAGCTGTTAGGCAACTGTTGCCACTGTCGAAAAATACTGTCGAGGTATCTATTTTTGCTTAATTTAAATTATGATATGTTATCATTGTGACAGTTTATGCTGTTTTAATGATATTTCGGAAGTGGAAGTGTATATACATACGTTATTTTGTTTTAATGTATACACATGTTTTATTTTGTTTACAGGTGATCGCGTGTGATAAAATAACTAGCTTCGACAGTGATAAGAAGCAGGTAACCTAACTTGAATCTTTTTAACAGTTGACGATATAAAACAATGTTTTTATATTAATTAAAGCTTAACTCAGATAGATATTTTTCAAATTTACCTTTTGTCTTATAAAGTTTCCAACTGCGACGGATGGAGGATAATGATTTGTAAAGTCGACTTATGGCACTTTTAAAATATATCTACACTAATATTATAAAAAGATTACTTTTGTATTTTTGTATGTTTGTAACGTTTTCACGCAAA
Source organism: Zerene cesonia (assembly GCF_012273895.1). Lineage (NCBI taxonomy): Eukaryota > Metazoa > Arthropoda > Insecta > Lepidoptera > Pieridae > Zerene > Zerene cesonia. Next base: position 5,119,486 of record NC_052112.1, on the reverse strand, counting down.
AACCGCTGCACCGATTTGAAAAATTCTTTTATCATGAGCTGCTGCAACTTCACTGAGTGAAATAGTCTATATACGAACGACAGGCGAAGCCGGGGCGAACACCTATTTGCTTATGAATACAAATGAGAAATGTACACTATATAACGTATATAATATAACGTACTAGGGTCTCAGACTGACGGACAAGTTGTCGGTGTCGAGTTGGGAGCTGGTGGAGGGTGGGAGGAACCCCGCGCCGCTCTCGTGGACTCTGTTCGCGGCCACTAAGATCGAGAGAAAACCACTCACGTATGAAAGTGCCCATAGGTAAGAGAGCATTTAACATAAATAAATGTATTTTTTTTTATCACACATGCTTATATAAATTTAACATTAAGGTTAAAAAACATTTCTTCTCTCCCTTGTTTACGATTAATTTACCTGCTTATAATATATTTATTAAAAAAAAAGAAACAATAATACAACAATAATAACCTATTTTCTATATTACTTATTCTATTTTTATACATACATATATTGTTTTATATAAACTTACAAATGTTATATTTTATGTAAATCTCTGCAGGTTGTTAAAATATCACACGCACAGTTTAGTTAAGCCGCTGAGCTATTACCTGGAGCCGCTGCCTCTGCCGCCAGAGGACCTTGATAACAACGATAGTAAACAGGTATTTTGTATTTATATGAAAGTGTTTTTTAAATTCTTAAAAGATAGACATCTTCTACATTTCCTTAAAGGTTCTTTTGTGTATTTTTATTCAATATCTATTAAAACTGTTAATGAATTTAAACACTATTCTTATGCTTAACTATTCTAATGAAAAATTTACACGTCTTATAATATTTAAAGGACAATGGAAGCTTGGATTCAAGTCCCACAGGATCGGGGAAAGGACGAAAAATGTCCTGTAAGATGAACAAAATGAAGAAGTCTAAACCGACTACACCCGTGAGTATTCATTTTGGTTGGTGTTCTATATATGCAATAGTAATACTATGTTTTATTGAGCACCAGTTACAAATACATACAAAAAGAACAGACACTATAATATAGAATCAAAGAGGCGGCCTTATCGCTACAAAGCGATTTCTACCAGGCAATTTAAAGATAGGATTTTTAATTATAATATAGAAGAAGAGAAAAAAAATTGGTGCAGCAATAAAAATGTTTTTATATTATACTAGCTGCACGCCCCGTCTCCGCCCGGGTTGTCATTTATCGTAATTAAAATTATTTAAACTATCCTATCTCCCAAGTCGGATCTAACTGCACATGGTGTGCGAATTTTATTATAATCGGTTAAGTCGTTTAGGAGCCCATTGAGGACAAACATTGTGACACGAGATTTATATATATTAAGATTAGCTGCATGCCCCGGCTCCGCCCTGGTACTCTTTTATCGAAATTGAAATAATATTAACTATCCTGTCTTTTAAGTTAGACCAAACTGCACACGTGAATATGTGATTATTGAATGTTTTGAAAATTTTAATTAATGAATGAAATTCGTGAATATTTGATTAAAATCGGTCGAGTAGGAGACCATCGCGGACAAACAATATGACACGTAATTTATATAAGTATATTAAGATATGCTGAAGATGTAATAACCATTACTTTATACTCGTAATCCAACTCGCGATATTGTAATCTGGACGGATTGTATTGTTCGTAACATTTTTTTTAATTATACGGTAACATGTACATTTCTTATTGGTATAACATATAAAGTCCATAAAGCCGGACAGGCCATACCGTGTCTACAGTCTGGTTACATATCACACTATCACACTAATATTATAAATGTGAAAGTTTGTTTGTTTGGATGTTTATCCATCAATAACGCTGAAACTATTGAACGGATTTTGATGAAATTCTGTATACAGACAGTAAATGAGCTGACTTGGGTGATGGGATAATTTTTATCCCGATTAAATGCTCCCTTGGGATAAAACAGGAATCATGATATCCTGGAGCCGGGACGATCGTCTAGTCAATAATAAATGTAACAATTGTATGGCAGACGAGCGGTGTGGGCGGTCAGAGCGGTGCGGTGGGCGGCATGTCGGCGCAGCAGCAGCCGCAGTTCATGCAGCAGCAGCAGCAGCAGTGGTTCCCGCCGCCCGGACAGAACTATTACAACCCGCCTGGTGTGTACACTCTACATGCATTTATTTGGATCATTCAACATTAAACTGAAATATTTTTTGAATGTAGCTTTTATGCTAAAACTATATTACTTACAAGCTAAATTGTAATTAAAAATAAACAAAGAAACTATAAATAGCAGTATCCGGACTTACGCGGTAGGATTGGTCACGTTAATCAATTTCGGCTTTTTGTAATCTTTCGTACTGTTGATACCTTTTGTAACCAAAGACAGTGTTTTTCTGGTCTCGCGGTCGTCAAACCAAACGGCGTTACTTAGAAAGTAAAGCGATGAGCGTAAGTCGGGGTATTATTGCATATATTTTGGAACTGTATTTATTTAATTTATCATTAAACGTAAAATACAAATAGAACTATCTTACTTCTTATATTTTTTCTGATACAATTTTGTCTGAAATATTTTATGTTTGATAAAACCGAAGCGGCAGGCGTGAATGCTCGCGGCGTGGCGCCCCCCGCCAACACTCAGTCCAAACAGGCGCTCAGCAATATGCTGCGAAATCGCTTCCCGTTCACGCAGATGACTCAAATGCAGGTAAAGATAAAAACTATACATACTGTCTTTCCGTCCGCAGCTTCACCCATGTAGTAAATGGAAAACGCGAATATACCTATCTTGTATCCTTCCCCAGGTTCTCATTTCTCTTATTACTACTGACTACTTTGTCTCTAATTTCATCCAAATCAGTTCATTGGGGTAGACGTTAAAAATAGAATTGTCCTTATTTATATCGTCAAGGATAATCTGTGATCTGTTAGTAAGAAATCATTTGATATTCAATCAAAGAATTTATTGTGCACAGATCATATTTAACATTTGCTTAAAAAATTAAAATAATGTGAAACTCTTTTGTTAAGAATTATTAATACATGTTTATAAACTTTTGTAGCAAAGCGGTGGATACCCCGGCGCGCCCCAGCCACGCGGGCCGTTCCCACGGCAGGGCATGCGGCAGATGCAACCCAACCAAATGGCGCAAATGCAACCCAAGTATGAATTAACTGCTAATTCTTGATGCTAAAAAGAGAAAACATTTTTTTGTGTATAATTGTAATGTCTTCGTTCAAAAACAAATTAAAAAAAAATGAAGATCTGTAATCTTATAAAATTCTTTTAGCATTATAAAACTGACACACCAAAACAACCTACATTCTAATATCTATTAGTTAATTTTGATATGCATTTGATTTATAACAATATAATTACAGTTTAATGTATTTTTTTTTCAGTCAAATGAATCCAATGAGTGGAATGGGCGGCATGGGTCCAATGGGTCAAATGGGAGGAGTACAAATGGGGCCCGCGCAGATGAGCGCCAGTCAAATGGGTGCAAATCAGATGGGCAGCGGACAAATGGCCGGCGGTCAGATGGGAGGCGGTCAAATGTCCGGCGGTCAAATGGCGAGCGGACAGATGGGAGGCATGGGTGGTCAAATGTTCGGTGGCCAGTATGGTGGTATGCAGCAAGGCTATGGAGGTTATTCACAACAGATGATGCAGGGTGGTCAACAGCAAATGATGAATCAGGTATGTTTATGTAATATAATATATTCGATTAAATTATGCATAGAAATAAAATTAAATACAAATGAGTAAACTTTATAACAAATTTTTGCTTGTAGGGTATGAGTCAAGGTGTCAACCAAATGGGTCAGCAAGTAAATCCCATGGGTCAAAGTGTAAATTCAATAGGACAAAACGTTGGACAAATGAACCAAGGTGTGGGACAGTCTGGTCAAATGCCACAGGGTATGGGACAAATGGGTCAAGGTATGAGCCAAATGGGCCAAGCCATGGGGCAGATGAGCCAAATGGGCCAAGGGGGTGGTATCGGTGGTATGAACAATCAAGCCGGTTCGATGGGCCCTCAAGGTGGAAATGGCATGGGAGGTTTCCCAGGGCAGCAGTCATTCCAACAGGTTAGAAATATTAAATACACATATTTTTATTATTTATTTCCCAACACATTCTTTGACTCAAACTTCTGAAACAAAAAAAAAGCTTGACCTAACTTTTTGAATTTATCAAGGAACAATGTGTTGTTGAGAATAATCTTTGTATTAAATTATATACGTCATGTATTAATTTAAATGGTTTTCAGAATATGATGAGCGGTCGTGCAAGCCAAGAGGCTTATTTAGCGCAACAAAGGCAAAATACGCGTCCGCAGTATATACAGGTTAGTTGGTTCTTAATAATTTCACATTATTTTTGTGTCTATTATAGTGAAAATAAAAAACAGATAAAAATTTGAAAACATGCTTTTATACATAATAAAGGTAAGTAAATTATTCATTCCTGGCGATCCGTATCAGGATAATAAGATAAACTCATGAAAAAAAATCTATCCATTTAACTTTCACTTTAAGGAGTATTACAAGCATAAAAAGTTAATATTAATTACGCATTTGGTTCATTTATTTATTAGTTTCATAGCACTGAAATGCTTAAAAAAATGCTTACTCATTTGGTATCAAATGTCAGCAGGCGCCCAATGTAACGATGGGTGGCATGGGCGGGCCAGCGCCGCCGTACCCGCGCGCCATGCAGCCGCAGCAGAGCGCGCAGTACCAGCAGCAGATGACGCAGCAGCAGCGCATGCGGCAGCAGATGCTGGCAATGCAGCAACAGCAGCAGCAGCAGCAGCAGGGCCCGCTCGTGCAGCACCTGCAGCGCCAGCAGTACCAGCAACCGTATTAGTGGAACTTTATTGGACTTTATGGGGGCGTACAGTGTGCACTTGCATCATATTCACGGGTAGTCAGTTATATGGTTGGAGAGAGGTGTTTCATTGTGTGGGTCCTATATCGAACATTGGTATAAGCAGTATAAAAAATGGGCTAATGAGATTTAAATATCTTAACTTTACGGAAGGTGTTAGTTTAACATCCAAACGCCTACAATCATAGAAAGGGTATATATACATTGTACCCATCAATGGCATCAGTATGAATAGCCGTATTAGTAGAGTTGTTGTTTTGGGGTATAGGGCGTTAGAGTAATTTCTAACGTATGGCAATTTCGAAAATAACATTTGAAAACATGAATTTCATTATGTATGTGGACGATTATTATAATATCATAGGTTCCTAAGAAGTGGAAATGAAATTACTCTAGTGCACTATAGATTATTTTCACAAATAAGTAGATTCCAAGTTACTCTTATTATTTATTATATATGTACAAAGGTTTTCTCTTTTTTATTTTATGTAGTGATTTATAATTGAAAAATATTTAGTTTCCATTTTTCAGAAAAATCAAATGCGTTTTTTTTTTTTTATTTCAAGTGTTGTAACGCTAGTGGTTGCAATTATTATAGATATAACAAAATTATATTTTTTATTTAAATTTAAGTTAGAGAAGAAACGCTAGATGCTTAGAACGATATCGCGCTGGCGGTTTCTAGAATATTGAAATAAATTTAGTGTATGTAATTGATTATTTCTAGACAAGTAAGTGTGAATAAAATTTTTTGGTCCGACTAACTAAACTCGAATATGACCGGATTCAGCAACAGGAAGACGTTAATTTTTAAAATAATTTTTTGGTGACGTCTTTTCTTGAATGTGTAATCAATGCAAAGTATGCATGCAGCATTGATAAAGGAAATTTAACAAACTTTTTTCTATCATATCAACAGAAATGACAAAGCGTATAAACAATCATGGTTTTTTTTTAAATATTATTTAGTTTTTGCTGTTTTTTGTTGATGTTCTGAAATGCGATTAATAGAGAATCTGAATTAGAAATGTAAAGAAAAAATATTAGATGTTTTCTGTCTTGTGAAATGACACATTTATGAGTAAGTGTATCTTTAAGTTAATATTTACTGTAAGAATATTTTGTTAAGCTAGACAATAAAAAATGTAGGCTAATAGTAATGAATTATACCAAATCAAGCAGTAATTTCGAGCTTGCATTAACAGGAGACAGTAAGTTGCTGGCTGACCAAAATGAGTTTTATATAAAATAACTCTTCGAAGTGTGTCCCGCAGCTCGCATTTTACTTTATTTTATCCAAAAATTTCGCGTAAAAAAAAGTAAATTTTAGAAAAGATTCCCATTTATGCATAACTGAAACTGAATATCGCATAGGCATGCTTCCCAGTATAGTATCAAGTCATGCATTTTTTCTTACTTTTAAGTAATTGTATAAGGTCGATGTTGCTTGTACAACTTTTATATTTAAAATTATGGTATACCTAAACATTTCATTTATGTGTGATGTAGATGTAACAAAATCCACACTAATTAATTGAATGAAAATTGTTTTACAAAATATTGACTCATTGTGGATCCTCCAGTATCAATCGTTTATGGAATAAGGCCGTAAAATATTTTTTATTATATAATTAAAATAAATAAGTACCTATGTTAGATTAATAGATGTTTATAATGGCTGTAAAAATAAAATTTTGTAATATGAGTAATGTACATAAAAATTATTGTTATACACATATTTCTGAGATACTCGCTTTTTATTTGTATGTAAAAGAACCAAAAAATAAATATAGTATATAATATAGAAAAACACGCTTTAATGATAGAATCAAGTAAAACGTCTCATTTGCTGATTGTATAATTTCCTTCCGTCACAGAATATTAAGTACAAGTACTTACTTAGTTTATGAATGCAGAGTGCGTAAGGAAAATATTTTTATTTCAAATTATTTACACCGATCCATGATAAGTGCACAAAGATTGAATTAAATCTGTCCTTTTAAAGTAAAAATCGAAATTGAAGGAGTCGGTTATATACAAACATACAGGTGAAGGTTATAAAAGCATGTACTCGACATTGTAGTTACTATATAGGATCACCCAGACAAGGGACAATCTAAAAAAACGTATTTTTAATAGCAATTAGCAATGGTCGCTTTAGCAATGGTAATTTATAGCAATTTTATTCAGATATTTATGTTTATAACGACGGTCGATATACATATAAGATAATAGTGTGTGCAAAATAAGTTTGTGCGCCATAATGAAATTACTCTAGGTGACGCTGAGAGAACGTGCGCAATGGTTGGATGTCTGAAACTGGAAGACCAAAAGCTTTACTAAGGTTAGGAACCATAAATAACGCCTGTAGCAGGACACGATAATCAACATGTACTATTTTCATTGATACACCGAATAAATTCGAATGTTATAAAAAAGCGGTCGCGCCATTCATCATAATAGACTTCCAGAAAATATTAGTACTAATTTAGAAATTAATATTAATATTGTTAGAAAAAAGTTTGTTATTATATTCGACTATGGCCTAAGATATAATATAATACAGGCTGGGTGCTAGTGGACCATTCTCCCAGCGGCAACCATTTTTCTCGATTTTCTCAAAAACTACTACACAGTACTATTTTTACCAACGTTTGAAATATATATTTTAGCTTAATATATTAAAATCTATATACTAATATTATAAAGCTGAAGAGTTTGTTTGTTTGTTTGAACTACTGGTGCGATTTGAAAAATTCTTTCAGTGTTAGACAGCCCATTTATTGAGGAAGGCTATATGTACCACGGGCGAAGCCGAAGCGGATTGCTAGTATAGTATATATTTGTACAATCATATTATCTAAATAACACAATACCACGATCGCACCACCACTAACATGGTGTTAAAAAAAACCAAGTGGCCAACCCATACACCAAATTGAAAAAAAAATGTACTCCGTTCCATCATGTTTCCGAAACGATAAATGAGGAAATTCTAACGTTAACAAGAGGCAAGAAAATAGTTGGCATTTTTTTTTCAGAGCTTCACTTAGATGCAGTACTTTTCTCCATTACAAATTTGTGTGTACTTGGTCACTCTTAAATTTAGATATAAACGTCTACATGGTAACACTTACGACCATCATAGTTCGTGTTCGTTCATGTCGCGTACATTTGAATTCCCAGACATTTTTTGTATTTCTTTTTTAATTTATTTCTACTTAAGATAAAAAATTAATCGAAAATTATTTACGGGAGTTTGATGAAAAAGCAATGATGTATATAAAAAATATCCTCCCAGGGTTATTACACGCATCTTCTCTATTACAAAAATCCTTAATTTTACTTTTTTATTTTTTATGTCACAGTCGGCAATGGAGCTGATGGGACGCTTAATGATAAGCGCTACTACCGCCCATGAACACTCGTAAGGGTCGATTGCAGACCTTACGCCTCTACAAATGGATTGCGGACTTTAAATTGGGAAGAGTTTAAGAAAGAAAGTTGGCGAGAGGAATGAAGGAAAGGACTGGGAAGGGGAAGGAAAAGAATATGGGCCACTTCTTTACGCAAAATTATTATTATTTTTTTATTTGATATTAATGGGAAGAGAAAATTATCATTAAATATAATTAATAAAATTAAGCAATATTTTGTAAAAGGTGTTCAGCAAAGTTTGAGCAGCACGACACAAAAGCATATATTGACGACAGAATTATTGAAATCTTTTAAAAAAATTACAATTTAAATGTGAAAAATGTTCGAGATTGTGGATGGGCGGGATATTTTTGATTGAACGCTCATACCTCATGGTGTTTATAAGAATACTATTCTTAAAATGTTAAAATACTTTTCCGCACCGCAATTTGTGCCTATCTTTTTTTAAACTTAAAACTTTATTTAACAAATAACCGATTATGAATAGTCAGATTTATATTAAAACGGTATTATTAAAGATTGTCTTAATTGACACTGGCAAATAGACATCATGCCATGAAGAGAAAAAAAAGCTTGTCTATTACATGATGTTACGTCAGATCTCTACAAATAACAATTTCCTCTTCCTATTCTGTCATTGACCGGCTGTCCGCGACGTCGTAACTCCACATTGTCGTCGGTATTTTTGATAACCTTTAAATTTTTACTTCTTCAAAAATGGCAGAACCACGTGAAAGAACCTTTATCATGGTAAAACCCGATGGCGTTCAGCGCGGTCTCGTTGGCAATATAATTGAGCGCTTTGAAAAGAAAGGCTTCAAACTGGTCGCCCTGAAGTTCGTGTGGCCATCAGAAGAACTTCTGCAAAAACACTACAGCGACCTTTCTGAGAGGCCTTTCTTCCCTGGTCTAGTGAAGTACATGAGCTCTGGACCCGTTGTACCTATGGTATGGGAAGGCCTTAATGTTGTTAAAACTGGACGTCAAATGCTTGGTGCTACAAATCCAGCTGATTCTCAACCCGGTACTATTCGTGGTGATCTCTGCATTCAAGTTGGCCGCAACATTATTCACGGATCCGACGCCGTAGACTCTGCTAAAAAGGAAATTGCCCTCTGGTTCACTGAAAAGGAACTGGTTGGCTGGACCCCAGCTGCTGAAAACTGGATTTACGAATAAGTTATTTAACTGTGTTATTCCATTTATCATGTAAGCTTCACTCATAAAATATGTTATAAATACTTAGTTTTTTTATTATTATAACCTATGTCTCTAGAACATTTTATAGTACCTAATTGAATGAAAATTGCACTATTCCAAAAACTGTAGATAATTTTAATATACTTAATAAATAAAAAAACATTAATCTAAACAGTATATAGTACAGTACTTGCACAATGAGTAATTAGTAATCTATACTATCAACATATGTATAGTATAGTATGAGAGCAGTGGTGGATCAGTAGTGAGTACCTCGGACTTAAATCGGGGTTCTAGACCAGGCAAGCGTGCAAGAAATAAATTGATCTTTCAATTTATCTGCGCATGTGCATAACATCACCGCAGCTCAAAAAAAACGTGAGCACACCGGCATGTCCAAGAATCAACAGTTCGGCGACGTCTCATCTGCCAACACGCACTTGGCCAGCCTGGTTGATTATGGCGTCCCAACAGTGGGAACATATGGGGGTTGATGATGGTGATGATGATGATTATCTACATATAAAGACCATTAAACATCACACTCTTGCTTGTGGGACACCTGTAAATTACTGCTTCAGAGTTCAGAAAAAAATAAGTAAATATTCCTGGCTTCTTTCTTGATTAAAATACATAATTTGATCTCTTCTTTTTTCCTTGCCATATGTTATTTATTTCTCAATACTGATGTAAAATTAAACACCACATGATTTACTTTGTTAAAGACGCCGGGACTATAAATCAGGATTAACAACTGATGTGTGATGTTCCAGCATACAGTTGTTTTTATCAGCTTACATACAAAGCCTTGCGTCTGCCTAATCCTCTTCTTTCTTCTTTAGTAGTTATCTACCTATTTTATAATGCGCAAATATCCACCCATCGAAATTAAATTTTATAAATTTTCCTTCTTCGTTGGTTTTTTAGCGTATATTATAAAGCACTACTTGAACCGCACGGTTTCCCGGGCGGTGCGAAAGCAAGTATTTCTGTTGCTCATGTTATTCTAGTACTTATAATACATCACTGCCAAGTATCACCAAAATAGATAAAGTGATTTTCGTGTGAAAGAGTAACAAACATACATTAATCCTCACAAACTTGCGCGCTGATATTTGTAGGATTTATTAAAACAAATGTTAATTTCCACATTTTACTTCTTTATTTTATTTAAAAATGCTAACTTACAAAATGCATCATTTTGATGCAGGATAGTTTCTCTGGATGAGCTGTTTTAAACATATATAAACTAAAGTATAATGCCTACATGATTCAGTTCTAAGCTATTGCATAAAATATTAGTGTAAATAGCAACTCATCCATTAAAACATGTTATAAGCTAATACTAAATCACATTTTTACATCTAGTTGGAAATATATTTACAAGGTTCATTGTATATTTAAATTATTTTAGTACAAGTAAACTGTGCTGTTATAAAAGTATTTGCTAATTCCACAGCCAATTCATGTAACAGTACTGTATTTCTACTTAATAGCATTACAAGGTATAGGCGGATAGACCAATACAAAATCTGTAAGTACTTGATCAATGATTTGAAATTATTGCTCTTCAACAACTTTTCACTCTTCTATACACCCAATCTTGGACGACCCGCCTTTATAACATTGAAATACTATACCAATCCAAATCCTACCATGAAAATTAACTATTAACTAAACATTTTCTATGTCCATTCCTATGCAAATTGGCAGTGTTGTTCTAAGCACATTTTATATTAACATCAATATTGAGTATCCTACAATAAAGTCATTTAATATTTACAATAAATTATTTGTCTGATGAGTATGTGCTTAAAAATATTTCAAGGAAATATTAAGTGAGGAGAGGAGAGGCAACTAAGGAATACTCTGTGACTCATAGTGCCTGTTCTGGACAATGTTCCACTTCTACCGCTGGCTGTGTATTAGTTTGTTGCTGTTGACTTGTACCAGTGGTCTGCTGTTGCGTGTTCTGTTGCTGTTGTTGCTCGTGTTGATTCTGTTGTATTTTTGCTGGCAATGGTGCAGTTTGACCTTTGGTAATGAAAATTGGTTATTATTAATTAGAGGTATTTATTATTTACTATAATTTGACATGATATCACCTTTCAGCATCTTTTCTAATATATTAAAATCAATTAGTACCAACAAATACAAAAAAAAACGAGATAGTTTTAAGAAGTGTAAAGTTTAAGGATATTGACATATTTATTTCATTTATATACTATAATTAATATTTTATTATTTGTTATTTTATGTTTGTTTATTAGTCTTTCTTTTCTACTACGTAACTTTTAAGCACAGTGAAATACCTCATTGCCATGAATGAAGGATGATGAAAGAAATTACATTTGACAACTAGTGGAAAGCCACTTAACTAGGTGATTTGCTGTAGTAAATACCTAAATAATTATAATGTTACCATATTTGTCATGAATCCCTCTGTGCCGTTTGAGCGCAAATCTGTCCGCGAAAGCAGCGGTGCAAATATCACATTTGAATGGCTTCTCCCCTGAATGCACTTTAGCATGGTTCTTGAGGTGAGCTGCTTGACTGAAGGCTGAACCACAAGTTTCACACCTGGGCAACGAAACAATGATATTGTCATTTTTATATGCTACCATATATACTTGTAAGTTTTAGGAAGTAGTGTAGAAAGAAAAAACTGGGTAGTTTTACATCAATAACCCACGGGCGTAGCAACCGCAGTAGAGTATACGCAGTAGTAGTATTAATGATACGGCTATGTATTATAATTATATTACACTAATATTATAAATGTAAAAGTTTGTTTCATTGGATGTTTATCGGTCAATCACGCTGAAACTACTGAATCAACTTTTGGTGTAACTATGAGCTGAATTTGGTGATAGGAGACTTTTTATCCCGATTAAATGCTCTCTTCGATCCGAGCGGAGCCGGGACGAGCTTCTAGTACACCATAGTATTTACTGTTCTTTGAAGTCGTATGAGTTACAAAATAAGAAATTTAATGAAGTGAAATCTTACTTGTAAGGTTTCTCGCCGGTGTGAATACGTCGGTGGTTCCATAAAGTAGCATGTCTCGCGAAGCCTTTGTCACAGACCTGAACACAAAGTAGATTATAGAAACAAATATTTCTATTTATAGATAAATCCAATAAACATTGACCGTAAAAAGAACAATTCATAATCAAAACACTGTAAGTATGTGGTGCACAGAGCACCAGTTAAAAAAAGATAAATGAAGTTTGTTGAAGTTTTTTTACCTCACAAACATAAGGCTTCTCCCCGGAATGTGTCCTTTCATGATTTTTCAAATGAGGTGACTGGGAAAACTGCATACCACAAGTGTTACATCTAAAAATAAATACAGATTAAAAAAAATCACAAAAGAAAAGTACTATTTTTGACTAATTATGAAGACATCTGGAATAAATTTGAAGATTTAGTAAGTAAGTTAAGTTCGACTACACCCATACTTATGGAAAACTATCTTTGTTTGTAGTCAGCGGACAACCAAGAATGAACATACTCTCCTCTGTGAATATTTTTTTGTAGTTTGTATAATAAAAATATAAAGATGCTTACCTATATGGCTTTTCTCCAGTGTGTATCCTAGAATGATTTTTAAGATAAACAGCCTTTGCAAATGCAATTCCACATATACCACATTTAAAGTTTTTCTCGCCCGAATGTAACTTTTTATGTGACCATAATGAGGAATATCTGGAAAATGAACCTCCACAAATATTACAATGATATGACTTGTCTGAGTTTTGTTGGTTATTTTTGTTTTTATTTCCACCCACAAATATAATACCAGACCCATTGCAATTCTGGCATTTAGTCACTGAGGCCAAGTTTCTTTTTTTCACAGGATGATGACCGGGCACTGAAAACAATAAAATAATAATAACACCCTCACTTGAACACATTATATCAAAGAATCAATTGAAAAATTTGTAATTCAACTGACTGTTTTTAGTTAAAAATGTTAACAACTCACATGGTTTTTGTTGCTGATTGTTCTGGGCTGTTGACAGTGGATCAACAGTTGTTTGTACCCCGCTTACTCCACTAACTTCGAATTTAGTATTGTCTTCTGTGGCCACAAATATTTGTGTTGTATTCACTAATAAGGCACAAATTGTTTGGTGTTAGATGGTTAATCACAAATGTTAAATTCATATGTAGTGAAAAAATGTGATGCTAGTTTGTTACTTTGAAACATGTTAAAATTATTATAAAGAGAAGTGCAAATTTTAGGTGAATTTATATTAAGCATACTTTTTTCAGGTGTCTGGTATTAAATTACATACTTAAGTATTACTTTAGCTATTTACTGTACAAGAAATTATTACTGGATAAGAGAAGAAGGTAGTAAAACCTAAATTCATGTTTACCAAATGTAAACCAGAATTAAGGTAACTTTCATTGTAAGTGAGTGAAACTTATGCTAGCCTTGAGAAAAATTAATGTTAACGATTTCAGCTGGCAAAAATAATATGGTCATATGATAAAGCAATATTATTCTCAGACTAACAATCTACCACATAAATAAATCATCTATTACTTACTTTGATTATTTCTATGTTCAACTGAACCCTGAGCAATGCAGTTTTCACATCTTATAAGTTTAGGTCCTTTTCTTTTTGGGTTATTTGGAATAACATTCCCACATGTTATGCATTTCTGAACCTTGTCTAACAATATTGGTTTAGCTGGAATGAATAAACATTAAATGTCAAAAAAAAGTATATACTATACACACTAATTTAAACGAATGACAAAGCACCTTTTGAATAAATAAAAATTTTATAAATTAGAATTGTTATTACTCACTATCCTGGATTTGCACATGATGTTGTTGTTGGTCACTGGGATCCGATGAAAGTATTTGTATGTGTGGGGGCATAGCCACCTCATTTGATGTACTAACTCCAGTTGCTACTACAGTGATGTTGTTATCTACAATTTATACAGAATCCTATATATTCCTAATTTCTTAACTACATTTAAATAATACCGTTGATACATACAAAAGTGTTAAATCATTTTTCTTAATTAATCTTCAAAGTAATTATCATAAAATTGTAATACACCATATAAGTCTTTCAATAACTAAAAACTATTATTCTAATAAGAGCAAGTTATGAATACATAAATAAAAAAAGTATTACCTGTATCTTGGGCGTGTATTCTTTTATGGGCATTTAAGAGTGTTAAATGTCCAAACATCAATCCACACACATCACATTTAAAACTAATATTAGAGATTGTATTCTGTATTCCATTAGGAGCTATTTGCATTTGATTAACCAATGCATAGTTATATGAGAAGGGCTGTGCTATGTAGCATGTTTTCTCATCATTGGTAGTTAACTGGGCAATATTAACTCCCCCTGTAACTCCACCTGCTCCTGTTGCCGTCCCAGCATTTATTTTCCCAATCATATTTACATTTGTTGTGTAACAAAATGTAGGAAACTCCTAAAAATATGAAGATATAATTTTGTATGTGGTTGTGTAAATTTCTTTCTACACAACATAACATAAACAATTGCAGTTCATTATGTAAAGCAGTTTTTATTTGTGAAAATACAAAGATTTATTAATAAACTAATCACAAAATAATAAAAGCTTTTTTTAAGTTCCCATAAAACAATATTACAGGTACAACCTTTCATATACCTATTTGAACTAATTTACTTTACCATTCAATATTGAAAATAATTAACCTGCTGAGTTTGTTGTGTCTGTTGGGCAGTTTTTTGCTGAACATTATCCATATTTTTCCCTTGCGATTTTTGAGTGTGTTCCTGATATTGTAAAGTAGGCACGGTCCCGGCTTGGACAGTATTAGTCGTAAACATTGTCTTCTTAGTTCATTCCAACTTCTAAACAATATGCTTATCTGGATCTTGAATTCTGAAAATACATACAAACATTTTTATATTTAAAAGCGCGGCTAAATCTTTACGCGAAAGAGAAACTTCAAAACATACCGTGCGAAGGTAACGGGAAATACCTCTTATCGTTCTACTCTACTCGTAAAAAGATTCGTTCGATGAAAGCAGTGTCTCCGTAAATAGTGCCGATATAATGAAAGAAAAGGATGACGGAATATCTATAGACGCGCTTCAAGTAAACCGTGGACGCCATTGTATAGTTATCATCGGTTGTTTCAACAGACAAGATCAATTATATTAAGAAACTACGAGAAAATATTATTTTTAACAATATTGTTTCCTAAAATACTCTTACCTTATAAAAGATAAAACTATATTTTCATAAAATCAAAAATCAAGAATTCAATGTATTATTTCTATCTCTCTTTGCAATCTCCCAATTCTCCATCTCACTGCGTAAATGAAATGGCGATACAAGTAAAATGGCGCCTCTTAACAGATTACAGATACATTGGACAGATAAAATAAATTATTTAATTTTTTTGAAATTTTGAATCTTAAAGGTTCTAGCTATGAGTACTACTAAAATAATTGGAATCACGAAAATTATTAATAATGTGTTATTAATTGAATTGAAAATTACATGTGTATATATAATAATAGGCACATTAATTTAAAAAACAATTTGCATCTAATCAGATTATACATTTTCTCAATTTTAAATGAAAATACGTCTTTCAGACGGAATGCTTGGGATTCTTGCAGCAATAATCAAAAGAAAAGTTACAAATAATTCGATACGGATTTTGTAGGAAAGCCATAACTTATGGCAATCAAAAGAAATCTCTTCGGACTGATTCTAGAGTGTCACCCAAAGAGTAGTATAATATTATAAATGAGTACTTTGATTGGTATACTGTCACCTTTTGTATGTGGGAGACGAGCATGCTTCGACCGAATTGGGCCAGCTCGCACCGGGGAAGTACCATACCCCCACAGAAAACCGGCGTGAAATAGTGACAAGCCACTGTCAACTGTGTTTCATTCGGTGAATGGGGGAGCCGGAGGCCCGTTTCTCTTTCCTCACCCATCTACGAGATTAATGTTATATGCGTATACAATAACTACGTCCTCATACGTGTATTTCTTTTTAATCATCCATAACCAAATTCGAAACATATTTGTGTTAATTTTGAGAAAGAAGGAAAAGATAAACTACTCAGGGTTTTCCCCACACAGTTCATACAGGGGGTTCCAGTATAAATACTATCCTATGTCCTTTCTCAAGTCACAAATTTATATACCAAATCTATCGAAGTCGGCTCAGTGCTTTAGGAGTTGTACAAGTAACAAGCCCTTGTAGGCTATGTACATTTCAACTGTTGATGCTGAAAAGGGACAGAGGATAGTGAAAACCAATCAAAATCGGCTCAGTGCTTTAGGCGTTGTACGAGTAACAAGCCCTTGTAGGCAATGTACATTTCAACTGTTGATGCTGAAAAGGTACAGAGGATAGTGAAAACCTTATAGCTTTTGTACTTCTTTACTTATTACATTATTTACAAACACTGATTTAGAATGTTGTATCACAGATTACGAAACACCACGGACAAAATAATACTATACTAGTACTATACTCCAACCTGGTTACTTCAGTTGTCATGCACAAAACATAGCATCATAATCATGACCCCAACATTAATTTATTCTGACCAACATATATCTTACTCATATAGGCATGAAGCAACACAGAGTTACTTTTGCATTTATAATATTTTAAGGATAGTAGTGTAATAAATAAATCCTTACATTATAGGTATAAACACATAAAAATATAAATTGGGATGTAGAAAATTTATTTACACAAACACAAGAAAATATTATGTACACTATTTACAAATTTATAACATAACTTAAAATTCATGACTATAGCAAAGATTTTAAATATTAATTTAGACTCTCATATAATACTTAGTAATAAATGGCCAATGGTGTTTTATTATTATATGAATTTTCATATTGCAACATGATTACAACTATTAATATCTCATTTAATTCCACATCTAGTAACCATAACATGTTGGATCCGTAAATCTAAAAGTAAATTTAAATGATCTCTTTATACCAAGTCCAAATTTAGTTATCTAAGTCTAACCAGTATCATATCACAAGCAATTTATTATTTGGTTTCTGAAGTAGATGTTCCAGAATTAATCCATTCCTTTTTAAATTTTTCAATGGCTTCTGTGATGGATGTGAATGTAATTGGTTTAATATCAGGTTCCACATTACGTTCTTGATATTCTTTCTCTGTTGAAGACAAAAGTGTAGTGATGTTAGTGGTAAGAAGTGATATAATTCATTAACATATTTATTTTTTTAATAAATATGTGCTTGACTTGGGTAGCCTTTCCTTAGCCTTTTAAAGTCTGTTAGGCCGTTCCTAATATATAATAACAAAATTCCATTTTTAAGAATAAATCATGTTTTGTTTAGTACTCATATTTGAAATTCGAATCATCATTGAATAATGATTCAAAATACATTATTTTAAGTACATTAGAGCAGAAGGTAGTTACCAGAAGGAAGTTGGGTACTTACCAATACCATCCTTTTGTTTTACATATACATGTTCAGCTTTAATAAATTTTCGAGTCTTTAAGAGATATTTCAAATTCTTGTCTGGTAACTTATCAAATAAAGGATCATCAGTATGTGCTGATGGGTCATCTTCAAAAAACATGTAAGTGCCCAATGGATTCTCAAAATTACCTTAAACATTAATTGCAAGTTTATTTACTGTATGAATCTTTTATATTTATAGATAAATTAGAGTTTAGAATCTTACCAGAGCAAAAGGTTTCATCTAATTGTATTATTGGATTTTTAGTATCAATTCCTAAGACATGCAAATTTCCATACTTTTCAATACTGACGCTTTCATCAAATTCAACATAAACATAGATTTCTTCTTCCGTTTCAGAGAGATTTTCATGTTCATTCATTGTATCTATTTAGTGTATACTTCTCTTTGAAGATATCTCATAAAAATGGCCATAACAAAAAAAAATGTCAAGCTCAAGCATAAACACAGGCGACTGCAGCGCCAAAACTAGACTACGCGTCATTTCATATCTGTGTGTCTATTGTCTGTGGAGACTGGGAGTGTGAACTGTGCCGTATTTTGAAGTTGACAAGTTGACCTAATTACGTACTGTTTACGATCTATTGTGCAATTTTATTTATTTTAAAATAGAAGCACACTAAACGTTCCACTTTATAGGAAATTAAAAACAGGAAAATAATAAAGAGTTTTATTACGTATTGCATAATATATTAACATTTTGCAATCTCTCGCTAGATTTCCAAAACATATTCACGATGGTAACACATGAAGTTTAAAGAATATTCCAGAATCAAAATAATAAATGCTTACATCATTTTTTACAACTTTATGAACTATACACATTTTATAACATTCAACAGCACAAATATGAGAAAATTATGCAATTAAGTATTCGGAGTTCAGGTCTTCACCTCCCAGAGATCCCGCTATTTTTTTACTCCAGGAGGCTGTAGTGGTTGGCCTCGTTCTTTTCCACGAAGTTTTATTCCAATTGCTCGTTCAATTTTACCAAGTACAATATTGTTAGGAATCCCGCGGCCGGCTTCGTAGTCATTAACAATTTGTGGTTTTTCGCAAATTTTTGTAGCTAAATCTTTTTGACTCATACCTTTTGCTTGTCGTCCTTGCATTATCAATTTGCCAAGATCCAAAGGAATTTTATCATGACGCAATTCTTCAGTTTCTCTGTCTAGTTTTGCTGTATTTTTTGTAGTGCCATGTTGTTTATTCGTACCTGCACCATATTTTTGTTGAGTTTCTACAGGAATTCCTTGACGGCGTGCTGCATTTACAGCTTGTTCAGTCTTTAAAGCAGATGCCTTCGGTGGCTTTTTGCGGAGAATAGTTACTGTATCCCAATCCGACATTTTGCTTAGCAGAATTTAAAACTTTTATAGATTATTACTGAGTCTTTTGAGATTAAACGAAAAGCGCATTTAGAAAAATTACAAGTGACAAAAACCTGAAACCTCAATGTGAAATTGCAAATGACAGATAAACAGAAGACATTCGTATTGAGTATTGCTATTTGTAATATTTACTTTTTTATTTTTTTAATACATAGAAAGGAAAAAGGTACCAATTTTAGCTAGGTAGCTGTTGACTAGTGTTTTAATTACTTACTATTAAAATTACTAACTATTTCGTTTTGATTGTATTAATATAATTTACCAATATTTGCTGTGTTAGGTTGACAGAAGCATATTAAATACGATTATTATCGAACCATTACCTATTTAAAATAATTTATAAGTTGTGAGATTATTTGTTACTATGTCATATGTGTGTATTTCTTGACAAATGTCAATTAAAAATTTTTAAAATTGTGGTTATCTGACACCTGTGTATTTACTGTTTGCTAATTTTTAGAAATAATAATTCACGAACAATAGATGATTGTAAATTACTAAATGTAAAATATATTTAATCGATTATTGTAGAAAAACTGTTAAATATAGCCTTTGAAAAAAGTACTGAACATACCTTTGAATATTTAACGTACCTGTATTTAAAAAATGTCTTTTTCGTTTGGGTCTGCTACAACTTCGCAAGCCGCACCATTTGGATCGGCAGCTAAACGTAAGTGCCGCAATTTTAATATTAATAAGTATGTGTTAAATTCAGTTATCCATAAGTTATGTATTTGATGGTGTTTGAATAAAATTTACTTTCTTATAATAAATTGTTTTGACATAAAACATACATAGTATTGCCTTTGACTACGACATGGAAAATCGAGGACATATTCCAGTCCATGAGAATTTATACATATATACTTATGTTTGATTATGTGTATGACATTTTTGAATAAATATAATTTATTTGTTTTTAGCAAAAAGTTCATAGGAGTTTATTTAGTATATTATATAATTATTCTTGCAGCATCCTTCTCCTTTGGAAGTACAAATACTGCTACAACAAGCACTGCTGGATTTGGGGGTTTCGGAACCAGCACAACATCATCAGGATTTGGTAGCTTTGGCACTACGAATACTGGTATGATATATGCTTATTAAACTGTATCTTTTTATAACATTACTACACATACTTCTCATTTTGACAAGAAAAATTTTACCTTCTTTTTTTAATGTTTAATTACAAGCATTTTTAATTTATAATAAGGAAATTGCATGGTATCATACTGAATTAAATATGAAATACTTTATAATGCCAGAAATTTGTAAAAAATATATAGATTTACTTATTAGTTATTTAGCATATCTTTAACCAGAAAGTGTATAAAAAATTAAATATAGTAATATTTATTTATTTAAATAAAAGCATCTTCAAACTCTTACTTTGGGGATTATGTTAAAAGGCCTGAACATAAATTATGAAACAATAAGTTGTGGAAATCTAGAAAAAATATGTGGAAAAAGCAAACATACCAGGAATATATTATACAATAAATAAAAATTAAATTAATGAACTTCAAAATCAAATTTTCTAAATTTCAATTTTAAGGAAATCCAAAAGATCAAAATTGTAATTTGTTTCTAAAGTCCACACTGTACCTGTGTGTGTTGTGCAGATGCCTAGACAGTTTGGAAGCTAGTCTATACCAAAATTATGCGCAGCCCATTTACTGCGAATGCTCTTGATTCAGGTTTTTTTTTGCAGCAACTCCATTTGGTGGTATTGGTACTACACCTGCATCAACAACATCATCACTGTTCGGTGGAACAGGTTTTGGTTCTACTGCAGCTAAACCAACCACAGGTAATTTCATTATGATTTTATAATGAGAAGAAACCTATTACTAGTAAAGTAATCTATGCTAATATAAAATTAATGGTTATTAAGAAAGAAGAATACCTTACACTTACACAACAACTTATGACTTTTGCGTCTTATAATACGAAAATTACGTTTTTTGTAGCTGAGCCCCGCGGTTTCACCCGCGTAAGTCTGTATCCCGTAGGAATATCGGGATAAAAAATTGTCTATGTTATTCCAGTTGTCCAGCTATCTACGTAACAAATTTCATTGCAATCGGTTCAGTAGTTTTCGCGTGAAAGAGTAACAAACAAACACACACACGCACATCCTTACAAACTTTCGCAATTATGATTTTAGTAGGATCATTGCTACATTACTTCCTCTGTTTTCCTTCACAAATGAAGATTGTAAGCATGGATAAAGCATAGATAGACATGTTAACAAAATAATCTTATATTTATATGATTATTACTTTGCAGGATTTGGAACTGGTACATTTGGTGCAGGCACATTTGGTACCACTTCTGGTTTTGGGACAAATACATCAACATTTGGTAGTACAGCTCCTACATTTGGAACATCTTCATTTGGCACTGGATCATCATTTGGTTCTACATTTGGTAAACCCGCCACAACAGGTTTTGGTGGATTTGGTACTGGTCTTGGAACAACACCTGCTTTTGGTCAGCAACAACAACAACAGGTTAGAAATTATTTCAGAACTTTACAATTTAGCAAAACTTATTGCAATGATTGAAAATGATGCCAAAATACTTGCACAATTATTTTATTTAAGCTATTAATGTTAGAAGTATTAAAGTTATACACAAAATGTCAATTTATTGGGTAATATATTAACATACATTTTTAAATGTTTAAAAACAATGAGTCCTGATATACATACTTTACTTTTGTCATATTATGTATTGTTTATGACAAAAACAATTATGGTATGTACAATATCTTACAATGATTTATGAAAATTAAATTATAATATTAATTACCAGCAGCAGCAACAGCAGCAACAACCACAAGGCCCGACAAATGCACATGAAGCTCTTGTTGCGGCTGTGTTCAATTGCAATGTTTTTGGAGATGAAAGAGATCAAGTGTTGGCAAAATGGAATCTTTTACAAGCACAATGGGGAACTGGTGAGAATAAATTGCTTTATATGTAATAGCTATAATAAAATCAGAATGAATTAACAATTTTTTTTAATGTGTGTGTTAATCAAACTTCAGCACAAATTGGGTTTGCACACACTGGGCTTTTCATCACCCTTCCCAGTGGTTTCCTTTATTGCTTTTATTGAATATGTTGCTTTTATTGCATAATTTGTTTGCACCAAATGTTTTTGTCTGAAATAATGAAGATTATAATTTTCTACTTAGGTCAAGCCTACTACAGCCGTAATGCTCCACCATTGGAATTAAATGAACAAAACCCACTGTGTCGCTTTAAGGCTGTAGGCTATTCTAGACTTGGTGGGAAGGAAGATAAGGATGGACATGTTGCTATGATATTTTCAAAGCCTGAACAAGAAATTAAGTATGTATTGAATTTTAATGTAACTTCTATAATTGTATGATTTAAGTAAATAATAAAAATCCATTTATTAAGATAAAGTTATTTAAAATACAAATCAATACAATAATTATTCATTAATTTTTATAAAGTTTATATAATGTTTTCTATTTTCAGAAATAATCAGCAAGGATTTATAACTTCTCTGTCTGGTCTTCTGGGGAACAAACCAAATTTAGCTGTGAACATTGAATCTGTAAAAGCTGTTTCCGATAAAAAATGCCAGGTACATTTTCATCCTCCTTGGTCGCCTCCTTGGTGTAGTGGTTAACGGGTGAGCGGGAACTCGCGGATAGGGACTCATAAATAAAGGCAGGACACAGAGGGCTGATCATCTACTTGTTCATAAAGATAGTCGACTAGTGAAACAGATATATATTTTTCCTCATACTCCACTAGGGGACCCGTGTCCTCTGTATATATAGTCTCCATGTATGTAATAGTCCCGTGACTACCATTATATATACCACAGTACGTTTCTTACCAAGCAAAAACCACTTAACGGAATTTGGTGATACTTGGCAGTGATGTAGCATATACGCTATATTAACACATACGCTTATGTTCGCGGATTCGTTCGCGGTTGAAACTTCCTAGTGAACTATTTTATCTCTTTCTCTATAAATCATTTGTTTTAGGGACTTTTTTATGTTTATTTATCATAACAAAAACAAATGTAAAATAAAACTTAACCCTCTTTTAATATATCGATAAAGTTGGCAACATACTTGCAATCTAATATATATATAATATTTCTAGGCTGTCATAGAATAAATGTTTCTATTATATTATTCCGTTGACTTCGTCAGGTGGTGGTGTACGTAGTGGACAAGGGCGCGGGCGGGTCGCACATCGGCGCGTCGGAGCTGAGCGCGTTCCTGAACGCGGGCGCGGCGCGCGGCGCGCTCACCGGCGCGGGCTGCGCCGCCGTCACGCCCGTCACGCGCCCCACGCCGCAGATGTTGGACCAGTACCTGCAGGCGCCTCCGCCAGGTACGGCACGCTTCAGAGATGGGAGAGTTGCATTGTGTGTGACCCGGAGCTCGCTGTTTCATGCGCCCCACGCCACAGATGATGCACTTTCGGAACACACGATTCAGCTTGGTTATACCAAGCGCAGAAATAAGAGAGAGGGAGTAAGTTCGTCTATTTATGTATGTATAGGGCCGTGGAGTGTAACCTTTTCACGCGTCCCACGCCGTTGTTGTTGGACCAATATATGCAGATCGGCCCTCCACATTGTTTTTATCAAAATGCGATTTATCTTGAAAAGATGTGAAATGCAGAATGCAATGATAATCTAAGCATTGTTAGTTATTGTATCTGACGTGATTGAACACTTCATGTCAATGTGTTAAGTTTCTATTTTTTTCAGGCATGGATATGAGACTTTGGAAACAAGCCCAAGCTGATAATCCCGATCCACAAAATTACATTCCTGTACCAATCGTTGGATTTTCCGAGGTAATTGTCGCAAATTCAAATTCAATATGAGTGCAAGGAGAATTTATGTTTAAATGCACAAAAAGCTCATACAATAGGTTCTTACTACATCTCTTATTAATTACTACTGTAAACAAAGGAACGACAATTAAAGTTTATACTTCTACAAATCATTGATGACTTAAGTTTGGTTTTGATCATTTTATAACAAACTGAAAACGTTGACATCTCGCAAAAAGGGTGCCAATATTTAAAAATAGAATTAAATTTTGTTTCTTTATATGTACACAATAATTGCAGATAAAGTTCCGCGCACAATGCCAAACGGCGGAATCGCAGCTGCAAGCGAGCTACTTGCGCAAAGCGTCGGACACGCTGAGCGAGCTGCGCACGCGGCGCGCCGCCTCCGCCGCCACGCTCGCGCAGCTCGCCGCCAGGCTGCACTCGCTTAGACATACCTTGTTACAAGTATAATTTAAGGAAGCTTTTATCATTACTGAATGTGCCATAATGATATGGTTATTTATTATAAGGGACAAAATAAAACATTCCCTCATACAAAAAGATCATCGACGTCCCCAGGGACCAATTTCTAAAATGGGATCAAATAATAACAATTTGATATGAAACACAAAAAAAACTCGCCTGAAACCCCTCAGAATTATCGAACATCAGAATAAAATTTAAAAAATGCAGTCACATTGAAAACCTCCTTCGTTTTTAAGTGCGTCGGTTATCAATAAGCTGGTAAATGGACATAGGTTTAACTAAGTATCAATAGTTCTATCGTCCGTTTGTCCGTTGGACGTTTATTGGGCGAAATTATTATTACATAAATATAAAATATTATTATTAATTTTCAGATTATCGCACGTCAAGAAGTGGTGGGTCGTGTTGGCGCAGCTCTCAGTCCGGAGGAGGAGGCGTCGAGGGCGAGACTTCAAGAACTTGCCTCACAGTTAGCTGCGCCACCTCTGTATAATGTAATTATTATTTCTATATTTATGTCATCAGATTTTTTGTTTTTTTTTTTTTTTGTTTTTTCCTGTGTTAGAATTTACTTTAGATTATACAAAAAGTGGATTTATACATGAATTTTAGAAATTTTCGACCCCTCCCTCCCTCCTTGTCACAGGTTGTCACATTTTTAGAACCCCGTCTCCCCTAATGTGACGTCACACATTTTTCAAACTTATGCATGTATTTAAAAATAATCAAAAGAAAACCGTTATTTTCATTTT
>NC_052112.1:5093675-5093918 GCF_012273895.1 Zerene cesonia | reverse complement strand
TTAAGTGTCTCACTTGCATTATAACATGGCTCTAGGAATCAAATGTTGTTATGGAAGAGATAATCTTATAGCGAGAGTGCGAAATTATTAATAAATATACATAGATTAAGAATTATCTGTTTAAATTTTTTTGTTCACATATAAATTTCGTGTTCTCGTATTTTATTAGATTTATAGACGTCACAAGGCTTTTGATCCCCCCTGCCCCTTGTAACATAATGTCACATTAAGGTGACCCCCCCC
>NC_052112.1:5090375-5092675 GCF_012273895.1 Zerene cesonia | reverse complement strand
ATACTTTTTGGGTAATTGACAGAAAATTGAATCTATTCAAGAAAGTGCAGTGGTTGATGAATAATAAAGACGTAATGAGAGATAAAATTTAATGGGTTGGGCGCGACATAATATTTATATTTGTAGATATTAAACCCCACCTTCCAAGTAAGAACCAAAAATACCTATCTGATCTAACAATCTCGATCTAAGACAACCACAGATGACATGAATATATCTCTAACTTTCATTTTTTTTATCATAATGATGAAGTGTCGTAGATCCTTGCATTCTATCACGCAGTCATCTATCATTCATTGTGAGAATGTAAAAAAAAAAACTGAAATCGTGATTTTATCTCTCACTGGACTTGAAAACTGTTTTGTGCACGTACTGGCATTATGCAATGATAATAATATGGAATTGTATGATACATGGTGATACTTTAAAAATTATCTTGATCTGCTGATATAAACCAATTTTCCTTATGTTCGTCAACATTTATATTTTCGTATTAAACTTAATGATAACGAAAATATTGTTTAGTCATGAAACGATGAACTGTTAAATCTCGGATTTAAGTTTTTGTATATATTTTCGATAGGTTTCTTTAAGTGAAATGTTAAAAAATATATATATTTGATTAACCTTCTATAATGATTTTATAATGAGGTAAATAAAATTTATCACAGATGAGGGGTTACTTGCTTGAGTGTGCTAAGTTTTATCAGTATTTAATTGTTCTCTGTGAAAAATAATTAATTTTTGAATAAAACTTTTGTCATAAAAAAGCTCTTGCTTTAAATATATTGAGATAGGATAAGTGTTGATAATAAATAACTTCTGACTGCCGATATGGTTTTTCAAAATAGTTTTGTACCATTTAAATTTTTGTCTTTAAACATTTTGATTTTCTTGCAAAGTTTTTAGAATCCCCCGTTTTGAAAACAACCAGACATATATACGAATATGTTGTATTAAACTGGAAATGTATTGAGAAATTTTGAAAGAATAGAAAAAATTTGTTCACGAGACGGGAATCGAACCCCCGTTTTTTGCCAAACCGTAGCAACGCCTAGCCTCTCGGCCACCCGTGATCACGCCACAGTAATGGAAATGTATTGATTATTAATTAATATTTAATTATACTCGCTTATATAGTCTGTGACGCATTAAAACGATTGCACCAGATAGTCTGGCAGACATATCAGAAGTACGCGTTAATCCGCAACTTTACACGACCTTGGGGCTGAAATATTTGGTTACATTCGCTGCCCGCGTGCTCGCTATCGCGATGCTTATCGGCTGTTATCTCCAGACGTGTGCTTAGACATTGTATGTGGTACGTGGTAGGGCTGTGCGTATCGCCTGAAATCTAAAATAAAATCCTACCATCGGTTTTATGTTATACGACATTGCATGCTGTGCTGATTTTTTTATGTTTATCTGTATAAGATACATTGTGAATTGTTGTTTTTAAGGAAGGTATTAGAGGTGGTTTATGGACTTATTTAGGGTTCTGCTTGGGTAATTTAGAGAATAGCGGAAGGAAGTCATTTTGGATTCTAAAACTTAACAGAAATTCGATGTGTATGTTAGAATGGAAATTCTATTTTTCATTATCATGTTATACATAGTGTGAACTATATACGGTATAATTATACCTATAGTGCATCGGAATAATTTTGATAGGAGGGTAGTTTTGAAAATTGTGTATATAAATATTTATAATATTTATGTAGTATGTAAATATAATAGAGCAAGAGCCCGTGAGGGCCAGACCTTAGTTAAAGTATAAAATCTAAAAGTTTCTCTGTGTATGCCCACTATACAGGTAAGAACGATCCCAGGCTATGAAACTTGGGTCGCGGTGGCTTTGGCAGGTAACAGGTAGTAAAGATGTGTAAAATTGTGTCTCAAATTTACTATAGTATAAAGCTCAGTTTTCATATATTTTATTAGTGATAATCTTAGAAATCCCCTCGTACACAGCCAGACACTTAGTACAGTTGCAACCCCCTGCCAGACACCCTTAAAGTAGGGGTAATTTTAATTGTACTTTAGTTATAGTATAAAACCTGAAGCTTATATATGTTACTTGGAGGACTATAAAATGATGTTTCCTCAGTAGCCAGGCAGTTTCGATAGTTCCCCTATATTGCCAGACACATTAAAGGTCTATTATAGGTGCGAGCGCGAGGGGTATATGCGTAAGCGAGTGCGAGTGAGATAGTGCGTTCGGACCACGGCGATCTTTTGCTGAATTAATTGAAAATAAAGATGAACAAGAAAACGTCTTTAACATTATTCAAAGATTTATA
>NC_052112.1:5050068-5089375 GCF_012273895.1 Zerene cesonia | reverse complement strand
ATGAAGCTTACAAAACTCTGAAACGTAATTTATTACATTTTTGAGTTGTTGATTTGAAGATTTATTCGCGTAAAATTTAACTAAATAATTTTTTAAAAAGTTAATTTTTAGTCTATAATAATTTTAAATAATAAATGATCTTGATAAATCTAAAAAATTGTTTACCATAGAATACAGAATAAAAGACAGCTGATGGGCAGCAAAAGATCGCCGTGGACCGAACGCACTATCTCACTCGCACTCGCTTACGCATATACCCCTCGCGCTCGCACCTATAATAGATCTTTAATGTGTCTGGCAATATAGGGGAACTATCGAAACTGCCTGGCTACTGAGGAAACATCATTTTATAGTCCTCCAAGTAACATATATAAGCTTCAGGTTTTATACTATAACTAAAGTACAATTAAAATTACCCCTACTTTAAGGGTGTCTGGCAGGGGGTTGCAACTGTACTAAGTGTCTGGCTGTGTACGAGGGGATTTCTAAGATTATCACTAGTAAAATATATGAAAACTGAGCTTTATACTATAGTAAATTTGAGACACAATTTTACACATCTTTACTACCTGTTACCTGCCAAAGCCACCGCGACCCAAGTTTCATAGCCTGGGATCGTTCTTACCTGTATAGTGGGCATACACAGAGAAACTTTTAGATTTTATACTTTAACTAAGGTCTGGCCCTCACGGGCTCTTAGACCATAATGTCACTTATAATTAATATAACAGCAATCTCCTCGTATAGATTTTAAATTATCAGAATTATCTCGTCATGGTAATGCTCGTCGATTTCGATTGAAAGTCGAAAAATTATTTATTTATTATTAAACAATTTTGCGACTAAACAGATCGAGGTAAATTGTACTCAGTGTATTTTTGTATAATCATTGCTATCGTTATAATGGAAATTGGCATTCTATAGTCTTTTAATTACCTTTATTGATATTTAATTGCATTAGAGCCATCACTGCGACGCGTGTAATTATAATAATATAATATTCTTATCTAATAAACTGGTCGTAACTGGTTATTGCAGGTGAATGTCACGAATATGTGAATGTTATCAATTTCTTGATCATAATACATACTTCGATATATCTATGGAGACACATATCTTTCATTTTTAGAATAAATTACTATATTTTGACTACAATTAACCAAATATGGGACCAAATGACAACAATTTTCTATGAAACAAAAGATTCCCACTAATCTTGCGTCTTCTTTCTTCATGCGAACTGCAAAACAGTCTAATTCCCTACGTACGGCGTCTATTTTTACAGAGACGTATATTGTGGACTGTTTCAACAGGCGTAATTCCAGGCGAATTACGTCTGTCCTAACTGTTTCAACAGGCACCTTCTAGGTCTCCCGTGTCTCACCAATTTAGACCTCATCATCATTTTTCCATCAGGCTGTGGTCTATCGTCTGCCTTTATACGTTAAAAATGCAATCGAATTGAGAACCTATTTAGTTTTTTGGGATCGTGTGTTAAAAATTTGATGGTGCTGAAAAATAATCGCTTATTATTGGACGTTACATGAAAAGAGTCTGAGAACTACTGCTTCAAACGACCATTGAAGTGCGTTTAAATGAATTGTGAAAGTGAATTGATGAAGTCAAAAAGAAATGATGTATTCTGGTTTAAGAGAAAACATATATATTATAAAGCGTTAATTGTTTGATGTGTGTTATATTTAGGGTCGTTTGAACGAGCTCTTGTGCGCGGTGCGGCTGCAACGCAGCGCGAGTGCCGGCGCACCGCACGAGAGATATCATTTGGATCCGGGTAAGCGTTTTCAATGTACCTACTCGCCATTTTATATTTTATCGCGAAAATGTACACGGTACTCGGTACAACATGCGCGCACGCAGAACGTAATTGAATTAATCACATTGATGCCCTTCATTAGGATTGCAAAAAGGAAGATTTTTATTTATGTGGACTAATATTATATTTGAAATATCTAAACTTTAGATTCTAAAGGTATATTTCAGCCCTGTGATGGATGTGTTCTCCTCTCTTAAACATTTAAATATTTATATTAATACTGATGTAGCTTTTCACGATGAAAAGTAAAAGTATTTAAAGCGACAGCTTTTTGCTTGATACTATCCTAAATAAACGATCTTTACATAGATAACGAATTTAAAGCTCAGAATCAGTTTGAGTAACGTGAACACAGCGCAATACCACTGATAAAGCAAATACAAATAATTCGCTATAAATTGGTATATCATTGTTATTCATGAGGATCGTCCGGATCGATAAAATGTTTCTCTAAGCGTACGATGGATACAAAGATAAATTATATTATATTTCACATAGATTAAATAATTGAGACACGATAAAATGTTATATGTACAAAATTTTATAATTAATTTTTTCAACCTAAAACACCTACCATACCTACACATCAAATATACCCATATAGATTTTGGCATGACATTTAAAATATAAATTTGAATTTATTTCATAGATTATTATGTGTATTATTTAATTGTAAATGCTCATGTATCATTGATATTTATGTATACGTATCTTAATATTTAATGAACACCAGGTGCACAAGAAGACGTGAAACAATTTCTGTCGCTGCAACAACGCGGTATGGCGCACCTCATGGAAACGGCTAAGAAGGATCTCGCGGCGCTCAACACGATCGCAGAAGGAATGGCCAAACTCGTGCGGGCGTAGTATTCGCGTACGTAATGTTACATATTATTACGTTTAGTGGTATGAACTTGCGCGTAATTTATGTTTCTTTAGTTGGTTTCTGTTTTTTACTTTTTGCAAATAATGTTCAAATCAAATAATGTTTTATTACTGTATAGTTTCTTTTGTACGATGTTTCGTTTTTGATTTGATTGTAAGGGGTCGTTTACTGTTTAATCACGTTGTGTGCTAAAAAGTACAGTTTGTATAAATAAACAAAATAACCTATATTTTGTTTCTGTATTGAATTATTGTACTTATCTTCCTCATTAGATGTATGTTTTGAAAAAAAAATTATATTTAGAATCTATGTACAAAAATGATAACCTACATGAAAATATCGTTTTAAAATAAATTTTGAGAATATTAATTGTTCTCGATTACTGAATGTGTTTCTGCTTTTCTGTGAATTTTCTTACATTTTCTTTCCGAAAACACACCAAAATACATTTTCGGAATATTGTATATATTCTATATTAAGAACTACGATCGCTTTAACCAATTGAAGGAAATAAAGTATATTTTGTACCAAATAATCGCATTGTTTCATTGCAATAACTGTTACAATGGTAACTTATTCGTATCGAAATTTGATACGCATTTAATAGAATTTGCACAACGATAACTTCTCGATAATATGTACCTTACTGAATACAATGAACGAGAACAATGTTACACTAATATTTGTCATCTAATTTTAAATTAATTACATTCGAGTAAGGAGAATAAAACAAACAAATATGAACAAGTATATATTTACGCAAATAAATAACCTAACAGTCAGCTTTTGGTACTTAAATCTAAAGGTAATTCTGGCCTGACTAACTCATCGATGGGTTTGCATTCTGAGCGTTTCGAGCACATCAAATTCAAAGGCGTACATTCATAATCATATTCTAGCTTGTCGGAACTCTTCACATAATTTACTTCTTCCATTGATTGATCTAATCTAGTTTCATTGTAGGAGAAAACATTTTCATTCCCAATTGGTCTTAAAATTGGGTACTCGTTTCTTGACGAGTAATAATTTCTATATGCGTGGTCGTACATGGATGAGTATTCCGTAAAGGACATCTCTTGAGGGGGAACTCTGGTATAAACAGGTTCTACCGGGCGAATGTAGGCGGCTGGGTCCATCATGGTCATGTAATTGATTGGTGTGAACGTTTCTGGTACTTGTGAATAAGAATACGTCGGTGATATAATTCTTTGTGGGCTGATAATCCTGTGATGATGTGGTGATGTGGGTTCCGGTACGTAAATGGTATCTCGCATGGGTGATAGACTTTTGTCAATACTGTTATTCGGTTCCTGGTTGGGATTTTCTTTGTCGTTTGTGAAGTGCTTGTATGCTTTCACGTGTTTTCTTAAACTGGACGGATCTGTGTAGCGTTTGTTGCAACCGGGTGCCTTGCAACAGTAGGGCTTGTCCACTTTATGCGTGCGCGTGTGTTTGAAGCGATCGCTTGAATTAGAATACGCTTTGCCACAACCCTGTAAAACAGAATAATAAGTTTAGAATATTATATGCAATTTATTTTTATTAATAATTAATCGACTGAGATGGTTTTTTTTATATTTGTGTGTAATTATTTTAAACAGATTAATTGATAATTTTAGAAAAAAATACCTCATATGGACAAACATACGGCTTTTCCCCGGAATGCGAGCGTAAATGTATTTTGAGATTTTCCGCTCGTGAAAAACTTTTCTGACATTGGTTGCATGTATGAGGTCGCTCGTTCGTGTGGATTCTCATGTGAACGATCATTTTATATCTGTGAAAAATAAAATAATTTTCTTAATTATTATTATTATTTCGTGAAACTAAAAAAGATATAAATCAAATTGAGATGTATAAATTATTAGTAAAAAAAAATAAATAAAAACGAAGGAATTTTTTACCTTGCATTAAAACCTCTTTGTGATCGTATGCATCCTTTCCAACAACAGTAAAAGAAGCCATCTGTGTTGGGGTGAGCGTGGATTCGAGCTACGTGCGCGGATAAACGTGCGACGCTTTCAAATCTCGCTCCACAGCCTCTCCATTCGCAAACACACTCGTTTTCTGTCCCAAGATCATTGGGCCTTTCCGGTGATAAACTTCCAGATGATTCATCGTCCTCAATCTACAATTATAAAAAAAATAAATAATAAAAATCTTCAATATTTTTATCAAAATTACACTAAGTTACTTGCGGTTTTGTTTTGAAAAACATAAGCACCTGTAATGATACCGGTGGGAGTGGCACTGGTCTGGCTAGATAAGGTGCGAATCTTTCAGTCGATATCCAACGTTGTAACCTACAACCATCCCCAGATAATTCCGGTCTCCATTGCGGAAATACCAACATGTTGCACGTTTATTATACGCTGTGTTATATAGATTTTTCTACTACTGGTCACTGCGCGGTCGCTGTGTCTAATGAAGTGTGGCAAGCGCGTTACCTACTTATAAAACGTCTCCTATATTGATATCACTGATAAGGGATCGTCCCCTGCGAATGCGGCTTTTTATGTACGATATTAACCCGGTATTAAATAATAGATTGTTAGCATTTTTTATTTGTAAAACTTTTTCAAAATAAGATTTTAAACCGTTGAAATTTTTGGTTAAAAATTCGCGCGTTCAAAGCAGATGCTTGATTGAGAATGTGGTGTGAAGTAAATAATGTGGTAACGTTATCAGCAGCCGCTCGCTTCGGCCGGTGTCCAGTTAATACCGGAACGATAGGCCTCAGTTCAATAGGTGCTTGATATCATCGTGTTTATATGATGCGACCTCAGTCTCCACTGGGGATTGGACTTTTATTGGCATTAGTTACCTTTCAGACTGATTTTTTCCTTATTGTCATATGTTACATCATAGTATGCATTTTAGATAGTTAGTAGACTTAGATTGTAATAACTAAGTACAGTTAATGTGCCTTGTTCTTGAAAGCTCATATTTAACAAGACTCGCTAACATAGATTGCAATCAAACCCTATTCATTAAGTTTGATTAAATAAGGTAATTGTCTTCAATATTTCCTACTTTTCCACATAACATTTGTTTTTGTATTTTATTACACTGCCGTGAGAATAACGCGTGCGTATGCGTTTCAAATTGCTTTTTGAAATGAGGTGCACACTGAAATAAGTCTATTGTCTAACACTATTGAATAGACATCAAAGTCACCAGAATAAACACTGCAAAACAACGCGTCATAACACACATTGCACTCATTATCTATCTTGTTTAAACGAGTAATATATTATGAGTGTTATCAGCTTGCGCGTGTGCGTGTGTGTGTGAGCGCTGTTCGCTGTGTGAAGCGGTGCGCGGCCCCCTGCGGCCGGTGCGTACGCTGGTTTTAGCCGGTTGCCTTATCTCTCGACTCGTATACTCTGACGCGACGTCTATCGATATAGTGAATAAATAAATTTCACAACTCCTATTCTTTTTATACCTAATTTACTGATACTCGGACCAATTCATTCGGTTTCTCGTAGGGCTTAATATGATAAGC
The DNA here is from genome assembly GCF_012273895.1 of Zerene cesonia. Classification (NCBI taxonomy): domain Eukaryota; kingdom Metazoa; phylum Arthropoda; class Insecta; order Lepidoptera; family Pieridae; genus Zerene; species Zerene cesonia. Next base: position 5,083,147 of record NC_052112.1, on the reverse strand, counting down.
GTTTATGGCTGCTTTTTTTCTAAATATTTATTTATCTATTATCTAGCAATATATCATTTTATCTTCCGTAAATAAAATTTGTCGGATATCGTCTGGAAATCAATCAACCGGCTAGGTGCAAATAGCACACAATGGATCACTCGATGCAATAATATTAATAAAAAAATAGTAAAAAAGCTCTTGTGTTTTTATTCTAATCACAAAATTTACTTTATTGTTTTTTAATTGTAAACGGCTCTGGCTTTAAACGTGTCTTGCGCAATATATTTACATTGTTTACATATCCGACGTAAATGAGTCCATCTCTTGCACTCGTCTGACTTTAAACCTAGATGAAACCAGTTAAATGTTATCGGTAAATATTTGTATCCAAGTCCAATTAAGAATTTGTTATGTTCAGACATTGTTTTTATAGGAAGGAATATGAAAGTCCGTGTTAGAAAGAGTATTATTGTTCAATTGTTTGTTCATAGATTGAAAAAATTGAAGCAGTATCTTAGCTTTTCCAAATATACTATAGTTTGTAAGATTTGAATATTTCTTTGAATCTGTTTCCAACTTCAATGGCTCCTGAGAATTGGGGTGAATTTTGCTGTAGTTCATAACTATCCTCTCATAGATAGTTACCAATGATGATTGTAATTTTTAAAAATATTAAGCACCCCACGCTTTTTACTCTGAATTGAATCATTGTGTTAATAACTTCAATTTTATTATAATTTTGTTTTGAGGTGATTCATTATGATTGATTGTTTCATCTGCAACTATAGTTACATTAAACTCTTTGCCATCAAAAATTATTTTCTAGTTTTTCGTTCAATTTCCAATAAAAGCGTGTTTTTTTTAGTTTATTTTAAACTATAATTATTATTTCCTCACGGGTTTATGCGTTCCTGCTACAATGATAATCGTCTATATTAAGTATTTAATTTCAATTGAACCAATCTATCATAATGGCGTGTTTTCTGTAGGTAATAAGTAGTGTTTTCTAAATTGAACTAGTTCTAGTTAACAACATATTACCTCGTCAGTTCTACGTTAGTTAAAAGGTCCGATATTTTACCCACTTGTAAAGCATAAAGTTGACAACAATTGTTATTATTGTAACTAGAAACTAACAATATGGCGTAGGACCAGAAAAGCAACGTAATTATCTATCAAACACATAGTTAAAATAACGTCGCTCTATTTTTGGCGTATATTGCCAGACATTGTTATCTGATCATGTTGATACGAGTGCGATAGTTGTGATAATTGATAAAAGCGGGTAATCCGCACCCGAACACGTAATCAATGTGAGATTCACGTGCCCTTTGCGTGAAACTACTTACTAGAGAGAAGTATGGTTGAGAAATATAATAAAGTCATTAATTTGTAAATCAATGCATATAGTAAAAGTTTATAATATCGACACAACTTCATATTTATTATGGTTTTATTTATGCGACTCAACGGTTAACTTATGGTCACTGTCAACAACAATAAAAAAATTTAAACTACGATACAAACTCGAGGAACATTTTTGTTATAATATAATTTAAACTTAGGTAAGAGCAATTAACGTACCCAGTACTCTCTTATTCTAAATCATGCAACAGTGCTATATGGCGATACGATAGCAGAAAAATATAATATAATAAAAAAGAGGAGCTCTAAACTATTCTTAAAGGTTCATACTATGGTTTATCCATTTGGTCAGAGGAAAAGTAAAAGCCCAAAATGCAGCATCCTCCCTTTATCACGGACCTCAAATTGAAATTTGCATTAAACGGATAAAATTTGGTATAAGTACATATTACATCCTCACACATGAAGGCAACGGGACAGGGATGGCGACCCCGGGGTCGCAGACGAATTATAAATATGTAATTAAGCTTCTCCTATCCAACAACACATAAAATAATGAATTGCGACCTATGAGGAACGTACACAAATTTCGAAAAATCTACTAACATTTCAATGGACTACAAGGAAATTAATTGTAGGAGACATATTGACGCATCGAGGTCGGATGAAAATTAAATTAAAGGCATGCAAATTTTCATATCTTAATTGTCATAAACATTTGAAATTATTTAGTAAGTAGCGGTAACTACTATTATTGAAGTTTTATATACGTTAAGTTTACCGGAAATAAAAGATACAAATTTTCTTTACAATTTTTTCCAAAACGCATCAAAAACATAGTGCTCTTCTTTTGGGAATTTAAAAATGTGTATAGTAAAGCAAAGTAATTAGTTTAGCATAGCAAAGAAAGTAGTAGGTATAGTATTATATTATTTGTGGTAGTAGTAACGGTTACAGTCAGGAAAGTAATAAGATAAAGTCGTTTGCTGAAGGTTTTGCCTATATAATTCGTAAGGTGTTTAAGAATTCTATTTTTTTTTTGTTCCAGTGTTATTTTACAAGCTTCCTTCAAATATATTTACTAAATAGAGACATAGGCTTTGGCAGCAGGCAACTATCATGCAATTTTTAATCCTGTTGAAGACAGAGAAAAAAAACAAAAGCTGAAAAATAGTATATTTCTTACCATATATTGTTTTGAGACGTTGATATTATTTTATTTAGGTAATGTATTGATTTTTTTAGCTACAAAGTGTTGCACTGGCTACTGTCAGCTTAGTACTAATATTGACTTTCCCGCCAAAAGGTTGACGGGACCGACCACACGCGAACTATATCAAAATAAAAAGTCAAAAATAGCGTGGCGATTGTGTCGCAGCGAAATTAAAATAGGCGACTTTATACATTGCGTGCTCAAGTCCAGTGATACGACTTTCCCCCCAACAGAGTTAAACACATCAACGAGTTTCAATTAAAATTATAATATTTTTTAAGATATATAGGAGTATATCTTTAAAATATGAAGAAGTTGTACGGAAATAATTAACCACGATAATAACTTTAACCACGATTATTAGTACAAAATATTGTATTTTTTTTATAGTAGGCAATGGAGCTGGTGGGTCGCCTCGTGGTAAGCGCTACCACTGCCCATAACCATTTGTAGAGGTGTAAGGTCAATTCTCAATTGCAAAGGAATTACGTTTCTGCAAATGGATTGCCGTCTAAAAGTTGTGGATAAAGAAAGTATTGATAAGGGGAATAAGGAAACGGACTGGGAAGGGTGAGGAAAGGGAATTGGACATCCGACTCTCCCACCTATCGAACGAAACACAATATGTCGCTCGTCTGGTGGTGTGTTGTACCTTCCCCGGTGCAATCTTGCCCAATTCGTGTCAAAGCGTGATCCTTTTAAATTGTAGTTTCTACTTAGCAAATACACATAGCGATAGTGCTTATAGATTTAAATGATATGTTCACTGGATATACTACATTTTAGTTTGTTTGTATTTAGTTAATTGCTCAAGTTCATATTCGTATCTTCTATTTATATAAAGAATCATTTGTTAATTTTCGTGCTAGTTAAGAAGGCAACAAACCACTGTTGTGTACTTTTACACAATGTGAGTTAAAGGCTATTCTGTTCTGTTTATTATTCTGTTGGTTACTAATAACATGTGTCTGTCTATCATTGTTTTCCTTTCTACGCGGGCGAAAGCTAGTTTTTTATAGTTCAACATAAAAATATATCGGAAAGTTAGTTTGGTTTAAAGTTGTATGCGATCACGAGGAATTTCAGAGACACGTTCAAGTTTGTTTAGGAACTCATCTAACCATTCCTTTGCATTGTGATCCGCATTACAGTGAATGTCAATGATTAGATTTGATTTTTAATGAATCATTAATACGCTAGAGAATCAGTATAGCATATAGCATGCCTTTTGGAAAATACACGGCTGCATAAAATGAATCTTAGCGTACACCATTGATTGGCACACTACTAAGATCCTTTAAGGAATGTGACATATGTGAGATATTTCGTTCCCATAGTTGTCTAGGACGAGGCAGTCAAAATCTAAACTTCATGAAATTTCGTACTCTGCATACTATTTGAAAGATTAATGTCCTTGAATAACGTACTATATAAGTAACTTACCTGTTTACCTTAATTTTATGTGGTATATATTATTATATGTTTTTATTCAATTTGATTCTAATAAAGCCTATGTAAATTAAAATTAACTGTATCTTTATATAGAACGAGTAGCAAATATTATCATAAGCATTTTTGCTGTATATAAATATGCCTTCGTTGAAAAAATTACAATCTTTTAAAGCAACGCAAGTATATATAATAATATAAATTGGCATAAAAATGTAATGTAAAAAATTATAACCTAACTATTGTATTTTGCTTAATTTAATATTGATGGTCTGTATAAAACAGTATTTTATTTACTAAAACAACCCCAAAAAATATGAATTCAGAATACATTCGTTGTATGGATAGAAATAATAGTCTTTTTGTACCTAATCAGTTTTTATTTCAAAAAAATTAATTTAAATCCTTTTACATAACATAACTCGTGATAGAAAGCAAATAATCAAGTACATAAAATTGTGGTAAATAACAGAGGTATATGATTGGTCCACTCGCATTTTGTTTGTGCATTTTTCCACTAACACACTTTTATGATTTTAATTTTGGATGGTTTGGTTTATTTTAATAATAATTCGCCTTATCCTGACATACAACGCATTTCATAATGGAGCAGGTACATTAAATATATCTTCATTATAATGTAAGTACTTTTTTGGCAGTGTTCAAAATTAGCAAGGTAGGGTTACATGTAATTATTATCCTAGTCATCGTAGTTTTTAGTCTGGGCGTTAATTAAGTACATTGTTTTGGTAATATCGTTTTCAATGTTTCGTTGTCAAATTACATTTTGTTTACTAAGTACTGTGTGTAAGTAATATACTAATTGAGCTAATACATGTATCACACGATTAAATTAAAATATAATTAGTCGTGTAGGCATAATAAATATTAAGAATATACATATTATAAAGTATATGTAAAGTTATATCAATAATATCTTAAACTTAGAAAATGCAGAAGCAAGAAGGCGTGATTATATACTTATAGAGATAAAAATCAATACTAGAGTTTAGAATTAGAATTGCCTAACTGTAATCACATCGCTAATTGCTAAATTACGTAAGATTTAATGATGTTGATATTGTCAAGAAATAGCAGTAAAATTAAAAGGCCCTAAACGCAAAATTCTTATATAATTTTTATTCAGTATATAAATGTCTTATAGTACTTGGGAATGATGAATATAATTCTTAATATTTTTTTTTCGGCAAGTAAGTCATAAATGCTACCTAATTCGTAGTAAATTCAGAAGGCTGTTTCACAAGACGGTACGAATCTCTGAATATCTATACATATTATAATAGGCACTAAAATAAACAAACACATCTTATATCTATTTTTAACTTTCAAAAATACTATAAGCATCGTAAGTACATACGTAATAATACTTTATGAAGTACATTATATATATATCTTGCAAAACAGCTCTTTTAATTGTACCTTAAAGTAACACAAATACATTTTTCGTAAAATAAACTCAATTGTCTTTATACGCATTTAAGCACTTCAATAGTGGGAAGAATCGCGTATGTAATCTATCAATATACGTATGTCTTATAATAAACCCTGCTAAAAGCCTCAACAGCCTAACAGCTGATTATTATAAATGCAATGAAACATCGCATCAAATTTTCAAATGTAGGGCGCAATAAGTCAAACTCAATTTCGGCGAAAGCAGCTGTTGCAAAACGTGTGAATCATCCGAAAGTTTTGCGCGACGCGGACGCGTTTTTCCCACTACCGCGTACTAGTCACGCGTACGTTTCCCTGAATCGCTTTTGGATGTGATGGGCCGCGTTTAGGAGACGATGGTGGAGAGTGATATGCGTGTGGGGGGTGAAGGTCGGCGGGGCGGGCGTGGGGGCCATAGCCAGGGTCGGTATGGTGGCGCCCTCGTCGGGGTGACAGAAGAACGCGACGCAGTGGCGGCCGCGAGCGCGCGCGTACGTACCGTCAGGTATTACCACACGGTGCATCTGGAAGAAAAATAGTGTTATCTATAGACATAAATAAAATTTGAGTGTTTGTTTGTAATATTAAAATACGAGCTTTTAAAAAATGCATATGGTGTACACGGTACATATATTAAAGTTAAATTTTATTTCTAAAAGTTTATTTCTATTCCGGCTAATCTCTGGAACAGGTGGACTGATTTTGACGGGTCTCACTGGCAAATAACTGACGTAGTAAGGAGTAACTTACGGTACTTTTATAATACAGATACAAGGGGTTGGAATGTAATCTATAACCTACCGTGACCTAAACGTTTGTAGGGGTTTTTTGGTTATTTGGAATGGAATGGACAATTGACACGACTGCTTCATTATTCTACCTACAGGCTACATTCGACCTATTATCTAAACAACATAAATGCAATATATGCAATAAATGACATTAAGTGATTATAAGAGAGTCATCAAATGACGCCTGAAAGCGGATTTTTGTTGAAGTATTTAATATGATAATAAATGTGATGCGTCATTATGCGATAATTATCAAAAATGATGTAATAGTACTTGTATTCTGTGAATATAGATTTCTAGAGTGGAGCGACTTAAATTGTATGACAAGCCTCTTTACAATAAGAGTAATATAAATATTTATCGCAAGTTTATTTATTTTTAAGGACTTGTGATTGCGATTACCATTAGCATGATTTGCGTTATAATCTCAATAATATACTATACTACGATATATACTATAACTCACCATAGCAGGAAGCAAATTGGAAGTCCAGTTAGCGAGAAGTTCCCCAGTCTGCACCAGGATAGCTCCTGGAAGATGGCCCACGGCTTGCCATTTTTCACTGCCATTCAACTTCACCTGAATATATTAAGGAAATAATAAATAATAAAAATAATGAAGATTATATTTATGTTACCGTTACAATCCCTTTTTCGTTAGAATGCCTTTTCTTTAGAACTAGTTGTCTAGGGAAAACGTGTTTTAACAAAAAAACCCAATACTGCAACTATACATATACTGGATAGATCTTTTTTTTAATTATAATATTTTTCGCGATACACCTGATATCTGAAATAATTATCTCACTAATATTTTAATAAGAGGTTCTGTGCTAAAATTCGAAAAGGGGTAGGGGTAATACAAATTTATTAAAAAGCTTTAATAAAATAACTCACCTCAAGACCGCCTTCTGAATCTTGGGCCACGAGCGTGAAAGTACAACGATCACTATGAGCCCCGCAGCGGGTGTAGGCGATAGCGTCATGGCAACAGGGCCCCTTGTCCTCAGGGGGCACGGGCGGGTAGTACAGCAGTTGCATGCAGGAGGGGTTGTTCCCGTCACTTTTTAGCATGCCGGAGTGACAGGCCAGTAGAGCTGAGGTTGGTAACCCTGTATAATATAATTTCGTTAGTTCGAGGACTGTGGTGTGTCAAGTCTTAAAATTGTGAACGATTAGATTTTATTTAAAGATTTGATATACTTTACACATATCTAATTTGGATAATCATATGTTTATTGAATACGTATATAGGAAACTTGACGCTCGTCCCGGTTCAGCCCGGCAATGACAAGGCAAGGCAGCAGCATTTCATCGGGATAATAAGTATCCTAGCAGTGGTGGCACAGTGGTGAGAACCTCGGACTTCAAAATCGATGAGTCGGGGTTCGAGACCGGGCGAGCGTGCAGGAAATAAATTGATTTTTCAATTTATCTGCGCATGTGGATAACATCACCACTGCTTAAACGGTGAAGGAAAACATCGTGAGGAAACCGGCATGTCCAAGAATTAAAAGTCCGACGACATGTGACATCTGCCAACCCGCACTTGGCCAGCGTGGTGGATTATGGCCTAAACCCTCATAGGAGGCCTGTGTCCCAGCAGTGGGAACATATATGGGCTGATGATGATGATGATGATGAATAAGTATCCTTATGTTATTTGTTTATGATTGACGGACACAAACAAACAACAAACATCCAAACAAACAAACTTATATTAGTGTGAATTGTGATTTACAACAGATATTTAATAGTTATTATATTTAAAATAACAAGAAAAAATTAAATCAATAGTAGCGAGTTCTGGTTTGACAACTATTAATTATTAATATGGACTGCGTTACATTTGCAATTGGATTATGTATTTTCATTTAGAGATAGCCAACAATTTTTAGTAATGAATTGATGTTCGACCATTTTAGTATAATATGTATAAAATGAGTCATAAAGGATACGAGACGTAGCAAATTATTATGCAATATTAAAATTATATTGCTATGTAAATGTGATAATTCATGTTGTAATAATAACAAATAAAATAAACATAAATATTAGCCCTTATACAATAGATGCATATAATAGCATATCTAGCGTAATGTGTGTTTAATATTTCTTGGAAACAAATCTATTAATATAATTATATGTGTGAATTCTTTTCCATTGAGTGATTATGTTTATAATTTAAAACTTCTGGCAATCATACACTCACGAGTAGGTAGGATGATCATAAACATATAACGATCATGATAAGTGCGAACGAAATCCTTGCAACTTTTATGGCGCTTCGATAAGTTTCTAGGTTACTCATAAACAACTATAAAACGAGGAAAAGCGTGTTAGTATCTAGGTTATTACGCTTATAAAGACAACGCGTGTGAGGAACACGAGGAGCGTGTATTTTTTAATTACTATAATTACCGAAGACTGAAGCCAGGGCTTGCAAAAGGACTCTAGAAAGATTGGTGAGGTCGTGAGCCAATGGAACGGTATGTTTGGTAAACTCCGGGACTTCCTCCTGCGCAGGCATCGCTGCAGCCGACAGGGTCGTGATGTTGAACGAATGACGTAATTCCTGTATTAAAAAAGGCAATTAACAATAGCTAGTTATTGTACGCTAATATTTCCTTGAACAAGTTTTCTATGTGTTGTTCCGTGATCATTTGAACACATTATACACCTATTGAAAACTACTTTTCTACCAACTTCAAAAAAAGGAGATGTATTTCGATATCAACCACTAGAGTGGTCGCCTCTACGGACCGATGCCACATAGTAGTATATACAGAACTCATACTTATACTACACATATAGTACGTATAGTATGAGTTACATGTCGGTTTCTTAAAGTAAAATAAATAATTTAAAAATAATATAACGTTTTTTTGCGCCTCGCGTTCGCCCAAACTATCTCGCGCTATATTTTACATTGCGATAAAATTCGGATTATACCACATAAAATTATAATATTATGTGTTTCACGACATTGAAACCGTTTAAAAACCAGAAAATTATACTGCTATTTAAAATTCAAAGTATTATTAACGGGTGACGTAGACAAAAAACGTCCTAGATACTAGGTAGTATTATAATGCACTGTGAAACATTTTTATTATTAAATAAATAAACAGAAAATATAATATTACGCGGTAAGAATCAGAATTTAGTAAAACTTATCAGTATAATTTTCCTCGAGACAGTAACATTGGGATTACGTGATTGCCCACTTAACCGGTTACCTATTGGTAGGTAGGTAGCTACATCATTTTCTATTCCTTTCTAGTGACTACTAAGAAATAGGCTTTGGAACCGTTAGGGAGTTATTTAAATTATAAGTAGATTATTGATCCTGCAACTGGTCCATACAGAAATAGTTCAGAATTTCTAAACCAGTTTTTATCTCATTTCAAATCGATTTGATTACCGACAGCTGTTGTCAACTTGCGAAACATATTCAAAGGAATTGTAATATACGTATAACAAAAGTGTGATTGTGAATATAAACAACTATAAAAAACGTAGATAAAAATAAACGTTGATGGAAATTACAGATGATAAGATCACAGAAAACGCTTTATGACAATGGCTGTATGCTTAAAATTATATCGATTCCAATATATAGCTTACACTGATTAAAGTAAGTATGATTTTGCATTTATATAAAGTATAATTTATTTTTTATTCTTTCGTAATCGAGAACTTTTTTTATCTATTACCTTTTTAGTATTGTCGAATTGTTCGGTTCCGGGACGAACGTAGCCATGTTTGTTGACTGGGTTGCGGAGATACTGCGCCTGACAGCCCTCTGGGAGGGCACAAAAGTTGTCCAGATCAGCGTATACCGCTTTCAGCTGGAAAAAAAAGTTGGAAATATTACTAAAATATCATTTGTAAATGAGATCCGTTTCCGTTAAAGATACATAGAAAATATGGACATTTTAATACAAAGTCGGTAGGAACCTTGTAATGTTAATTTCTATGCTCAAGTTAAACCGATCTGAGAAAAATGTTAACGATTGTTTATCTAACGGTAGAACATTAAACATGCATTATGTGTGGTAACTTTGAAAACTTTGTTTTTTAATTACCTTCTCCTCAGCAACGCCATGGTTAACAAGCATAGCTAAGCCCTTGGTACTAAGAGCGGCAAACAACTGTTGTCCAATTCGTTTTACTACAGATTTCATAGGACATGTTTCCGTACCTGAAAAAAGAACATTTAACTAAAATATAAAATTTGAATAAGTTTTCATGGAATCGAATCAAAACAAAATATTTTAATTCAGTACTCCAAAACTAATTTGAATATTTGAATATTTATTTTTTATTAACCAATAAATTTCTAACATTTTTCTTTTACACTACGCTTATGTACGTGTGTTGGATCTATTCCATTTCTGTCCTGTTAAGTTGGTTTTAAAAGTTAAGAAATAATTTATATCAAGATGAATACTACAATTCTCTGTGCGTTTGTCGATATGATAATGTTTTGAACTGATACGTTAAATTTTCAATTATGTTTTTGCTGCAACAGTATTGCATTTCAAAGACGGCTTACAAAAACACGAAAGTAACAGTTTCAATAAAATGCCAGGGGTTATGCAAGGATATAATAAGGTTATTACAATGACGTACAATTGACGATGTATGAAGCATGTATGAACTCAAAAAATATCGTTTTTATCGTCTTCTTTATTATTACTGCGTACGTAAGGCATGTGTTTAATAATTTTTAAACAAGATTTAATGAAACAAGTATCTTTATGCTCTACTCGAATGTTGTGATTTAAGATTTTATAATACATACGTTATGAAACATTTACGTAATACAAAGAAAATATATTTGGAGTTATTAGTTTTTAGTTCGACGCTGTCCACTTAAAACACAAAATATAATGTGATCTATAATTTTATGAGTGATGTAAACTTTCGTATTGATTTATGTTTTGTAGCTACGAAGAATTAAATTTTTTTAATGATGCTTTAAACAGGATGTGTGTAAATGTGTAGTACCTAGAGAAAAGTATGTTTTTAGGGTATGCCTATACATTATACAATGGCAAAACATTCTTTTTATAATATTTTAAAAATCATAGCTTTCGAAGCAGCTGCTTTACGCTAAAAATATGAATAGGGATCGAATTATTTCAAATATTTTAAAATGTCAAACATCCATAATGAATATGTTTCTATTTTAAATGTGCATTTAAATAAAATATACAGATCGTTCAGAGTTAGTAAAGGTCCGGCCATGACACGATTCTGTCACCGACCTATGCTTACATGTATTTTGTTTTGTTGATGCGTCTAGGTCAATTGCATTTAAAATTATTTACACTTACTTTCAAATTTCAATAAAACATCTTTACCTGCTGGTTTCCATTGATGATGATAAAATATAATTGGGAAGGTATTTATGATCTTGTATAAGTTATAACACATACATATATGTACATATTTTTGTACACACCATTTATGGTTCCATTGAAAATGACCTGTGATTTTGGCATACCCAGTATTTGATACGAGCGTGTACATTAAATAAATTAATTAATTATTAATTACATATCTTAATGTTTACATCACCCTTGTGCTTTGTTTATAATCAACTTGAAGACCAGACATTGTATTATTATAACATGTTATTAGTTCATAATTGCTTTTTAGGATCATTATGAATGTCTACTCATTTCGAAATGAACAATTTATTTGAGTATTTCAAAAACAAGGAAGCCGTTTCTATTTATTTTCAACTAGCTTTCGCCTGCGGCTTCGCATGCGTTAAATTCGGGGTATTAATAGATTGTATTATACATATAAACCTTCCTCTTGAATCACTCTATCTATTTATAAAAAACTCATCAAAATCCATCACGTAGTTGTAATGATCAAAGCATATAAGGGGCTGAGGGAAAGAGAGATGTTAAATGAGAGATGCAAAAACCTTTTGCATTTACAATATTAGTATAAATAGTTAATAATAGTAAAATACCCAATTGACAGTATAGGTGAATTGGGATTCTTTTAGTAATTTACTTGCAAATACAATAAATAAACCCCCTTGTGTAGACAATGATAATGTCATTTTAGGTAACGTGAGATATGATTTTTGGAAGTTTGATTAGATAAAATATATTATCAGATACAATTCCGCGGTAAAATAGATGAGAGTACCGATTGCGATTGTTATATTACAACGAAAAAAGTTAGTAATACTTTTGTATTTTCAAACACACGACTGTAGGCATGTCAATACATAGATACGTATTGTAGTGATAAAAATAATAAAAAAAATTGCTATAGTTGAAACCAATAATTGCTTTTCATACGACTTTTAGCATCATGAAAAATGTTAACTATGGTTCTAAACTAATAATAATAATAAGGTAACACACAAGCAAATGCTCGTACTAATTTTATTTCTTTATCGGGTATGAATTTAGAACGAACGCTTGACCCATATTCAGTGATTAATTCACTGTGTACTCAAGCGAGAACACGAGATGAGCACGCAAAGAGCATTGCTCTAATAAAAGTAATCCGTCATTTGTGTGTGTTATTTGGGATTAGGTGATTCGTGGATATGACGGGAATACTGCAGTATACTGTTTGAATCATACTGCGATAATCGCTATCACATCTGTCTGTGTTTATTTATAAGTAGTTATTTACTGCTTACTCACGCTTGTGTCAATCTTTGCAAGCGTAAAACATTTATATTTAGAGGGTTACAACTTCCTACACTAATTTCTCAGAATAATTAATAGAATCACAAGGAAGACTGTTAAATGATTAACGTGAATTCAGTCTAAACGGTTTTCTTTAGTAAGTAAAAAAGTTGGAAATAAGTTTAATTCAAGATGATAAATTGCTCCATTGTTTCGATAAATATGTTATATTGTTTTCTCTATTATAGTTTATTTTTCCGTCATATTCGTATTGAATGTGTATTATTATTTATTAAGGAAATCCGTTCTAAGATTTTTATCATCTATTGTTATTTGTTAGGTATATCTTTAAATCGTCTCATGTAATTTGCTAAAATTATCTTTTCCTTTGTGATAATTCATAATATACTGTTCATGAAATAAAACTCAAACACAGAAAGATCAAGGTTTCGTACCAAAAAAAAAAGACAGCAAAGTTATTTGAAATTTTTAAAATATATAATGTACTAAACTATGGCTTTAACAGCATTGCAAAATTTTGTGTATTCGGACTTTTGTCTGTCTATGTTCAATCAGTAGTAAATTTTAAGGTTTTTGTCATTATTAGAACTATTGTACTTAAATTTATGGAATTATAGTGAATCTTTAATACATATATCCTATTGTAAAGCTACCTTTGTATTTTAATTTGCTGCACAGGTAAGCATTTCTAACAGGGCTATTGCATACTTACGTTATTGCAATTGTTAGATTGACAGGAAATTGATATTATGTAAGTAATTACATAAGGTTTTATAATCTAGATCATTAAAATGCTTAGTCGTAGCTTCAGTTGGTAAACATAGAAATGACAGAATAGTTTTTAGTTGTATATATAAGTATGTTTTATTTTATCCTAATATAATTAATCATTGCATACCTATGTTGTTAAATAATATTTTATTTACCGTTTGTATTTTGATATCTCTACATTACACCGAAATACATTAAGGCAAGTGAAATTTGCATAATTTTATTTATTATCTTTGTTATATTTGTGCTCAGCAATTGTCTTCCTGCAACTCTAAATACTTATAAAAAAGGGGTAGCATTATAAGTAATCTGAGAATAAATACTTAATAAAATAATTCAAGAATTCCCTGCCTCCCCGAGTTTAATATAATTGCGTTATATCTATGTATAGATGTGTATGAAGTGCGGAAGCGCCACGCTTTAGCCTCTATCAAATCTTAGGACGTCTTAGAACTCTGACGAAATCGTGAAGGTCATTCGTATCCTTTGTTTCACGGCGTTTTTTCAAACAGATATTAATTATTCATTAATGTAATTACAGGACGATGACGTCATAAATCGTGATTGTTAGCTATCAGCGTGATAAATGCACGAAATGTCAGTAGGTATATAACGTCATTCGTGATACGATTTAAGTATATTTTTTCTGCAAAAATTATTCCATAACGTATGTGAATATTACGCTTGAATTATACTTGGTACTAGGAAAACGAAAACGAAAATTTGACAGGAAAAAGAATTGGATGTTTTTACAAGTCATTGTCGTGTGGTCAAGGGAAGAGGAAAACGAATAAAGATGTCATGTACCAACTCATGTAGGTTTGTTGAACGTAGGATTTATGTGGAAATCACGTCTACGTCAGAAGTTTGTTTCTAAACATCTGAATCAGACATTTACCCGTATCGAATACCTACATACAACCGCCGATTGTACTATATCCTTGGTATATGTAATTGTTTCTCTCTGTGGGTTATCGTTTGACATGTACAGTAAAGAGTTATATGAATAAATAAATACTAGGTACCTAGTTGTCTTCTATCGTTCGTGGTGTATCTAAATGAAGGGTTTTATATTAAGCATTTTTAAGCATCGACTCTATATGACGCGTAACGTAAAAAAACGTATAAAATATTGGACTAAGGATGAACAGAAGTCTCGTTGTATGGATAAATATTTGTTGTAACAATTCTAAACATGGTAATTTAAATGTGCCATTACTTATTCGTTAAAACCTTCAAAGTTTCTTCAACGGAAGTGAGAATTGAAAATTTGTTACGTTTAGTTTTTAAAACCTTTTCATGTTGTAATGAGGTATCGAGAACACGTCTGTCTACTGTATTTGTGTTAGTGGGCTACTGTATGTATGGTATATAGATATCTATAACCACTTGCGAATTAATCGCACTTTAAAGCGTTATCATTTATTTACTCTTATTTGCTTTTACTCTTCTAATTATTTATCACCGTAGTCTATACAACAAATAGGATGGAAGTAAATTAGGTTATAAAATTGTTTCGAATTTATATAAATCCGAGTTCTGTTTATGTTCGAAATTAATAATGGATCATATCTAGGATTAGCATCAATCATCGATTATTGTATTATTTGGTTTCCGATCCAAGTTTCCCGCGCGTTACTATAAAAATGAGGATGTTCCCATGGGAATGAAATGTTTCACCGTGGTAAAAAGCCTTTATCTATGCCTAAAGCCTTAATCTAGCCACCTAACTATGAACAGTTACAAAAAATCATACTATAATCGCTTCGTTGCTTGTAAAACAAAAAACCAAACTAACGCGCTTTTGTAATAATAAGGATTTTTAAATCGATCTCTAATCAGCATGCGAGTTCAAGCGCAATCCTAAGATTAGATATTGAATATGGATGGGTAGATGAATCTGGTTGCCATTTTTGGAGTAGGTTAGATTATCAACGGTAGTGTAGTGTACAAAAACTAGATACCTATATATCTATCTGTTACCTATATCTTATCAATGTTAATATTGTCACCAAATATTTACTGTTTATTTTATAAAAGAATGACTTAAAACGATGTTTGTAAGTATCTGATTAAACTCAGTTGAAATATGGGTAGTTTACATTTAGCCTTGTTCTTATTATTTCATTCGACCAATTAATCATAATCACTTTGTTCCGCAGGTCCTTTGAACTGTTTTATTTGGACTAATTACATATCTCAAAATTAAGTCATAAAAGATTGCTCGCAAAATTTTAAGCTGATTTTGTTTATAAAAATCCTATTGTAAAATACTTTAGAATAGCCCATAAAAGTATGTTTACGGTCGATTATTTTACGATTCACACACGTGTATTTTGAACGTGAAGTTATAACAAAGGAAGTTGAGGACAGTTTAAAATTATTGGCCCTTTTTTAAAGTAACGTTCTTATCAGAAACTCATTGTTTGCTTTATCCTTTAATGCTGTTTTGGTTAAATATGTATATGTTGTTTAGATACTAGCGGTCCGCCCCGGCTTCGCCCGTGGTACATATATATATAGCCTATAGCTTTCCTCAATAAATGGGCCATCTAACACTGAAATAATTTTTCAAAACGGATCAGTAGTTCCGTAGAGATTAGCGCGTTCAAACAAACAAACAAACAAACAAACAAACAAACAAACAAAATCTTCAGCTTTATAATATTAGTATAGATTTAAAAATTAGTACTATTTCATCATTTACGATAGTAGAACTATTCCGTTGAATTTATCAGTGACGACATAAAACAGGCGAGTAGGTAGGCAGATACCACACAAAATGAGTTGCTTGCTTTATTTTGGACTTATCGTATTAGCAGCTAACCCTTATCGAAATTCCGATAGAGAGCATAATGAAACTCGTTTTTTTTTTATCCATTCTTATATTTATTAAGCTTACTAATTGAATGTCTATTATAAAGTAATATCATATGAATATTAAATTATTACTTATGACATTATAATAATTTTACGTCCATAATTATGAAAAGAAGATCAATTAAATATTCGGAAAACACAATAAATGGTCTTTTTACACGCGAAGACACGACGCTTTTTGGACGAGATAACGTCACTTCTCTTGACGTGAGAAATATAACAAAAACTTACGAATTTACAATTACAGCTTTGATCCTTTTTTTGGAAAGTTAAAAGAGTCATCTATCTACTGGTCTATCTGGTCAAGAGTTAAGCCGCCAAGGTAAGGCAGCATGGATAGAAAGTGAAATCTATTTTAAATTGCCGTTCTCTTCTTGCATATGACCGAACGTAACGCAGTTTATATTTGCCGTCGGTGTTCAGCAATCATTTTTTTGATCCTATTGTTTGTACCACTTAGGTAACATGTTTTTGTCTTGTGATGGATCGGTAACTTCGGCCGTTTGGTAAACTTTACCTAAATATAGACCGATAACTCATAGGTACCTAAGTTATTTTGGTTTATTGGCAATTGTTGGTAGTGCTGAAAGCGAAAATACACACAGTTAAATCGATAAAAAGTAATTGCCAAAACATTTAATAAAGGTCACAGCATTTAGTAAATGGCAAATCGTTATTGTTAGGTTGCAATGTTTTACCTACTTTTTCTGTCTGAAAAATAGCATTAAGTATTTTAAAAAGTTGTTCTGTATTTTGCTGTGAATGATTCTGATCAGGATAATGGGATTGGATGAACTTATTGTATTGGGTTCTATTAATGGATTTTCGTCAAGTATGTTAAATTTTAAGTAAATCATAAGTGGGTGATAATCACATATAAAGAAGTTAATGATAACTTTTGATGTTTATCCATTATAGACTAAGATCATTGTACAGCATGGTTATGAGAATCTGTACCACCTACTTAATAATATAAAGCTGAAGAGTTTGTTTGTTCTTATGAGCTTATTTCAAGAATTATTGAATTTCCAAAATTCTTTCACCGTTACATATGGGTGATTCCCGAGCTATTACAGATAAGTACCACGGGCAACGACGGGGCAGACCGCTAGTGTATTATAATTATCTACGAATAACGATTACTTTTGTTATTTTTAATTTAGCATGAATAGGATAATTTGGTAGAGGAAACCCCTTCCACGTAACGAAGACAATTAGGTTAACAAGTTTGCGTAATTGTTTCGACTTAGTGGTTTTCCTCAATGAAATTGAAAATGTCAATGTTTTTAATGACAGTTCGTCATTATTTTCTTTTAAATAATAAACGTTTTGATAAAACGTATAAAAAGGCTGTCGTACATTGAAAATTGTATGGTGTATACAGTAAAATAATTTGTTCTAATAATATTTCTTATAACTTGTTTCACGAACTATTTCTTATGGCTTAGGTGTAATTAATTTTTATGGCTACATATATCACCTTTATCTTTAAATAAAGGAGAACAATAATATAGGCTTATAATTTTTTATAACTTTACAAGCCAATTTCAATAAATATTGTTCTAAGTATATTATTTTATAATTGCGTGAGTCGAGCACGCTTCGGCACGTATTGGGCCAGCTCGCACCGGGGAAGGACCACATCCCCATAGAAAACCGGCGTGAAATAGTGGCATGCCACTGTGTTTTGTACGGTGAGTGGGGAGCCGGAGGCCCAGTTTCCAGTCGTTAATCCTTTCCTTTTCCCTTACCCCATAAGCGGGCAGCGCTTTCGCAGAGGCACTACCTTTGCGAATGTTCATGGGCAGTGGTGATCGCTTACCATCAGGCGAACCACCAGCTCAGTTGCCCGCTATGACATAAAAAAGTAGGTAACAAATAATACATAATTTATTTCCACACACTTTACACGTGCCATCTACCAAGCCCTCGCTTAAATAAACCATCGAAGTCGTTACCAAGCATTGTGATTGCATTTGCATGTGAGCATATCAAATGTTCGTAACCAATCAGTACTCAATGTTTTCACACGTAGGTGAATATAATGTGGAAGAAGACACCTACGTATCACTTTTTGTGTTATCGTGGCGTCGACTTTGACGTGTAACACAAATATTTAATGCGTAAAGGAATCGTAAAGCGAATTTGTTTAACACATATGGAATGGTTGGGACAATACTTTGGCAATACACAATGGTAGTAATTATCACGCGCAGTTGGCGTGTGTGTCATACAATGGCTTATGGGTGGCATTGTTTGAAAAGCTTGATACAATCTATTAAGGATTGTGCAAATTTTCGATACCCAAATATCGACAGAAAATTGATTGTTACAGTAAATATTTGTGCGACACTTTGAATACCTTCCATATACCACATCCTACATACAAAATTGGTTTAATATATATGATAGTTTATCATTCATGTAGGGTTATTTTGTACCATTATCTTGTCTGCATTGTCATTATGGAATGCATAGGTTAATTATACCAAATGCTTTTTCTAATTATCTGTACATGTAGGCACCGACTGGCCAATTTTTTAACATTAAGCCAGCTTCTGAGCTGGCATAATGTTAAAAATGCTTAAGTCGGCCAGTCTGTTAAAGCGAGTACAGATTCTTGAAAGTACCGGAACTTTCAAGTTTTTTTATACAATTCATTTGATGTGACTGTTTGAACTTCGTAGTTAGTACTTTCCCATAAAAAATTAAAATAACAGATGAAAAACAAAATCGGCTCAGACCAAAATTTTTCTCAAAACTATTTTGGCCGTCAATTTACGGTCTATGTTCCAGAGATTTTTTGCTCGGTTTTCAGCTGCAGCCTGCAGGTAGATCCTAACAGCGGTAGGCGATTATGCAAAAAAATTTATAGATAATTTCATATACCTTTGCGATTATATTTCTTGTAAAAAAGGGGTTTACTTGTAAATGTTAAAAAAAACTATGCACCGTATGTAGCTTTATGTTCGACGTAATTTAACTATGTGGCTCTTTCTAGTAAGTCGATGATTGAGCATTACAACGTCTTTGAATGTACGCAATTGAGAAATATGTAAACATAAAAATGCGTGTTGCAATTCCTGACAATTCTCGGAAATGCCTTGGAACAAAATCCCATCTTCGAGACACGTTCCCAATCGATTTGATTGTTTAGATTGTGGAGCAATCAACAGTAGCAAGATTTCTCAATTTTGAATTTTACTATGTTTTGAGAAGTTATAGTTCTTCCCTTTCCAAAGAATGAATAATTTTAAAAACTGCCTACACTGAAAAATTTATCGGAACCTCCTGTAATCTTGAGACTTCTTCGGCATTATTTTCCCGACACGATTTACCTTTAGGTACCTAAAATCGAGGGATTTCTTTAACATGTGCGCTTTGGTCGACGCATTTGTCGTCTCCATAGTATCTATCCTCGATGCGACGAGCCAAAACAACGTTGCAAAACCGGTTTAGTTAATTTCTTCACATAATTGAAATATGACGGAAATCAAGATATTAATTATCAAAGTGAAATTAAAAACATTTTGGTTTTGGTGTTCAATATAATAAAATTCATCTTCTGAGTAGGAAATTTTAAATTACTCAACTTATTATCCATTTAAATGTTTTTTGTTCATAAACTAGAATGGGACATAAAGCGCGAAACCCTTTTTTCAAGATGGTGACCACAGGACAAGGGCGGCAACGCCACCAATCAAATAAAATTGCATCCTCTAAGAAACAAGACTTTTAAAATGTAACATTTCTATGGACTTACATAAATGCCTCAAAATTTGATATCTTTTTTGGCAAGATGTTTTGTAGACAATATTTTGTCAATTGTTTGTAAACGTATAATCTCTTCTTATGACACGAGAAGTCGAGTAGTAAATAGTAATTGCCGTAATGTTAGGGATGATAAAGAAATAGACATAAATTTTGTCGTGATCGTGTCAGTGAGGCAGAAAAGGTATTCTTTTTGGAATTTATTTCTATACTTTAACGCTTTGTTTTGCCTAAGCTATTTAGTGTGGTTATATTTAATCCACTGAATCATAGTTTACAGTTTTGAGTTTACAGATCTTAGTAATTTAAGTATCATTCACAGAATGTCGGTCATATCGTCTGTGATCGATTGCGTTTGTGACAGACCAATTAACACCATGGCTTGACGATGACACGTTTATAGGTAACGGTATGGTTTGTAAACTGCTCAAGGTATTTACAGTTATCGTAAAAATAACTTATTACATAATTAAGACACATATATTTCTGTTTAAAACATTTGTGTAAAATGACTAGGAAGGTATATGGCGTAAGCTTATAAATACTGTTATTGAAAGCACTTGTGTAATTTCCGGCATAAAAATGTCCAAGTCCTTTCTCGAATCTCAAACTAACTCTTCTATCAAACTTCATCCAAATCAACAGTTTCTGAGAATTGGTATAAATTTTCAATCTTTTCAAATAATATTCATTATCCACTTCGTAGTTATACCAGAATTTATAAATTATCTGTATTTAAATTTAGTGATAATTCGTATCACAAGTTTTAGTTTTTAGAATGAACTTTTAGTGAAACTTTGACCTCAATATTTTGATAATATTTTGCAAACGAGTTTGACAGCTTGCCTCTATATCTTATCGTAGTATGTGGCCTTCAATCATTTGACGAACGTAAGCGGTCGTGAAATAAAATGCAAAGGTTGAATGTGTTTCTTATGTGGTATTGTATTGCCAGTTGTAACGCGGAATGCATACTTTATCGATTGTAGAAGGTAGAGGAAAAATAACTAGTTAGGTTCCTACAACAGGATTTGTCCACCATGGTATGTTTTTTTATGATGTCATATTTCATTCAAATAAATTGATATTTAAAATAAATATTGTTGATAAGTTATTAATTGTGTTTAATAAATGTGTTAATATATATAAGTAATAAAAAAGGAAATACATGAAACCTTTCTATGGTTATTTGTCAAGTAATGAGATAGGTACTAGGGAATAGTGGTTGGATAGTCACATGGTAAATTGACAACGACGTATGGCGTGTGAAGGCAAAAGAGGGCTTTACGAAAGGGTTCGAACGACGCGGCCGTTGCCCTCACATACAAAGTCACCTCTTTTTTCATCCGCTTCATTCAAATGACTATCTTTTACGTGAACCAGTCCTATCTTTATGAGTGTTATATATTTTTGCAAAAGGTAGTAATGTCACTTCGGATTTACAAATCATTGCCGTTATATAAACATAATGTTGTTTTGCGATACTGTATCAGTGTTTTGAACACTATCAAATTGATTGATCGATTTTATTTAAAATACCAAAGAACAATAATGATTCGTCACGTAAGTGCTGATAATCATATTAACAAATAGACCACCCTTAAATTGCCAGAACATGACCAAATGGGATGGGACCACATGACAAGTAAAGTTTTTGAATATAAAATCGGTTCACCCAGTAAAGTGATGAAACATTTTTATATAAAAACAATCGAAATGCGAACCTCTTCCTTTTTTGAAGTCGGATAAAAATGAGTCAAGTTAGCGAATACGCCATGTATTTATGTTCTTATGAAAAAAATCAATGGGTGTTCATTTGCTAACTTAAAGGATGATTGAGAGCAATTCACAGAAGTATTATATACCAATTCAGTAAATAATTGTGTTTCAGGACTAATTTTTCGTGTATGTACAACTTATAAAACTATTATTAAGTACTTTTATAAGTAAATGATTAATATATCCTTAGTATTATCTATTGATAAATATCATCTTTTCGAATCATATTGAAACCTTCAATATTATTTTTATAATGTTTAAAGTATAATAAAAAAACCTTCAAGAAATGAGTTGATGTGAGCCTTATCTTTATTACTTTTATGTACCTGGCTATAAACATGGTATTATAAACATAAGAAAATGACAAACTATAAATCGTACCTTAACGGACATTAACTGTATTATTACATTTGTGTTGATTAAGACTCAATGCTTTACAATTCTCAGTTATGTAGAATTATATGGAATTTCAGTGATTTCATGCAGTTGCATGAGTATGAAACGTTAAACGTTTTTGACGTTTTAGGGGAACTAGGTGGAAGAACGGCAACAAATGATCCGCTAAGTTCGGGTCTTTGAACTCGACCGGGTTCAAATCTGATCCATCTAAGATTGTATTACAAATAATATCAGAAACGTCGCTGCACAGCTGTCGGGTGCATTCAAGTTCGACCACCTATAACAATTGAGGATGCACGCAGGTAGAACATGCGCTTCTTTGTGTATTTGAGGATTGCAGAATGAAAGAAAGCAGACTGTTAAAGCTCTTAAATATACTAATTCTTTTTCTTGCAGGTAAAAGGTTGTAGTTATTATACTTTTAATAGACTATTACGATACATATTTGTTTTGAATGCTTACCTATATGCGCCAGGTCAATGATGGGAATCTCGCAGCGAGCAAGCAGGGTTTCCTCTTTGGGGGCAGCCATTGTCGAATTTGTTTCTGTTATTCGGCTCTCGTTGAACACTAGCACCACTCTTGCGCCTTATCACACGACTTCTCGCAGGTAATTAGCAATTAGCGATCGTGACACCGAACGATAACAAAAGAATAGGATACGATATAGATAAGCACTATGGTACACGGCACGAAACCGTACGTTAAAGTTTATTAAAGTTGTGAATGGTCTTTAGATTACCCCTGGTATAGAAGCGTTCAGAACTCATTTGCATAACCTTGTAGTTCCTACTCGAGGCGTTCTGCGATCTGACGTAGCAGCAATAAGCTATACTGACTTGACACATTAAAAATTGGTTTCCGTTGCTCTTTTAGAGTAATATGTTAGGATTCGTTGCTCCCGCGTGTACGAGCCGACGGCGTCGCGCGCCCCCCGTCCCTCACAGTTGCGAGTTTCGAATGTCTTTTAGTCTAATAAACTGGCTCACCGTGCGCGATGAGCGTTACCCTCCGTCCGTTAGCTCTCACTTGTATATCATCGCGCAGACTTTCGCAACCGTGTTGTGTCGAAATCGCTCCGCCTTGAACACACTGGGGGAGAAAGCGTCGGCAGCGTGGCAACGTTACAACCGTTCAACGTCCGCAGCGATACTAGCGAGTGGCGCGGCTCGCGAGCGCGGTGCGTGTCTGGGCTCTCACCAACCGAATACTGACTGGTCCGTGACTCAGCCGCTCGGCGCTCACCCATTGCTCACTTCGCGCCACTACCATATTACGTACATGGTATACGATACAATGTCAACTCTTAATATATTTGTATCGTGTTTCCCATGTGCGCTTTCTTTATTACACTTGTCTACTCTATTCTTTTCTTAACGATTGCTATACTGTTGTACGAAAGCAAGTAAAACATGACACTGCACATTGCTCATAAAGATATAGAGTAGACACCAAACCCCATGTTTAAATTAATTTACTTTAAATATGCAAAGAATGTCAGAAGCAAAGAATAAAGATACGTGTATATAATGTTATTATGAGATTTATTTATTTGTATATTGTTGATATATAATTTACAGATGAGTCGTGTTCACTTGAGGCACCGTTCAAAGTATGAGGATCCGACGTAGCCGCCGCGCATAGCGCGCTGCACATGCTGTTCAAATAGTCTTCGGTTGCTCTGGAGCTCATCCGCTGCTTCTTTATTGAGAGGATCTTCGGGATTGGGTTCCTTTAAAAATTAAAAAAATATTCAACCCATATCACGTAATTTCCGCATTCGGAATGTTGGATAATTATGCATTGTGTAATTATTATTGTTGATAGAACCTTAATATGCCAATGGGCAATTTAAACCTAATCATCATTAAATATTACTAAGAATCACGCTTTCTGAAACCAAATATTTGGAAACCAAGCTATATGCAAATAGCATTTTAATTAGAATTAGTCGCAACTCATTAAAATACAATCAGTCCTTGTAGAAGATTATTATTGGCGTGATAATTGATCTTAGTAGTTCACTGGGGTAAGCAAATTCGCCCGCGCATCATGCGTAGTTCTACTAAATGACCAATATTCTAAATATAGCACGTAGCACTCTTTTCATTCGATTTATACTACCGATTTAATAAAGTTCGGTGGGTTACAAGTTGTGGTTTTCAAGATATTTTAACCTTGCCTTTTATGGGTTATTTTTTGTAGCCAAATATATAGTTTATGGTAGTGAGTAGGTCTTTCCATTTTCTCAAGCTTTCACTTTTCCAAAACTAACCACTAATACAACACAACACCGTTTTTGTGCACCAAAAAATATTTGATACTCAAAGTGTTTTTATACATCTACATATTTTGATCATAACTAACGTCATGCCAAACAGAAAAGTAAACAATTTTCAAAACAAAAAAAGTTAAAGAAATTTTTTTACCTTATTAACAAATGAGGAACTACACAAATTGCAATGGCAATATATTTTGATTTAACTACATAAGTGATTTAATTATTTGTAGTACATTTAACTATAATTAGAAATCACACTTTCACTTTATTTCTCATTATACCTATCTTGATTAATTTAAAATTTCTGAAAATTTATCTAAGCATTTTCAATTTGTCCAGGGGCAGCTCTAGCTCGCCCGTACGCCCCAACTAAAACTATTTCTAATATAGCAATAGAACACTATTGCATAAAATTATATTAAATAGCAAGTTAAAACTGATAAATTGATAAGCTATTAGTTTCGTTGTTACTACTGTTCTGTTTTGAGAACATAAGGCATGTGTTAATTGTATTGTTTACAAGTATAATAATGATTTATATTACATATAATAAATTTAATACTTACCAAAAATAAATACTGTAATCCATAAACTATAGAGTTAACAGTGAGCACTGGTTTCCAGTCTTCTCTGAGTATATTTAAACATACATTGCCCTCAAGGTCTATATTGGGATGATATACAGCTGTTTCACATTTAACTTTGGGTGGTTCATGAGGATAGTTTGGTCCTACCTATAAAGTTAAATTAAAAATGATTTTGTCAACCAACCTTAATATGTGTATTTGTCTGGACATGACTATTGTTCATCAGGCTTATATACATCACGCTCTTTATTCTGTCCTAATAATTTTAGACTATAATGTAGAGTATCATTGTCAACTGCATACAATAACTATATTGTTTAAAATCTTGCAAAAGTAGTTACCTAAACACATGTACCTACTTTTGCACAATTTTTAAGCTTACTAGCTTACTATAAAATAATTATACTGTACACATCTCAAGTACTGTGTTTTATGAGACACTGCATCAATATATCAAAATAATACTTATAGTTGATACATTTATAGTTGTATTGATAAAATGGGATCACACCACTCACTACTAAGAGCAGTTAGATTATATTTAGTATTCGTACATAGGCTTTTTTATCAAGTTCCATGTGGGTTAATGGTGGAGCCCCCTTGTTGTTTGAATATTATTATGAATTTTCCTGCATGCTTGTGTCCCAAAAGGGTTGTTGATTCATGTTTAACTTTTTTTTGTAAATATAAATAGACATTAATTATGTTTGGATCGTGTTATGAATAGAGTGTTTTTCAATTTATCTGAGTAAATTCAAATATTTTTAAAAGCTTTATTCCAAAATAACTCCACCTTACAGATTTAGGCTTTGTTTCAATCACAACCTTTATAGAAAAAGTAGATCGTAAAATAGCATCCTGCCTTTAATTTTTAATAAATACCTCATTTGCCTAGAGATTTAAAGTCTTTACAATTATTTACCTTAAAGCTAAATACAAATCTCCCTCCTCTATAAAAACCCTCATCTGGACAAATAATTAACTTGAAATTGAGTAAATCATCTGGGTCTGGAAACTCTGTGTTACATGTCTTGGGTAAATTTAATTCATTCAAATCTGTAAATCAAACAAACTATAAAGTAGGGAATGATAGAACGAAACTAACATTTTTGTGATATGTGAAAATACATCTTTATTAATTAATGTAGCCTGGGCAAACTTATTAAGCAAAATTAGCAAGCAACGCAAACATAATTTAATTTTATATAAATTAAAAGAATTGGGTATAAAGATATTATTTGGACATTCGAACTCTTGCTCGTTACCTACCTTTAGTGATCCGCAATTGTGCTGCTGACGCTTTTTTTTGTGAACCACCTGCCCGTGCTGATCCTTCTTCATCTTTTTTTTGTTGTTTTAAAGAAAAAAGTTTAATCATTGTCCTAATTCGATCTAAATACTTCTATGAAATTGATTAAAACACAATATATTTTGACAGCTTCAATCAAATATGAAATATCAATACACTTTACAAGTAACGACACATTTAGATGCTTTATTTGTTTTACCAATAACAGTAATAACGGTAAAATGTTCGAAACTAGAAATGGAAACAGAAAGCGCACTAGTGTTTTAACTTGTATGGAATTTCTTTTGAAATACAAAAAAATATAGTTTTCTTCTAATTTTCCTTTATCTATAAACCAAATGACAGTTAAGTACGGTTTTTTATATCTGTGATATAGATAATAAAATTACTATTGTCGATATGAGATTTATAATATGCCGGTTTATTACAGTTGTGTTTATTACGGTTGTGCGAGTGTAAAGTGTACACTCGCACAACCCAAAACCCACAAGTGTAGGAACGTTTTACAGTTTTTTTAGAAATATTTTGCCTTGCTTGAGGAGCTGTACACATAGGTAAATATATAATATTTAAGAAGTATTATTTTTTAACACCAAATAATGATAACATTTTTCATGTGTTGTACAGAATTTTTTCTTCAATATGGTTATGTTCATAATAAAGAGTAGTAAAATCCTAAGGGTAGTTCATACTTCGTAATATTATATTCGCCATTGCGATGTCGCTCTTCGTGGCGCATATTAAATGGCACCACAGAGTATCTAACTACCTATAGTTACCTGTGGTCATAAATTGACAAAATGTTGTCAATTGTCATCACATACGAAAGTTGACTTTTGAGTTTTGCCGTAGCTTCCTGTCTTGCAAGTGTTTTTCTTGTAAAGCGGTTTTTGTTGTTGATAGAATATTTTAACTTATTAATAGTAAGCCGAATACACTGAATATTATGAGCACTTATGCAAAATTATTTATACGTAATATATAACATATATATAACATTAGTTTGCAAAGTTAAAAGGAAAATGTCTACCGAAGATGTTATTGAATTGGGGTCTTCTGATGAAGAGAAGGAACCTGCACCAAAAAAGGTATATGGTATAACTAATATATTCAACATACATATGTTTTGAACGTTTCATTTAAATTAACACTATCTACTTGTATTCACAGAAAAAAACTGTACCCAATGCGATGGTACGTATACCAAATCCGTACGCCAAACTTCCAGGTTTAACTATAAAGCCGGCTCATAAAATGCTGGGGAAAAATTGTAAACCCAATGTAAATAAAATTAAAATAAATAATTCAGTAGGTATACAGCCACAGATCGTAAATTGTAGTATTAGAGAAAATACAAAGATATCACCTAATATGCAAAGTCTCATACAAAAGAAACAAGGTCTCAGCTGTATACCAATAAAAATGTGTAAACCTATAAGGCCTGCCAATGCAACTACTAATATTGCCAGTAAAGCCTTTATAGCCAATAAAACAAAAATAAAAGGTATAATTCCTGGTAGGGTGCTTTTAAACAATTTGCCTCCAAGTATCACCATTAAAAGAACAAATGATTCTTCTATTAGAAACATGTCACACTTAACTAAACAAACTTATAAGAAAACAAAAATTACTAAACAAGCTTCTCAAGTAATACAAACAGTTGAAATTGATGATGAAGATGTGCCGGTAGCATCTACATCACTACCTCAGTGGTACAAAAGACCCGAAGAGGAACATTGTGGGGGGAGCTTAACTCAACCAGAGACAAGTCTAAAAAAAGTTGAATCAATACAAGAACAAAATAATAAGGAACCTGAACCCAGCAATTACATTGAAATAACTATTGAAGATAGTCCAATAAAACCTACCCAACTTAAACATACTGTGGAAGCCTGCAATGCTATCACTATTGAAGATAGCCCCATAAAAACTTCTGTACAGAAAGAGGAAACAGCATTAAGCTTACAGCAAGATAAAAATAGTAAGAAGAAACTTGAATATCCACATGAGATACCTATAGAAAACAATGGAATGGTAGAAATAGAAATCCAACCTTTTGAAAAACCTGAACCTCAAACTAATGTAAAATGTGATGTAATTGAAACTGATCATCATCATCGTCATACTGATGAATCCAACAAACCAAAACCGAATAACCTGAATGACAAAGGTAATGATAGTATAACAAGCAAAACTGATGATTCTTGTGAAGAGTTCAATGCTACTTATCAAAAGTTTATCGATACATGTTTTCGTATTGAAAACTCTGATGATATGAAGAAGATAGTTGAGAAGAAAATCAAAGCATATTATAGACAATGTTCTAAAGAGTTTGTTGATTCAGAGGAATTCACAGACTTAGTGTCTGGAAAGATTCTTGCTATAGAAGCATCGCCAGACAAAATGTATCTATATATTAAAGATGTTGTTGATGAGTTAAATATGCTGCGAAAGTTGACAAAAGCCAATTTAAAGAATGAAGATGATTGTGCAGGTTTGAAGCTTCTTCACTATGATTGTTTATGAATATCAATAGTTCCATTGTTGGAATGCATTAGCATGTGTCCCAACTTAATAATCATTTTAAAATAAATTTTTAAATCCATTAATTCATTGTCATCTGCCAATATTTTGTTTCAACGCATGAACATAATAGCTCTATTCTATCACCAATTGCAAAAAAAGCAAATTGCAATAACATTAATTGTATTATCTGTTTTATGGATTAACTGAAAAAGATCATGATTGGGCATTTAAGGGTGCATATTCCATAGAACTTGTGTTTATCGTGTTGTATATGCAAATTTGTAGTAAAAGTAAGTAGTATTAAATTATTTTACAATTTTACAGACCACAGGGAAGATACAATTGATAGAAGTGAATATGACACCAAACGTCAGAGACACATTCGAAAGTTGGAAAAAACACTCAAGAAATTACATAGAGCTATTCAAAAGCTAGAAGAACAGGAAGTTGACTTTGATGATGAAGATGATTCAGTTTACTTATTAACTGAGAGGTAAATAATTGTAGTTTAACAAAGAAGTTTATATATATCTTATAATTTATTTGTTTTGTTTAACAAACCTTAGAAAATGAGGAGGTACACAATTAAATTGTATTTTTTTTATTTCTTATCTCAGAAACTTCAACTGGGCGAACCGATTTAAATGATTCTTTTATATTTAAAAGTTGGTGCTTTTCTTGTGGTTCTTTTTAGATTTCTGGGTTTTGCTGTTTAAATAAATATATTTGAATATTATGCATAATTTATATCAGTGTTTCATTGATGCCGCGCTTTGTAAGCAGATCCTATTGGCATTACTTTGAGCTATATCATTGTAGGAAACAAACAGATGGAAGTTGTGTTGCTTCTGTCGATTATTATTGAAATTGTTTATACATGTATGTAAATATAGATATGTTGCATATCATAAAGAAGACAGATGTTATTTATTTTTGATTTCCAGTAGAAACTGCTCAGCTGTGTATTTTATAAATTATTATATACTTGGGATATCAGGATGATAATTATAGAATGGGATTTTTAATACTAATTTTTAAATGTGTCACATTTTTAGGTACAAGGAAAGATTAGTCAAAGTACATGCAAAGTTTTGTCAGTTAACTAACACTAAAATGCCATCTGAGCCCAGTATTAAGCTTGAGCCTCGACCTGGCCGACCTCTTGGACCTGTTCGAAAAGTTGAAAAGCTTATCAATGTTAAAGTACCAATTGGGGCGCCGCTACCGTTTCCTGATTTTCATGATGTGCTGCGTTGCGTAAGGGAGGCCAATGAGGAAGATAAACTTGGGTGGAGCGAAATGGAAGTTATAGAAGAAGGTGAATCTACTTAAATTATTAAAAAATATATGTTGTTGTAGATGTATTGAAATATAATAAATCTTTTTTTCTCCTATTTTATCCTTTGAAATTTTATTTCTTTAGAGAATTCTAAAGTGTATACAAGTAATAAGAATATTACATTATTGCATATATTTATAAAATTATTATATTGTGGAAACCTTATAGCTAATTTATTATGGATTGTTGTCTACATACTTTAATTTAGAAAGACAAAAGGAAAAAGAAATAAACAGTATTCTCTGCTAATTAATCAGTCTAAATTTGTGACTTAATATGTACATTTTTTATTCCAGCTCGGGCTATATTTACAAATTGTGGTAAAAAATTGCAAAGACGTAGACAGGAGAATGAATGGAGAATAGCAGCATCTCGACTACCAACAAATGAGGACCCCGCTGAAAATAATGAAAGTTTGAAAAACATTCTAGAGAAAAACAAAGAAGTAGCTGCGAAAAAGGAATCAGAAGTTTTTAACAAGTTAGCACTATTATTAATATATCTAACGTAATTTTTTATTATAAAAAAGCTCATTGTGAAATAACATACAAAATTATATGCTCAGATATCCTTCATTTGCATTTATATAAAGTGACTATATTATCTTTATACAGAATTGTTTTTCATTGGTTGATCTAAAATGTTTTAGGTTTGCTGATAGGCAGATTCAATTAAAATTAGAAGCGGTAGAAATAGGCGATAAAGAAGCTGACGAATCTCCGGTAGAGAGTGAGGAAGATGATGATGCAGACAGCACCTTGTTAAAAGATAAACAAAAGAGAAAAAGTCGATTAAAAAGGCTTATTCAAGAAAAATCTAAATTAACTGTTGAAAAGACACAAGAAGAAGTACCTAACAATGTGGAAGGGTATGATGACTGTGAAAAAGAAAAATTAGAGCAGATTAGCCACGGTGAAAGTTCTATTAATAATCAGAAAGAGAAAGATAACAAAGCTGTCAATAGTGATACTGAAGCCAAAGATGATGACGAAAATGAATTACAGACGATTTGTGATAACGATGCTATTGAATCTGACGTTGATGAATTGCACCTTTTGCAAAAATTATATTCAGAAGATGAAGCAAATTCCTCAACATTAGATTCAGGATCAGAATCACCAATTAGTCTGCCTGAATCTGATAATGAAAACTCAATAGATAATGCTGAGACATCTACTTTGAACACTATGGACGTAATAAGTATTGAAAATTCAAGTTACTCTGAATCAGAAAATACCCTTGATGAAAGAAACAATAAATACGTTGATGGTAATATTGAAAAAAATGTAGAAGAATTATCTAATATGGAAGTTGAAATCTTAATGGATGATTCTAATAAGAACCAGGAACAGTCGATTACTGATGTAAGTAATGCTGATCATAACAAAACTACGACAGAGACCAAAGATGATACTCAAAAAGATAAAATTTCGATAACCCAACCTGAGCAGCTTCTTCTGTCACCTGAGGCAGAAGAAGCAAACGAGAATATTTTGCTTTGTTCATCGGATGATGATGGTGATAATCATATAGTTAATGATAATGAAAAACAAAGTGATTCTTGTGTTAATTTAGGAGATGATAATATATCAATATCAGAAACATGTGTCGGTATAACATCAGATGAAAATAATTTAGAAGGTAAAGAGACGGCTTCTACAGAAAACGATAAAAATGAAAATTTCACATCTTTACCATGTATAAACGAAACAGCAAAAAGCGATTCAAAAACTATTGACAATACGGACCCTGAAAAAGATGTAATAATTAAAAAAGATTTGATTATGACAAACACAGACAAATTATAATAATGTATATAGTATACTTAATTGAGGCAAATATTTCATCATTTTCTTAAATACATCTAAGAAAGTAACTATTAAAGACTGACCAATATTCAGGTTCAAATTAATAATTGGCGAATTTTGAAATATTTAAATGCTGCATAAAATTAAATACTTTGGCATCACAGGTGTGTGGTAAATTTTGTACATATAGTATGTAATATTACCTTATGCTTTCATTAAATATAATTTAGGATTTAGAAATATCATTATTTCTGATATGATATCTAGCTTCGATATTTGCCAAGTTCAGTGTTTCAAGTTATAAGTAAAAATGTATATTTTATTTTATTATTATTCTTTTGTATTCATTAAAATTGTAATAGCGATTAGTTTCTTTGATTTGTTTTTGTTGCAAATATAAATTTATCGAACGGGCAGTGTTTGATAAAATTCTTTAATTTTGTTTCATTATCCTTGGTAGATTTCCATAAAAATAAAGAAAAGCCGGTTTAGTTGGCTAAAATTTACAATAACGCAGTTGAAAAGTACAATTATAATATATCTGTGTTGTGAATAGAAGAAACAAAATTATAACATTCAAGACAAATTAAAGTCCATTTTATCCAAATTCAAAACGTTTCCTGTGGCACCTAACGTTTCAATGCAATAAAGTAAAATTGTTGCCGACGTATGAAAATCAATTGAAACA